>NW_022900934.1:1524325-1533462 GCF_012274545.1 Fukomys damarensis | reverse complement strand
AAAAAAAAAAAAAAAAAAAAAAAAAAAAAAAGAAAAGAAAAGAAGCTAAATACTTTGTACAGGGATAAGAAAAAAGATGCATTAAATGCACCACAGAAATCAGCAAGACCCTACCCATTTTAGGCTCAAGGGTGAAAAACTGTCAATCTTTCATTTGAGAAGAGAGTCATTGGGATGCCTGCTCATTCAGGGCAACCTAGTAAGTACATCCCCAAGTTCAGCCACTGAGAAGCTGCTACAGCTATAGTCCAAGGGGTCCCATCTACTGCTTAAGCTGACAGATTTCCTTGGTGTCCTCTATGTGGTTGTGTTTTGTTTTGGTTTTTTTTTTTGAGGTAGGGTCTCCTTCTGTAATTCAGTCTGGCCCTGAACTCACTATGTAGCCCAGAGTGGCCTCAAACTCTTAGTGATCCTCCTGCCTCAGCCTCCTGGGTGCTGGGATTACAGGCATGCACCAGCAGACCTGGCTGGTTGTGGTTTTACAACCATACAAAATGCAAGAGTTATGAGGGCATGGAGGCTTCCACAAGATTTTAGAAGGCTTGCGAGGGCAAGCAGAAATATATCACTGGTCATCATCCCTGCCAGGAGCCCAGGAGAGGGCAGTGTGCGAAGCTGTGTGAGCGAAGCCAAAGGTGCTTCAGAGACCCTAGGAAGTTGGAGATGCCACGAATGTGGAACATGTGCTGAGAGAAGCTGCAGGGAGTAAGCAGAGCCAGCCTCACAGAGAGGCCATATGGGCTACAATCAGTAAGGTCATAGGGGTGGGGCCACCCAAGGCCTTTGGAGTTAACATCTCACCCCAACTCACACTGGGTACTGAACGTGGAGCTACAGGATTTAACATTTGCCTTGCTAGGTGTCAGCCTTCTCCTTCTGTTTTAGAATGGAAAGGCTTACCTCATGCCATTGTATACTGGAAGTGTTTGGCTTTTTTTTTTTTTTTTTTTTTTAATGCGGGCTCCCAGCTTGTAGTCTGTCTTGAGTCTCAGAGAAGACTTTGTACTTGTATTTTTCAGCAATGCTGGAACTGTAAACACTTGGGTGATTTTTTTTTTTTTTTTTTTTTAGTACCGGGGATCGAATTTGGAACCTTGCACTTGCAAAGTGGCAGCACCACTGAACTAAACTGCCAGCCGCAAGACTCCAAAGATTCTTAGGGATGGACTAGATGCATTTTACATAATAAGAGGGACATGAGCCTTTGGGGGTGGGACAGAGTGTTATGGCTTAGATCTAGAATGTCCCCCAAAAGTCTTCCTTTTGGGAGTGGGGTCTGGTCAGAAGGAGAATGACTCGGAAGTGATCTGTACTCTCCTGTCTGTCTCTGGTCCTGATTCTCACCTCACACAGGTCATGGGACGTCCATTGCATAGGTCCAAGGGATGCTCTCATATAGATCCTGGGGACCCCCTCATGTAGGTCCTTCTGTTTCCCTTTTCCTTTGTCCTGTCTTGATATCCTCAGCAGGGCTGAGAGCTCCTCCCCAGGTGGTACTGACAGGCTCCAGGGGTGGTCCCTGGAGTGGGCAGTCAGCCCCACCCCAGGAGCTGGGGGGCAGGCACACCGTGCAGGTTCTTCTGCTCATTTTCTAACTCACTGGCTCCTTTCCCAAACCCTGATGGTCACCTACACCAGGTCTGGATCCACTGCTGCCACATAGTGATGCTGGGCAGTTGCTTCCTGTGGGCAAGGTGGAAGGAAAGCAAGATACAGCGGACTCTGTACTTGCAGGATGGGCAGATGCTGGGACAGCAGAGGGGTGCTGCCTGAGAGCAGCACAGGGCAGCACCTGGAGCAGGATGGACAAAGAGTCCTGCAAAGAGCTGGTGTTCCAGCCGAGGCCTGAAAGACGAGGTGTGGTTGCCAGGCAAAGAGGACAAAGAGTTTCGGGCTGAAAGAGCAGGAGGGCGAAGGCCAGGAGGTGGGACTGAGCACAGCCTGTGCACTGGGGCAGGAGGGCTGCCTTACAGGGTCTCTCACCAAAGCCATGGCCCCAGAGGGGAAACATCACTTCTCCAAGGAGAAGAGACACCTAGAGGCGGGAGCTGGGCACGGACCAGCCCTGTCTGTCCCCAGACCTTCCGAGAGCAAGAAGGACAGCGGTCATCACCCAGCCCTCCTGGAGCATAGAAACTTATTCTTTTTGTAAATCCAAACTCAGAAATCCTCAAAGCAGGGCTACTTAGGTCCACCACCTGGAATATAGACTCTGTCAGCACTGTAACTAGATTTATGTGGAATAAATATGAGCTTCTGAAAAACGTTCAAATTCAGATTCTTCAGCATTTCCTGTGACACACTACAGGGTATAGCTCAATTTTAAAGAAAATATAAATTTGCTCATACTCTCCACCCAAAATAAAGACCTCAAACTAGTTTTTATGTAAATAAATCTGTAACGTATAGGATTTCAAAAGGTCAGTTCCCTTAAATTTTCATGATTAGACAATCTTGGGCACTGCAGAATATATCACTGAAGTGAATACAAGGCCAAAGTTTCATCATGCTTTAAAACCAGTAAGAGCAAAAGAATATGTTATCTTATTATTTACACTGAGCTATGGGAGCTAGTGAAATCTACAGAAATAATCTGTGACAACATACTGACTTGAATAATTTGGGGCAGATATTTATCTGTCAAGACAAGGACAAATCATGTTTTATTAATAATGTTACTTCTCATTTTCTTTGGTAATGGACTCACCTTTTTACTGACCATCTGTGCATCTGTCTTATGGTGTATAATGTAAAAGGAATGCAAGAAAAAATGTACAGATGGTAGATTTTTTTATACTGAATGTAAGTTTTTATGTTAATATTTATATGATAAAGACATTAGGATCCCAAAACATGTTTTGATTTTTTTTTTGTTTTTGTTTTTTTGAGACAGGGTCTCACTATGTAGTTGAGACTGACCTGGAACTCACTTATGTAGCCTAGGCAGGTCTCAAATTTGCAGCAATCCTCCTGCCTCAGTCTCCCGAGTGCTGGGATTACAGGAGTGTTTCCCACCATGCCCGGAACACGTTTTGTGTTTCTTGTTTATCTGCATGAATGTGTACAAACCTCACCTGAAATTTTACTATTATTTATGTATGGAATCTCTTCTGTTCTGTTAGTTTTGTCCTGGAAGCTAAAGCAAAGCAACTAGATTATTCAGTTTAAATGTTTTGATTATCTTTTTTGTAGCACAAAGAACAGTACAGAAATACCCAATCTTTTCCCATCTTATAGTGATGTCTGTGAATACTCCCGTGGGGAGGGACCTGTGCACCTGGCCAGGCCACTCCGAGACTTCCTGAGCGAGGAGGCGGTGACTCTGTGGCCAGAGCTGGCCTCACAGGCCCAGGGAGGCTGCCTTTGTTTCCCTTCTGTTATCAAAGGCAACTCACTGGGGAAGGTTCAGAAAAAATAAATTCTCAGGAGATAATCACTGATAGCATCCATTTCCCTACATATTAAAAGTAATCACGCAGTAAGTATTTATATACACAGGGGATTGGTAGCACTATGTGTAAGGGTTAAAATCCTGCCTATCTTCTTTCCAGTAGAACCCAGTAACAGCTTGCATTATTAAACACTCGTAAGAACTCTGATCTTTGCTGGGCATGGTGATGATCTGTAATTCTGGCACTCTGGGAGGCTGAGGCAAGAGGACTGAAAACTTGAGCTCAGTCTGGGCAGCTTAGTGAGGCCCTGCCTTAAAATTTTAGAAAAGGTGGGGGAGGTTGATTCCCAGTACCATAAAACAAAATACCAAAAACCCAAACCCAAACCAAATCAAACCCCTGTCTGCTCCTTAAGGTCTCAGCTGTGCACCCACTCTCAGTATTCACCCCAACCTTCTTGTTGGGTGTCTCCCTTCCTGCCACTGTCTGAGGGCGCTGTGGGCACGGCAGGCGACGGTTCTGTCTGCTGGAGACCCCCAACCAATGCTGGGGTGGTAGTGAGGGCCCTCCCCACAGCGAAAGCAGAGCTCATGGCCCCCCATCAAAGGTCTGCACACCTGGAGTACACACACACATGCTCGGGCTCACAGGGATGCAGAGCCGTGTTGTCCTGCTGGCTTGTCTACAAGAGGCTGCCTGGGCTGGCCACACTCGGTCTCAAAGTAGGGTAGCAGGAGTCTGGATTGTGACCTCCTAGTGCTCCCAGGAAGACTTCATGGAGGAAGCACGGGGGCATCAGAGAGTCTCAACTCTTGAGTCACCAGGTGGACCCATAAACAAAGTGGTCAGAGGGAATGGCATGTGCAAAGGCCCGGAGCTGTGAGGTGACTGTCTCTGTACCCAAATGGTACAGATGCCAGGAAAAGGGAGCCTCGAGGCATGGGGTCCTGGGGCCAGACCAGCTTCCTGGGCTGGGCCACCAGAAAGCCACAGTTACAGGCAAAGGAGAAAGAGGCCCAGGTCCACATCACCAACCGAGCTCTGGGCTAGGGGGAGAGTGAGAGGCACAGGCTGTGGCAAAAACAGGGTGAGGGTTGCATGGGGCAGACCCCGACTAGGGGTTTTGGAAGCAGGGGGAGCAGGCAGTGGAGCGAGGGGCATGGTCTCTGGGGCAGGTGTATGACACCCCACACAGGGGCCCAGGGCCACTCATCCCTGGCCGGCCAGTAGAGGACAAAGGGTAGCACATTGGCCTCATGCCTGGTCTTCGTCCAGGGTGGGAGCTGGCCTGAGGTGTGGCTGGGCCCAGCTCCATCCCTGCCGCCTTCCTTCCCCCCAGTCCTCCAGGCCCAGCACAGCCAGGCGCCGCCCACCCGTGGGGTGAGGACAAGCTATCAGGTCATAAATAAGGCCGCTGGAGCCGTCCATGTCAACGTCCTGGAGGCTACGCAGGGCACTGTGAGGAGGGGCTGCCGCCACCTGCCCCGCCCAACAGCCGTCCCCACCGGGCTCGGGAAGCCCCTGCTCTGTGGGCCCGGGCTCAGCCCCACGAAGGTGCACACGTGCGTGTCGTAGAGACCCAGGTGCCCCAGCATCTGCCTCCAAAGCCTGGCAGGCTGCATCTCTGGCCTCACTCTCATCTCAGACGGGGATCTGTGTGCAGAGCTCCCCATGTCCAGCACAGAGCAGGACGTGGAGGGCGTCAGTCCCCGAGGAGTGCGGTCCCTGGACACCGTCCCCCGCATTTGCCCTCTGAGGACCTGGCCTGGCAGGTGGGAGGGTGGCGTGGATGACAAGCATGACAATCCGTGGCGACCACACCGTGAATGCAGGAAGGCGGAACAGGAAGGCTGCTCCGTCCTGGGGCCGACCTGCCAAGCCCAGAAGGAAGAGGCTGAGCCCAGCCTCCAGGAGCTGCTATGCCACCTGCTGCCAGCCTGGCAGCACCCATGGGACAAGAGACTCTAAGGGTCTGACCTCAGCCACCAGTCTGCTGTCCCTGGAGACACAGGGTCCTGGGGCCGGGGCGCCAGTGGCCCTCTCCAGATGAGCAGGACCTGGGCTGTGTGGCTGGTGTCTGCTCAGCCCGCTGTGTGGAGCCACAGCTGCTCCTGTCCCCCACTGCTCTGTCCACACACCCTGGAGATCGGCCACCACGGCTCCCATAACTGCTTATGCTTACGGCAAAGGCCAGCGGTGGGGCCTGTGCAATGTCATTGCCCTTCCTAAGATGTCCCTTTTCTGGACATGCAGTTTTGGTTTTGGGTGACTGCTGATGCTGGTGACAGATCCGATGATAGTGACAGGAAGTGGGCTTTTCTGAGAAATGTCCTTACTTGGTCACGTAAGACGCTGGTACCTTGGGTCACTTTCCCTGTTCAATTATGCCACACTTCACGTGGGTGCCTTAGAGAATTCAGCCCTGCTTCGCAATGAGACATCTTTCTTACAACAGAGAAAAGGACCCCTCATCTTGATTGTACCCCTGGAAACTCTAGCCATAGTCCCCAGGATTCGCCTCCCCTTGAAGAGCGGCCCTGGAATCTGCTCTGCCAAAGGCACGCCAGGGGGCTGGGAGTGTAGCTTAGGGTACGGTGCCCACTTAGCTTGGGCAAGGCCCTGGGCTCCAGCCCTAGTACCACAGAAACCCCAAGGGGACCAGCGCACCCCTTGTGTGCAGTGAGCACGCCCGGGACATGGTGACCACAGCGGCGGGGAGCAGAGCAGGCGTAGGAGCAGGACTGGTGGGAGGAGCAGGGTCCACTCGGCGTGCTGGGTGCCAAGCAACCTCATCAGACGGAACCCTGGGACCCCTTTTCTACACACCATGCCCTTGATTTTGGGGTCTCGTTGGGGTCTTCTCCCTTCCCCAAAATGCCTAGGACTGAGCAGGGCGTGGGGGCCGGACGCTCTCCACAGTCGAGGAGGAAGACTTCCAGGTACAGTGCCTCCGCACATCTGCCTTAGCTGGAGGGCGATGGAGATCAGCTGCACAACAGGCAGCAAAGCGACCTCTCTTTCTGTCCTGCCCTGCTGATAGGGGACCCTGGGCTGCCTCACCGGCCAGCCTCCTGCCTCACCTGGTGGCTCATGGCCTGAAGGGCAGCGAGAGGACAGTGTCAGGGAAGGATGGCCGACAGCTGTATCAAAGCCCTTGGTCGGGCCAGCTCCTGCCTGGAGGAGGAAGCTTAAATTCAGCAGCAATGACCACGCGCAGCGGTGGGGTGGTACGTCTCCCTCACCCTGGCACATCCTTAATGGTGGTATGGAGCCGAAGGGGCTGCTGCCCGTTGCCCCTGATGATGCTCACTCCAGCCCAACTCCTCCCATGCAGGGGAGTCCTGCATACGTTGCTGCAGCCCAGAAAGCCTCCCCGGGTGCGTTAGTGCCTGTACTGCCTACGTGTTCGGGGCCTCCTGGGGGCTGTCCACACTATGTGGTGTGTGCTGTGGGTCTGGCCCAGGCTGACAGAGGGACTTGGCTGATGCCATGGGCTCCGGGGACAGCACTGCAGTGGAGTTCTACACTGTGGCCCCTGTGCCCAGCTCTCAGGAGCCACATGGCTTTGCGTTCTCAACAGGAAGCGGCCTCCCTCGCCCGGCTCGGCCCCGGCTGCTCAGCGGAGCAGGTGCTGAGGTCAGGAAGGGCTGGTCTCACCACCCCCCGGAGGTGCAGTCTGCTGTGGGGCAGCTGCAGCAGGGCACTGTCCTCAGTCTGGCCTGGTGGGATGCTCAGGGCCCGGCCCTGGCTGCTCTTGGTAGGCTAAGGTGAGTGGGAGGGGATGTGAGCGGCTGTGCAGGAGCCAGCACAGGGAGACTCTGACCCTCGCTGGTCGGAGACCACTTACCTCTGTGTCTGTTTCCTTACCTGTGAACAGGCTCTTGGAAGGTCCCTGAGCTGTGTGGGCCAGGAGGGCTGGCAGCACGCCCACTGGAGCAGGGCCAGCACCTGTGGTGCCATCAGAGCCTCTGAGATTCCCTGTGGGGATCCCTCAGCTCCACACGGGCCAGGTGGGCAGTAAGTCAGAGCACCCCACATTAGTTTGGGCTCCCCCACACTGGCCAGCAGGTCCAGGGCCCTTGCTGGCACCTCCTCAGACCCAGGTCTGGGGCTCAGAGAGAGGGGCTGCACCCTCCCTGGGGAAACACTGGAAACCCCACAGCAGAAGCCAGGCCCAGGCCCTTGCTGGGTCCTCAATGCGGATGTGGGGCGCAGTTCCCACCGTGGTTCTTGGGGGATGGAGGAGGCAGGAGCAGCTGGAACAGGCTTTCCAGAGTAGGGCATGGTAAGGGGGCTCCAAGTAGGGCCCCTGCCGGGGATGGAGATGCTTTCCCTTTGTTCTCTGCCTGCTCCTCTGGGTCCCACCACACTAAGGCTGGCGCCTGCTGTCGTGCTCTGCCCAGCGTCCGTCCCCCTCCAGAGGACCTTTGAGCCACTGCATCTGGGCCTCAAGGCCTGCAGGGCCCAGGGAAGCCAGGCCAGGCAACCAGCTGGCATTTCAGAGCCATAGCATCACCTGCCAGTGGCAGGCACCTGGCTGGACTGCACAGGTGAGGCCCGGGAAGTGCTTTGCAGGCCCAACGTGCTTAGGGCTTAGCTTGTCCTTGTGTGGAAACTGAACCGGAAACCCTGGAGGCCAGGCTTCCGGGTGACGCTGGGTTTAAGTTTTAAATGAATGCCCACTGGGTTATCGCTGATGGCGATATTTCAGACTTTAAAACCAAGGTGGGAGTTTGTAAACAAAGTTTTGAATTAGAAGAGTTTACATTTATAAACCTCTGGGTTCCTGAATGTGGGGCTGTGGCCCCTGCAGGGGCCCCCAGTCCCTGCTGCTCCCCAACATCAGGTTCTCAGCGCTGGCTTCAGCTCCCAGCATGCCCTGGTGAGGCGGTGTCACTAGCTGCTGGGATGGAATCCTAGCTGACCAGGGGCCACGTCTGCCTCTGTCCAAGTGGGGCCCCAGACATTTTATGCTGCCAGTAAGTGACCATGTACTGGACGTGGTGGCACACGCCTGGCATCCCAGCACGCAGGAGGCTGAGGCAGGAGGATCACTGTGAGTACATGGCCAGCCTGGGATACCCAGTGAGACAGCCTCTCTCCCCACCAATCACAAAACAGAAGTGGCCACAGTACATAGACTCAGTCAGAAAAAGGCCCTTTACTGCCCCTCTGCAAAAACCATCCAAATAAATACACGAGGTGGTGATGAATGCGGCGTGGCTGTCTCCCTTGGGGCGGTGTCCTGGTGCAGTGAGCACCGCACACGTCCCCGGCGGTCCTGCTCCCTCAGGAGGCAGAGGACTGCGTACCACAGCTTCCTCCCTCACATGTGGGAGATAAGACTTGAGGCGCCAGCAGACCCCATCCCCAGGCTCCCCCACTGCTGCTGGCCACAGGCCCTCACTTGGAACCCGGGTTTTACAGACGCAGGCTGGAACTTTCCCCAGTTGTGCGGCCTGAGTGCCACGGCGAGAGCTGATCAGGGACTCGAGTTGGCCGTACCGCGGCGTGGGAGTCTCTCGCTGTCTGGGTGGGCTGAGTCCTCCCATGGTCCCTGGGCACAGAAGCTGCCCTGCTGCTGTCGAGGGCACCTGTGCCCCAACTCCGGGAGGTGGCTGAGGGCGGGCGGTCCTGTGGTCAACAGCCGGGTGGCTTTGTGGGTTCTGTTCCAGGCGACTCCCGGCACCAGCCTGCCCGGCACCTAGGCCAAAGCCAGTGCACACCAGGCCTCCTGGCGCAGGG
>NW_022900934.1:1515871-1523991 GCF_012274545.1 Fukomys damarensis | reverse complement strand
AACTTGAACTCCACGTGGCCGGTAGCCAGGGGGTCCTCGGCTGGGTCGCAGGCCTGCAGGGAGTGGGCGCACGGGATACTGAGGGGGAGCAGCACCTCCTCTCTGGGGGAGGGGGCTCCACGGGGCAACTGCCTCAAGGGGCTGAACCCTGACACTTGTGGCCATGGTGGCTGGGCCAACGTGTGCCCACAGAGCTCAGGGGCAGACCTGGGCAGCTCCCAGGGCTCTGTGGGATCTGGAGTCCTCAGAGCAGAGGTGGGCTGCTGGGAGGGACGTGGGCCCAGCCTGGCTGTCGCCCCACTCTGCTTACCTGGGAGGTGACTCTGGGCCCGGCACACGCTGGGGATGCCAGGCTGGGCTCTGGTTTCAGAGTGGCAGCCGAGCTCTCAGCACTGCGGATGGTGGGTGGGGAAGCCGTGATGTGTGGTGTGGATCCTGGGAGGGAAGGTGGGCGCTCAGAGGGCCTTAGATCTGGCCGCTCCTCCGGCCTGGCCCAGGCGGCTGGAGACTTCTCTCGGCTGCACAGCACAGGTGCGGCCCCTCCACCCCACGTTCAGCACCCAGCCTCCCCAGCCAACCTCCCTAGGGGCACAGAGTGCAGGCCACACACGGGCATCTTGAGCAGTGGACGGGCGTGGGGGGTGTGGGGGGAGCCAAAGGCCTCCAGGAAGGGGCTGGCTGACTCCCTCCCCACTCCCTCGAACCTGAGGAGCCCTTGGTCTTGGCGATGTTCTTTGGCTTCCGTTTCCTAGTCTGGATGCTTTCCTTCTTCATTGCTAGCGGCCTCGGCACCTGGCAGGGGCAGTGGGGTGGACAGCTGTCTTCCCTGCTCGCCTCTGGGCCTGGCTGACCCGGATCCTGACAAGGCTCTTTCTTTCTTCCCAGCCAGGGTGAGAGGGGTCAGGGTGCCCGGGATGCCGAGAGCAGCCTGGGAGGAGCGGCGTGGGGTGCCAGTCTGCACCTGGTACTCACCCCGTGCAGCTTCATGTAGAGGCCACAGGCATTGCACACGGGCTGGCCCTCCGTGTCCCGTCGCCACAGCGTGGTGTGGTTGGTGTGGCAGTTGGTGCAGCAGAGCCCAGCGCGGCGGGACGAGGACTGTGGGAACATGAGGCTGTGTGAGGACACAGGTGCAGGGGTGTGTGGGGCACTGGCAGCTGCTGGGGAGCAGATGCAGTGTTTGGTGTTGAGGCTGTGAGTCCGCCCTGGTCTGGCCTGGCAGCACACGGTGTCCTCAGAGCTTCAACTCACCGGCCCAGGAGCCCTGGGACAGTGCACTTCACCGTCTGGGCCTCAGTTTCCCCGCTGGTAAAATGACACTAGTAAACCCACCATACATGTGAAAGCCAGGCACAGAAATGCAATTGTCACTTTCTTGTGATGGCTCTGAATCACTCAGGCTGTGTCATAATCTGAATTTCTGAGGCCGAGTGGTGCTCCGGGCCTGTTGGTCCCTCTGGACAGCTTTCTCCTGAGCCTGGGGCTCTGGGCACAGTTGTGGCTCATGGGCTGGTCACACCCCTCCATCCTGTGCCCTCTGCCTGAAGTCAGAGCAAGACTGGGCCAGGAAGCCCTCTGCAGGCCCTGATAGGTCCACCTCTTGCCCCTGGCTCCAAAAGATGGACGCATGGGGGTCCCAGACCTTCCTGTATCTGGGGCCGCTGGGGATGAGGCAGGGGTCCCTCACGGCTCGGCAATCTGGAGCTACAAGACCTGGGCAGCCCCCGGAGCTGCACTGTGCTGTGCCACGCAGCGCTGGCTGCTGAGGATGTCACTCCTGCAGGCTGACAACGGCCTCTCATCGGCCCTGGACCCCTGCTCCAACTCTCAGTGCCTGGAGTACTGGCCAGGGTCCCCTGGGCACCTCGGCTGAAGTCTGCCCCCTGCTGTGGCACCAATCCTCTGAGCCCACTCCCCAGTCCTCATCCCTGGAGGGTGCAGCTGTCCCCATGCTGGCCCTGACTGGCCCTGAATACCACCCCTTCCCTCCATTTGGACAGCCCTTGGGGTGTCTGCAGGCCCCCCGCCTGCCTTCCCTTAGCAGCCAGCATCCAGGCTGGTCAGCAGCACCTTGGAATGCAGGGACAGAGCCATGAGGTCCAGGCCTCACACCCTAAGCCATGTCCTCTCTGTATTCCTCTAACCCAACACAGAGCCAGAACATAATTAAGACAGTCAAATCCAGTGGAAAAAGAACCTACCCTGTGGCATCCAGGTGAGTGTACACCACAGCCTCAGTTTCCGCACTGTCAGCACTCTACAGAATGCTTCCTGGGCGATGGCCGAGTGTGCCAGCCTTGCTGACCACCTCCTGCCCGCTGCCCTAGCCTAGGCCATGGCCAAAGGCAAGGGCCTGCTCCCAAGGGCCTGAGAGCAAGACAGGGGAGCTCTGAAGCTGAGTAGCAGCCACGCCCCAAATCCTCCAGGACACACCCTTGCCCCACCCCGAGCTGGAACAGCTGCCAGCAGCCTGGAAAATTACACCTGCTTCACCTGAGGACCCTGCCCAGCTCCACGTCGAAGGAATGAAGGGACGGAAAGGAGAGGAAGGGGCCAGGCCAGAGAGCTCCTGTCCTACTGGCAGGACTGAGCCGCACAGCCGTTCATGCACAGGCAGTCTCCTGGCGTGAGGTGGGTGGGACTTGTTCACCTGGGAGCAGAGGGAGCTGACAGCACTTTGAAGGGTGGTGGCGCTTCTGGTCCTGGGGTGCACTGGACAGTGGGCACTCTCTGGGGCAGGAGCACCAGCCCAAGTCAACCAGGGTCTCCCAGAAGAGCTCGTCTGGGACTTGTCTGCCCGTCCCTCCGTCCCTCCCCCTGCCTCTCGGGGGGCAGGCGGTGTGGACACCCCCTCTGCCCTCTGGTGCCTACTGTGCAGGGAGAGGCCCAGAATCTCCCGGGGCTCCCGCCACTTGTTTCCTACAGCGGGAGCAGCCTTGGCCTCAGTGCCTCCTTCAGGGGGAAGCCTGGCTACACAGGGAAGGCGAGGACTTTGTGCACGTTCCCTGCCATACTCGAGACATAGGTCCTCAGATATCCATTTACCTGCAGTCATACTGAACTCGCTGGCCTACACTCTACTCGGTGCCCCTGTCCTGAGGCCCTTCTACAACACAGCAGGACCCTCGGGCACTTTAACCCACCACCTCGCTCAGCGCGCACACACACACACACACACACACACACACACACACGGCCCCGACCGAAGCCTGAATGTGCAAATGTGCACAGACATGCAGGATGCACACTTCCCTGCTGCCCGAACCCGGGCAGTGGGAGAGAAAAGTCTGGAAGCCACATCTGGATATTTTTACAATTACTGTGTTTTACTTTTATAAAATTACAAAAACAGGGAGGGGATGGGAGAATGATCTCAAGAAAAATTCAAATTACTTCCTTATTTGCCTTTTCTTATGGCCTGAGAGCTTGCCTCTGTATGGATGGGAAACTGAGGCTCAGTGAGCCGAGGCCCCAGAGATTCAGAGGTGGACAGAACCACCTCCCTCCTGGTGCTTGCCTTCCTGTACTAGGGTCCCTGCTGCTGCCACCCCAGACAGCGGCCTGGCCTCCCTTTGTCCTCCCTCACTTCTGGACCAGCAGCTGGGCCTGGTCACTCTCAGGCTGCCCAGTGGCCAGGCCTCTTCTGGCTGCATCTTGTTTTCAAACGCAGTTAATCTTCAGAGACCGTTTGCCCAGGTAGAGCCATGTGGATCTCCCAGCTCTGCATGGACTTTCAGATAAGTCAGTGTGGACAGGCTCTGTCTAACCACAACTGGGCAGGTACACAGATAGCATCAAGCCCAGGGCCCAAAATGCTTCCAGCGGCACACGAGTCCCCTTTGGGAGCCTACATAGTGGACCTAACTGGCTAACTGAATCCCTGGACGGCTAAGGGCAAACTGATTCCATGACAAGTCTCGCAGGTCTGTGCAGGAAGAATGGCGTCTGGCGGCCATTAAAAGGTGGAGACCCAAGGAGGGACAGGTTGACTCATGGGAAAGGGAGCTCGGCCCCAGGCTGGCCATTCTTGGGAGCCAGCCCGGAGGAGTGGGTCTGCTGCCTCAGCTACCAGGTCCGGGCTTCAGCACGGGCACTGATGTGTGCAGGGTACAGCTTCACAGGGCTCAGAGAGCTTCTGGTCATGTCCGGAATGTGGGCATTGGGTGGTGGGAGGAGGTGGGGGGCTGGGGCCCCTGACCCTGCTCCCTTCCCTGCCACCCCAACAGGAACCCCATGTCCAAGAGTGACACACACAGGAGGGCATGCGAGGGCCAGAGACCACAGGCTCCGGTCAGGGGTGGGGTCATTTCCCTGTGCTCTTGGTGACACTTCTCAATCCTTTACATGGGGGAACAGCACAAGCTCTTGCCAGGGAGCCGCTCTGGGACATCGGTTCTGGCTGCACTCAAGGGAGCATTGCGGCACAGCTGGGGAGCTGCAGGCTAGTGTGCGCGGTGACCCGCCCAGCCCCTATGGCCAGGCCCAAGGAGGCCCAGTCCAGCCTCAGGGCTCTGTAAGTTTCAGGGCCTCCACCCAGCCTGGCTGTCAGCCCCAGCCAGTGGGCAAGTGGCAGGGCTGACTCCTGAGCCATGAGGTAAGCAGCCTGGAGCAGGGCAGGGAGAACCCTAGGGTCCTTCTGGGGACGACCGCAGTGGGCCCTGCGAAGGGCTGACTTGGCAAACACCTCCTGGCTGTTCCATGATCAGGTCTGGATGGGCCCGGACACAGGAGTGACTGCATCATCCCACCCCGCAGGGCCTGTGGCCTTGGGGACAGTGGTGGTAAACAGGCCCTGCTCCCAGGAGACAGCCCCACAGCGATTACCCATGTCTCCTGGACCAGGAAATGGAGGCCTCACTCTTCCTGAGCCTGCCCAGGCCTCTGAGCTTTCTACCTGCATGGTCCGGCTTAATCTGTCTGACAAGGCATGGACAATTCCAGACTCGACTCCCATTTCTCAGGTAAGAGGGCCAAGGCTCAGAGTTCTGGGAGCTGTCCATGCAATGCTGCGGCCCATGGCTGGGGTCCAGTCCCGGCCAGAAGACTCAGGGCAGGGCTGGGCAGGGCCATCCAGTACCAGCTGCTTGCAGCTGTGTGCCCTAGAAAAGGTGCTCAGCCTCTCTGAGCCCAGGTCAGCCTCTGGGCTGATACCATCAGGAATTTCCTGGTGGGAGGGGAGCAGGGAGGCCCCGTACCTCCATCCGTGGAGGAGACAGGCTGGCCTTCCCTGGCCCCTTCTCTGCTCACCAGTGTGCTCTGGCATCTGGTCCAGGGTCTGGCATGAGGGGAGCGGACAGAGCCTGCTAACTGGGGGAAGCTGTGGCTGTGCCTGGGTGCAGTCCCGCAAGTCATGGGGAGCTCCCTACCCCGTTAACCTGTTTCCCCATCACAGAGGTCACATGGAGACCAGGTCAGGCGGCAGGTGTGGGGAGGGGCCACCTGCTGCAGGATGGGTCAGGGTGATGTGTGGCTCTTCCTAGCAAAAGGCACAGTGTGGCTGGAGCCTTGTAGATTCCCAGGCCCTAGGCCAGCTCACAAGGAGCCTGGAGGCCCCGTTGGACCTGAAGGGGCTGCCTGCCCCCACCCAGCAGAGGGCTGCAGGTCCCCACAGAACTGAGCATTCCACACAGCTATGGCTGGGGTCAGTGCAGGCTTCAGAGACAGAGCACGACCTTCTTCACAGGATGCCTACCTAAGAGACACGGCGGCTCCCTGCATCAGGGCCCAGCCCTGCGTGGGGCACACAATGTCACACCTGAGGACAGACCTGAGGCCTCATCGACATCAGCTGACCTGTGAACACCAACGTCCAACCTGCTTGTAACCCTGAACCCGACGCCAGGCTAAGAGCGACGCCGCCTCACACTCCTTTTTTTTTTTTTTTTGGTACCGGGGATTGAACCAAACTTGCAAGGCAGGCCACTGAACCGCTGAGCTAAATCCCCGGCCCGTGCCTCACACTCCTGTGCAGTTTCTGGTGACAACCAGACACCCCTGCTCCCGACGCACATTGGGAAGCATCAGAAGTAAAAAGCTGTGCTCAGCGAGGCTGAGGAGAGCAGAAGAGGCCTCTCCTGGGGTCCAGGAAGTATGCACAGAAAGTGCTCCCAGGGGTCACAGATCGAGAGCCCCCCATTTAGGGTCTCACTGTCCCCAGCAAGGCACATGGGACAGCCACTGTCCCACCAGCCCCATCCAGTGCAAGGTCACTGGAGGCTAATGCACTAGGCCAGGCTTCAGGGCCCACAGCACTCCCTTGCCTGCCCCAAAGCAGGCCCTGCCAGAGGCCCAGGCCTCATGCACTAATTCCTGGAGAACAGAAGAGAGCGGCTGCTGAGCAGGCTCCCCCAGGAGCCCATCCGACCCTGCCTGCCCGGCATCTGCAGTGCCAGGGGACGGAGTGGGGCCACCCAGGCCAACCCACGGCTGCCCACATGCTCTGGCACTCTTGGTCCCCCACCTGACCCCTGGAGGCTCCCGTGGGCGCAGGAGCAGTGGCAACACTCACCAGACGCTTTTGGGGCCGCACTAGCGGCCGGTTGACACCGTTCATCTTGTGGTAGAGACCGCAGGCGTTGCACAGGTAGTGGCCGGTGCCATCCCGGCGCCACAGTGGTGTGGACAGGGCTCCGCAGTTGACGCACTCTCGTCCCTCGCCGGGGAACTCCTCCAGGAAGTCGGACACTGCAGACGGACAGGCACTCCTGAGCACTGCTCTCCCCGGAGCCCTGGCTCTGCTCCTGAGGGATTCCTCTTGCTCTTCTCTTGCGTCTTAAACTTATTTTCTTCAAACATTTACGTTACGTCCTTAGTCCTATTTCATTTTTATTTATTTTTTTGGTACCGGGATCGAACTCAGGACCTTATGCCTTGCAAGGCAGGCGCTGGAACCACTGGGCTAAATCCCCAGCCCTTCATTTTTAATTTTAATCTGCACGTAGTAAAACTTGTTAACCCCCAACCGGGAATGAGTGTGAACAAGCCAAGCCCTCGGGTGGCCCCTCTCTGGACCAGGTCGGGGCCAGCCCCGCATCTCTGACTTGCTTGAGGGACCAAGAGGGGGGCGCACACGCTTGGCTAACCCTGCCGGCCGCTGCAGAGTAAGCGAACTACTGCAGGGGTGGTGAAGCCCAGCATCTCAGGAGGGCTCCTAAGGCCTACTGTCAGCTTTGTTGTGGTCACAACCGCTGTTCTTCGCCAGGCAGCACGGCAGCGCAGCGTCGGCGGCAGCCTCGCAGAGGGCTCGTTGGTCCCCTCCAGGCCTGGCGCCAGCGACGCTGGGGCGGCCGGGCGCTGGGTGGGGGCGGGGCAAGGATCAATCATCACCCGGCCAGGGGGTGGGCGCCAAGCGCGGGGCTGCGTGCGGCGCAGGAGCAGGGGTCCCCGCCTGCGCCAGGGCCCGCTTCCTGCGATGGGGCCAAAATCTGCTCCCCAGCGGCGGCGTCAAAGCCCCAAAGATTCCCAGAGAGATGGTGGTCCAGGGGAACCCTGCGGCAAGCACAGAAATGTGCAGCCTTCGGATTCCAGCCGCTGGGACAAGACAGCGACTGTGCCGTGAAGTTACTCAAAACCCGGGTGGAATTGGTCCGCTTGACAGGCCCGGAATCTGCCCGCCTACGTTTATGCTCCCGGGAATGATCAAAACCCAGTCGCAAGGTAGAATGCAAACATTCTAGAACTGAGGTGTGTGGCGACTCACTGAAATAGTCTGGTGTTTTAAACTTAACGGATACTGGGCTGGGGATTTAGCTCAGTGATTCCACTGCCTGCCTTGCAAGCGCAAGGACCCGAGTTCGATTCCCGGTACCAAAAAAAAAATTTAAAATAAACTTAATAGATATCATTTGCAAAACTTTTCAAAAACAATAAAAAAGCTTAAGAACACCCAGAATGCTGTTTGGGGTTCACATGAATGAAAGCAGAGAGGTGTGAGCACTTTCTGTTAAGTTGAAAAATAATTCTGTATGGTTTCTCACGGGGCAGGAGGCATGACATTCGGAGATTTGCTGGCCCGGACAGTCCTATGCAGGGCAGGGCCAGGCATTTCGCGGGGCACGGGTTCACCCGAGCGGGTCGGCACACGGGCCCCGTCAACAGGCTCCTGCCGCAGCACTCACCGA
>NW_022900934.1:1511925-1514741 GCF_012274545.1 Fukomys damarensis | reverse complement strand
TGGGACACCGCAGCCGGGCCTGCACGATTGCAGGCAGCACGAGTGGGCGGCGTGGTCGGTGGGGCCCAGAGCCTTGTCTGGTTTTGTTCACGGAACTCACAAGTCCCGGGACTCGCGCAAGGCCGGCTCAGTGGCCGGCTGCATCTCGTGGCTGAGTCCTTGACCCCGGAAGAGCCACACCTGTGGACGCGCGGGCAGCACCCCGGTGGCCCGCTAGTCGCGCTCCTGTACTCTCGGCCCAGATCCGGATGCCACGACCCCCGGCTAGGGCCTAACCTCGGTGTCCTGGCCAGTATGTGTGCGAAATCCAGAGAGAGCCACTTCCTCAGTTTGGAACTGGCAGGGGTTTGGGGGTGCACATGGGGGTTGGCCAGGTCTGCTTTCTGTTTTGGTGAGGACATGCTCAGGCCACTAAGTCTCCAGCCAAACTTCGAAAGCTCCCTTGGGTGGGGTTCTCACAGTCCTCTCGGGGACTTCCAGGAGCCCAGAACGCCAGTGTGTAGGGGTGACCCAAGTAGTGGGGCTGCGTCCTCTTTCCACTGCCCACAGCCCGGTGGCGGGGGAGCCAGCCCCTTGCTCTGCTGCACGGGTGACTTTGGTCGCTCCGGCTTCACCATCAGGCTCTGGAAGAAGCGGGACGGCGCGCAGCGGTACTTCGGGCTGTGAAGGTCTCTTGTGCTCCGAGTCCGGCTCCCGCGGGTCAGGGTGCGCTGGAGCAGTCAGGCAGGAGCAGAAAGGCACTGGGACCAGCCTGGGGGACTCTGCCGCGGAATGCGGGGTAGTCGCCATAGCTGCGGGCCTCTGGGACACCGCCTTGGCGCCGCCTCCGTGCTAGCCAGCCGGGCTGACGGTGGTGGAGCTCAGGGGCTGCATCCGCGCGTGCCTAGTTCTGGTCCCTGCGCTCCCCTTCCAGCAGCACGCAGGGATTCCGGGTGCGGTGGAGGCGCCGCGATAGGAGGAGCTGCGGAAGGTGGAAGGGGAGCGCACGGACTCCCACTCCCAGCCTAGGCTTGGGGACCCCTCAGAGTGCGGCGCCAGACTGCGCGCAGAGGTGCAGTGCGGTGAGCTGCGGGGGGCGAGTGTGGGCCCTTGGGTGGGGGCTTGGCCACCTCAGTTGTTGCCTTTACCCGCTCCCCTTTCCTTCCTCTCCCTCGGGGCCCGGGTGGAAGCTGCTCTAGTGGGCTCTGGCGGTTTCCCTCTCCAGTCTTTTCTGGGGTCCGTCCTTGCTCTGTCTGGTGTGTTGGGCGGGTTTTCTCTCCTCAGGAAGCTCAGGGGCGGTGCCCCGTGGCGCTAGAGTGCTGCTCCCTCCGTAAAGATTCGCCCCCAATCCTCCCCAGAGGGACTCAGGCTGCATCCGTGAGATGAGGGACAGTGGTGCCTGTCCCTCACAGTGGCTTTGGGGAGGGGTGGGGCGTGCAGGCTCATGCCCTCTTCTAGCGCAAAGCGCAGCGCCCAGCCTCCGAGGCCCCGATGGAGAAGGTTTATAGGAATCCCGAAAATGTGATCACTCCGACTGGGGGAAGGGAAGAAGGAAGGGGGTTGCGAGGCTTTCTGGAAACCCCCAGAGATATCTAGAGGAAAACAATCGTAGCACACCTGCCTCCTGGGGATGAAATCTGTGAAGTGCTGGCACGGGAAACGCCCACACTGCCCAGGTGCGCTTTGCGGGTGAGATTCCCACCTAAGTCTCACATCAGTCTTAGCTGATGTCGTTGTTTCTGTTTACAGACAGACAAACAAGGCGCAGGGAAGTTGGCTAGCGTGCCCAGAGCCACACAGCTTTAACTAAACAAGCCAATTAAGACAGATGAAGCCACACAGTGTGCAGAAGGAGGGAATCCCTGGCCTCCTGGGAAGGGGATTCCCTGCTTTTGTTTTTTTAACTGGAGAATGGACCCCAGAACCTTCACACTAAGTCACACCCCCCTTTTAAATTTTGAGACAAGGTCTCAGTAAGTTGCTAAGTTGCCCAGAGTGGGCTTGAATTTGTGACCTTCCTGGCAGACTGCCTCTGATGGTGGGGTGAGGGGGCACAGGGATGACACTGGTTGTTCAAGGTCTGTTCTGCTTGAACTGGAAAAAAAGTGTGTGTGGGGGTTACAGCTCAAACCACTAAGTCCAGCCCCACTTACCTTCTGATAACAGCAGGACCTTGTTCATGGCTCCCCAGACCTGGCACCTCCTGGTGCCCACGAAGCCCCAGCCCTCTCCGGAGGTCTTCTCAGTGCTCCCTGGCTTGAGGCCCCTGTCCCTCTTCTCCACTTGCCAGACTCCTCCGTGTTGCTGGTGGCCCAGCTATCACAGTGCTGTGTGCTCCCGTCCTGCCCAGCAGATGCTGAGCCCCAGCCATGCTGTTTTCTCCAGACTGCGGCCTTGGGCCAGTTAGTTTCCTCCCACTTCTGCTCATCTGTAGTCTTGCAGGTGGTAGTGCCTGCTTCTTCAGTGGCTTTGGGAGGAATTAATGGGACCAGGTACCGAAGGCAGCTGGCCTGGGGTGGGCATGGGGGGGGGCAGGGTCCTGGGGTCCCAGGATCTGGGCTGCAGCCAGGTGGAGGGTGCTGGGCTGTTGACTGCTGAGGGCCCTGAGAGGGGCAGCTGGCCTGGGGAAGGGGATGCAGGTGGGACTCGGCCCAGTGAGCTGGACCCAGTCAGGCTAGAAGGGAGCATATATGTGTGAGCCCCAGAGAGCCAAGAAGGGTGGGGAGTTAATCTACTTTGTGATGGGCCAAGGGGCTTGGGCATTATGATTGCCAGGGCCTGGTGGTCAGGGCGGAGGACCTGGCGGGGCGGATCCTGCCCACCTGTCAGGCTCTGGG
>NW_022900934.1:1498937-1511801 GCF_012274545.1 Fukomys damarensis | reverse complement strand
CAGGCGAGAAGAGCATATATGTGTGAGCCCCAGAGAGCCAAGAAGGGTGGGGAGTTAATCTACTTTGTGATGGGCCAAGGGGCTTGGGCATTATGATTGCCAGGGCCTGGTGGTCAGGGCGGAGGACCTGGCGGGGCGGATCCTGCCCACCTGTCAGGCTCTGGGTTTTATTTCAAGCTGTTACTTTCCCAGCAACTGTCCCCTCTGACCCCAGAGCTTGGGAACCTTTTGCTCAGACACATTTATGGGCTAAAAGAAATCAGTTCCTTTGTTAGGGAGAAGGGGGGTGACAGGGTCCCCAGACTGACTCCCAAGAGGGACGTGGCTGCTTCTAGTTTGCCTGGGACACAGCCCCTCTTGACCACACAGGGCTGCGTGCTTCTCCAGGGACTTTCCCTCCCTGTGGGGGGATGGCTGGGGCAGGGAGCTGGGGAGTGGTTCCCCAGATGGGGTCCCTGCCGGCCACATGCTGCCAGTGCACAGATATTCTGTGCCTGCTGGGCACATCTGGAACACTGGGCACAGGCAGAGGCTGCCCTGTGACCGTCCTGGGCGAGGAACGCTGTGTGTAGACAGCAGCCCCTAAGAACTGGCTGGTCAGGTTACCTCCAGGAAGCGGGCTGGGCTGACCCTTCTGTCCCCTTCACCCCTGCAAGGGGAGCTCCCAGAGCCGTGAGAGAGGCTGGGCGGCAGAGGACCTGGGCCAGTTCTCCGGTGTTGGGGGCTTGTGCTCCCAAGGCCTTTTCAGGCAGGCCCAGTGCCGCTGGCCCCCAGGGTAATGAAAAGCCAATTCACAGCCTGCCCCACCTTGTCCTGGCCTGCACCTCCTCCCAGAGTCCCCTTCAAGGGTGGTGTCACCTGGTTCACCTGTTGTCCTCGTTGAGCTAAGAGCATCCTCATGACCTTGACACCCCAAGGTCCACAGAGCAGGGTGTCAGGCCCAGGAGGTGGGTGCTTGCAGGGTGGTTCTGATGGGGGCGAGCCCGTGTACAAAGATTCACTGGGGACACTGCCCCCTGGCCAGTGCCATCTGACTGCCAGGGCTGGGGCAAGGCAGCAGGACCCAGGCAGTCATGTTCCTTCTCTGCCTGGGCCCCTTCTGCACCATCACAGCCCTTACCTGGGCATTTCCTCAGTGCCCACTTGCCTGAAGAGGCTCAGGAACGTGCTGTGCTTCAACTTGAAAGCTCACTGCCTTTTGTGTGGGGCAGGCAGTTCTGACACCCACTTCATAGATGAGCAAACTGAGGCCACGAAAAGTCCAACAGCCATGGTTCCCCTCATCCCCTGCTCTGCTCCCCAGCCTCATCAGCCGGCTGCACAGCTGTTCCATGGATGCTGCCAGTGCTGGGGTCTAAGACTGGGCTCCTTTCTGTCCCAGGAGCCCGAAGCCCTTAGACTCAAGAGCTCAGAGAGGCTGGGGCTGGGCAGGAGCTCCAAGGCTGGCCCTCTGCCAGCCTCATTGCCAGGGTGAAGCGAAGGCCGAGGGCTCCTGCACACAGGGAAGCACAGCCTTGTAAACAGGCTGCACTGTGGATGACCCGGCGAGGCCCGAGTTGGCTGCTGAGAAAAGGGGAGCGGGAAATGAAAACAGAGTTCGTGGGCCACCGTGTCATGTATGTAACTGAATCTGCTTTCAAAGCCCCTTTGTGACGCTGCTTAGCCTTCAGCATGGCAGGCGATCGCGGCCAGACCACCACACGACCTCAGGGCCAGTTTGTGGTGGGAGGAGTTTTGGTCTGGGGAGGATGTAATCTAGTTCCCAGTGGGTTTATCTCCCCCATCCTGGGGAGGCAGCCTTAGCGGTCGCAAGCACTTTAACATAATTTTGGGGAAAAATCATTTCACAATTAAGTTGCGATTAGGCCCGGTCTTCCTGCCTGCAGACCGGCTAGGACTTGTTGGAACATAACTCTGGTCACAGCTGAGACCTCAGTGGTCCTGTGATGCTGTGACACTCAAGGGCAAGATTACATCAGCTGAAGACCTCCTGGGTCTTTGAGAACAGAGTAGAAAGGTTTCACCTGGGGAGGGACAAATTCCTTATCAGTTTAACTCATCCCACCAACATCTTTGCTCATCTTACTGTCCTGATCAATAAGATCCTCATCAGCATGAGATCCTCATGGTCATAAGATTATTGCTCACCCCCGAGTGATCTGATTCTTCCTCCAGTGATAAGATCCTTGTTAATTTAGTGCCACCTTTGCCCTCAGAGTCACCTATTACTCCCTGTGAACCCAATAAATAGTGGTGAGCTTGAGGTACCCTCATCTTTGCTGCCCAGAGAAGCCCTGATCAGGCCCAGAACCCTGCTTCTTCCCTAAGTCTCATTTTCTGTCTTAAGCCTTTACTTTGCCTTGTGCTGTCATGGCTCATAGAAAACCAGGACCCATTGCAGGGTCCTCTTTCCCTTTCCCTACACTTAGCACAATCCTGTGAGGACACCACAGGATAGACTGGCTATGAGGAGTGCCTGCCAGGGAGAGAGCTGGAGGTGGACAGCATGGGGCAGGAGATAGAGTGGCCAGGGCCTGGCCCATGAGTAGGAAGGAGACGTGAGCCCTGAGTGTGAGTGAGGCCAGACAGGCCTGCTGCACTCAGATCTGTCAACTGGCGGTTATTTCACTTAGTGACCTCATGCTTACGCCTGGTGACAGTCGGGGCAGGGTAATGAACCAGGCCGATGCCAGCCATGCGCCATCTGATGAGCCACTGGGCAGCACTTGAATAAATGGGGGATTCCTGGGTCTTCTGCGGCTGTAGGTTCTGACTGTGCCAGGAAGATTAGGAATGAAAAGCATATGTCACCCTGTGAAATCTGGGTACTTGGCTGGAAGTGGTTCCCTGTGGGTCCCCAGGTGAGAGGCTGTTCCCTCTGCAGGGGGCCAGTGGCACCCTCCTCAGGGCACTCTTCTGCTCCGGAGTAGCTCAGGACGCAGGGTCACTGCTTACTTCCTCCCTCTGTTTTGCAGGAAGCCTCTGCATGCTGCATCCTGGGAAGGGTTGTGCACTGGGTTTGGGCCCAACCTGCAACTCCCTCCATGTGGCTGCAGGATGGAAGGTGGAAGAACAAAGTGGAAGGCTTGGAGACTCCGGCTGCAGTGATGTGTCACAGGAGGACAAAGCCCTGGCAGGTCGGGGTCTCGAGAAATCTGTAAACCTGTGTTAATCTCTGTCCCAGCACAAGTGCTATCCATTCAGTCCCCTTCCCCTAACAGCTGTTTACTGTGCCCGCTGAAGGCCAGGGGAGCTGGGGCATAGGCAGAGGACAGTGTGTCCTATCCCCGTGCAGCCCTCGGCTGAGTAGGGCTGGGCCTGACCTCAGCGAGTGGACTTCTGGTGAGTCCTGCAGGAACAAGGCAGGAGATGGCTTCAGGAGGACGTTTACCAGCTGGCCAGGAGGTTAGTGGTCACCCTTGCTTTGGATGTCCCCCTCGTAGCTGCACAAGGGCTGTAGATAGGGTTTCTCCAGGCAGTGGGGCGGGGTGCTTTTACCCTGAGCTCTGCGCACAGAGAACCACAGGTTCTGTGCAAAGCTCCCTCCTTCAAGCTCAGGGTGGGGGACCACCTGGCCTCACCAAGGCTACAGAGGGGGAGGCATTAGATTGCGTCTCAGGCTGTTCCCAAATAAAGGAGAGCCCATAGAGGCCCCGGAGTGCTTGGGGTCTGTGAAGGGGATGCACCTCCCAAAAGGTGGGCTTGAGTCTTCCCAGGGGTCAACAAGGAGGAACCCACCACTGGGCATGCACCTGTCAATCGGATGCATTTTCCAGAATATCACTGCCCCACCCTGAAGGATCCGCTCTGGGGTTGTCAGTGTGCCCAGCCATAGGGCCACAGGGCCTGCCTAGTCTCCCAGTAGTCCCCTGGGGATGCAGAGGGCCCTGTTGTCCAAGATGCTCACTTTCTGTCCCAGGGGCTGGGGTTGGGGTTGGGGCTGGCTGCTGGGGTATGTGCTGTGCTGTGCATACTGGGCTGAATTGGGTGGGACTGCTGAGAACTGGTCCAGGCTCTTCTGGTCTGGGCTGGGCTGAGCTGGGAAGGACTGGACAGGTTGGTCTGACCAGCACAGTGTGTGTGACAGTGGGGCCAAACTGCTCATGATCAAGAAGGATCAAGAGGAAAGGATCAAGACCACCAACCACCTCAACCACCCAGCCTCAGGATCTCAGGACAGGTTTCGATCTGGATGGACCTGGAGACTGGAGGTGCCTCAGGCGAAGAGCAGGGGCACCCCAGAAGTGCGGAAGGGCTTTGCCTAATGCCTGTCACGTGCGGCATGTCGTTCATTTGTTCATTCGTTCAGTATATTTATTCCAGATGGGGTCTTACAGACCGGGCTGGCCTCAAACTTGGGCAGTCCTCCTGCCCAGCCTCCCAAGCGCTGGGATTACAGGTGTGCAGCACCATGCCCAGCTTTTTTCTCCACTTCACTGCCTTTCAAAGTTGCCTTTCTTTCTGTTCGTCTTCCCTCTGCCCTCTCCTCCTCTCCCACCCTACTTCCAGCCTGCTTTCTCCTTCATTTCTTCTCCCCGCTCCTAGTCTCACTGTAGAAGAGCCCCAGGGAGCCGCAGCCTCCTGACCTCCGTGCTGCTTCCTCCACCCTCTTCCTGTTGAAGTCTCTTAATGAGGGGCTCCGGCACCCCCTCGAGTGGGCCTGCTGGGCCTGCGGTCCTGGGGGGTCCTCAAGCCTCCTTTGCACGTGGGCAGCTTCCCCCAGGGCCTGTGAGGGGGACCAGCGGGGACTTGGTTTGTGCCAGAGCAGGCGTTCGGTTCGTCACATTCGCGGTGCTCTGCGCAGTGACAGGCTCCGGGGGTGTCAGAAGCATCAGCCACACTCCTGCTGGTGGGGCAGGATCTGAGGCGAGAATCGGAGTGGAAGAAAGGGTTCCAGAACCCTGAGTCATCTGGATAGGAAAGGGGGACTGAGGGGTTAAGGAAGGCACGGTGCACCCCTTTTCTTCTCACCTTCTAACTTCGCATTTTCCACGTTCTCCATGGCGAATAATTGGCACGTGGATAGGTGCATGCAAAGGAAACTGGCGTCTCTGTAGAATCTGGTTAAGAGTGCTCTGAATGCTATAAAATGTGCTGGAGGGGAGCACGAATGAACCTTCGAGTCAGGCTTAGTCCCACTGTCCAGGATTTGCAACAGACCCACTCTGCCACCTGTCAGTGAGGGAAACTTACCTCCCTCAACCCCACTGGGCTTCCCCTGGCCCCCAGCATTTCAGAGGCACAGGGCAGCTCTGAAGATATCTGGGTGGTTCTCTCCACAGTCCTGGGGCTCAGGAGTGAGGCTGCAAAGGGCTGAGCTTGTGCGAATGCTTTCATGTGTACTCACGTGAGCACACACACATATACATGTACTGACATGCGTGCATTCACACAGACTCATGTACACTCACACCCACACGCACCCCAAAACATAGGTGCACAAGTGTACATGGATACACTCATGTGCCCATCCATGGGCATGCAAGCCACACAGCAACCAGGAAGGTGACTGTCCCTGTGTGCCTCCAGGGAATGGAGCCAGGGGTTCTGAGGAACAGCTGAGAGGCAGCCTGTACTGGCTGGAAGCAGCTGGTCGGTGGCTGTTCCTAGGCTCCAGTTTGGGTGGTTGTACCTCAGGCTTGGCCACGCCCACAGAGGTAGGTGGGTGGCCCACAGGTGCCAGACACTTCTAGGTGACCAGCCAGGAGGGCCACCTGGGATACTGACCTCCAGGTAGCCCTCCTAGACCTGCTCTATCTTTGACTCAGTGTCCAGCCAGGCTCTTGGGGCTTCCAGGGACCCTGCTGAGTGGAGCACAGGTCAGGCATCCCCAGGGAGCAGGGTTGGGGGGTGCTTACTGGCACCTGAACCCACACCTGCAGGCCTGGGGTCTGGGTGGCAGGGCAGGGGCATGGTAGGTTTCGTGTTCCAGGGGTACTTCTGAGGCTGAGGAGAGCAGTTGGGGCCCAGGGCAGGCCCAGGAGAACTGCCTGCCTGCAGTCTTGTCTGGGAGCCACTGGAAAGCAGTTTTGGGCATGAAGTTGGCCATGACCTTGGAGTGCCTGTGAGGCATGTGGGTCCGGGGCTTCCTGGGGTCAAGGCCCAGTCCTGTCCCCCAGCTTCTGTGACACAGGTGAGCCATTTTGTGGGCTCTGCACCTTGACCGTGTTCCTGAAAAAAGATGGGACATCTTGGGGCTGGAGCCTGGGCTCGCTTTGTCCCAACAGGGGCCAGCAGGTAGCCTGCAGGTTTGCTCGGGACCTGGGGCATGGGGGACGTGCCTTGGTCTGGAGCCAGCCTGCTCTGCCCCGCGGCCTGCGTTCGTCTGTCAGTGCGGGCCTGGAGTTCTGTTCCTGACTGAAGCAGGCCTGTTGGGAGGAAATGAGAGAACGCTCACCTGGACCAGGGTCGGGGAATAGCTGGGATGTGCTGCCACTGCCGCACCAAGTCCCCGGTCCTGGACTGTCGCACGGGAAGATGGTCTTGCTGCCTCCACCATCCCGGCCACCAGGAGGCCCGGTCCGTGGGTCCGGCACCGTCTCCCTGGCGGGCACCTGGACTGGCCGGGCTGTCTCCCCCTGGCCGTATCCCCTCCAAGGCTGGCTGTTTTGTGGATCCCCCACCCCCCATGACAGCCGCCTCGCTCCAGCTGAGACCGTGGCCGTCCCAGGCTGCGCCTGCCTCCGAGTGCTGCCTGAGATTGGAGTCCGCCAAGCCCATTCCTCATGTGCGAGGAATTTCCCGAGCAGCCACCACCACCGCAGCTGGAACGTTTCTGCAGATAGATCAAGTAAGGGAGAGAAGCACCTCCCGTCTCCTCCCGCAGAGCCTCGGAGACCCCTGGCCTGGCTCAGCCTCTGTCAGAGGGGAGATAAGGGGCTCTTGGCATCTTGTGGCCTGAAGAACCCGCCCGGCTCGCTGACAGGGAGGCGCCAGAGGTGCCGCCAGCCGGCGAGACTGCTCCTCCCAGCTGGGAAGCTCCGTCCTCTCTTCCCTTGGGGCTGCGGGAAGACGTCCCAGCTGGCCTGGACTCTTCTCTAGCTGGTGGCCCCTTCAGCCATGCCAGAGCCGGTGCTGAGAGGGAGCCTGGCAACCTTGAGGGTCGTGCCTGGGCATACCATCTCCAGTCAAAGTGGGCCGGAGCCAGCGCAGCCTGCAAGAAGTGAACCCCAAGTTTGTGACGCTATGCTGCAGGCCAGGGACGTGCAGGGAGGAGCAGACAGGCACTGTCCTTCTGAGTCTCGCAGCACCGGTTAGGTGTGTGGAGCCTGCACAGGTAAACACAGGAGCTCAGTAGTGAGGGGCTGTCCGCACAGGGTCCCTGGGGGACAGCAAAGCCTACCTGTCTCTGACACCTCTGAGCACAGCATTTGTCCCAGCTGGGAGCCCAGGGGCTGGAAACAGGTAGCCATACAGGTTGCCTATTGTGTAGTAAAAACTGGAAAGACTCGTGAAAATCCAGTGTTTGTCCTCTTGAAAAAATTCACAGAGAGTTGTGTCCACAGTGGTCAGGTGAGAACTCATCCCTCAGAGAGGCAGAGGCCCCAACCACTCCCTACTATCTTCCTATTTTCTGCTGGCCTCTTTGATGCTGAACCCTGTGTTATGGCTCATATCTACCCCTCAGAGCCTCGTGTGCTTATAAGTGGGGCCCTTGGAGGTAACTGGATTATGGGTGTGTGATACTGGATCAGTCCCCTGACGGGTTTATAGCTGGGTGTGATGTTGGGAGGTGAAGCCTGGGTGAGAGGAGCTGCGCCACTGGGAGCATGGCCTGGAGATGCACACATCCCTCCTCCCTCGAGGGATCTCTGCCTGCTGCATACCCTGCCGTGGACTGTTTCTCCTCTGCAACGCCCCTGTGCCAGGCCACCGTGCCTTGCAGCCAGCTGACTATGGACCGAAACCTCCACAAGCCGTGAGCTGCAGCAGATCTTTCCTCCTCTAACTTTGGGTGTTGAGTATTTTGTTCCCATAGTGCTGTTTTACCGGAGCATCAGTCCTCTTTGGGGAGGTTGCCTTTCATTGTAGGACCACTTGCCCTGGACTCTGGAGGCTGCAGCTAATTGCTGACTTGCTGTGGCCTTGAGCAGAGCCCCATCCCTCCCTGTGCCTCCGTTTCTCCGGCCCAGGGACTGATGCTCCCGGCAGGCTTGCCAGTGGTTGGGCTCAGAAGCTCAGTGAGCACTGATGCCCTGCAGAGGAGAAAGCTGTGTGCCCCCAAGTGTGCTTCCCTTGCGAGGCTGCTGCAGGAACACGAGATACCCACCTTTAAGGGTGGCTCCAGTTGTGTGATTCTGGGTCTCTGGACCCTATCAATAACTGCTAAGTGTGATTCCTGCTTGGTGGTATGGGTTCTGGATAGCTGTGATGCAGGGACGCATTACTAAACCTAGAAGGCTCAGAGGCAGTTTAGACATCTGGGAGGGGGCCGTTTGCTCTCCATCTTTGTGGAGACAGGCCTTAGAGTCTTCTTTCATTTATCTATTTAGTTTTCTCGGAGACAGGGTCTCACTATGTATTTCAAGCTGGACTTGGACTCACAGCAATCCTCCTGCCTCAGCCTCCTGAGTCCTGGGATTACAGATATGGGCCATCACACCCAGCCTGGAGTCCCTCTCTTCGACCCCTAACAGGTTTGGATGAATGGAGCATGTGGAGCAGGTTTCTCAAAGTGGAATGGGAGGGGTCACTTGAACGTTGCCACGCAGTTCAAAGAGCCAGGTGAACACAGGCTAGGAGGGTGGTACGGGCGGACCTGCCACCCGGCTCTTGGTGCTGTGTGTCGGGCTGGGACCAGGAGTAGAATTACTCTACACAGCACTTTCCAGAGGTGTGGAGTTCAGGGTCCCTGCTGAGAAGCATCTCATGGGCCACCCGTCGGAATCCTCTGCAGAAGGGAAGCTGGAGTAAGCACCTTGACGGTGAACATCCCCCAGCGTGCACTCCCCGGGGAGCAGCCTGTTTTCTTCTCCGCTGGCCAGTAGGAAGCCCTCTTTCAGCAGCCCGGGGGCTTGTGCTCCGGCTTGGGGGTCTCGCTGCTCGTACCCTTTGGGCAGTGAGGGCTCCTGGTGTGGTCTCAGTCCCCTGCCGCTGGCCTCCCTGAGGGCGCGCTCCCTCCCTCCTCTTGCTCGCTGCCTCGCTGGCCTTCATGTGGCTGACAGTGGAAGCTTCGGCTGGGCTGGTCCGGGGGCTGAGCGTTTCCCATGTCGAGGGCTGGACCTCGAGGGACCAGGGGGCTGCACAAGGCTGTGGGGGCCGAGGCATGGGTGGGGTGTTTGCCCAACCCTGCTGTGGCATTTTCCTCTGTTGGCTCTTTCAAGGCCTGATAAATAGGCCTGCTCTGGTGGGAGGCCTTCTTGGGGCTTATCTGGCCACATAATCCTCTGGCCTTGGCTGCGGTTCCCAGGGCCTGCCTGGACGCCTGTCCACCCCTGTGGGAGCTGGGGGAGGAGGGGACGAGGTGGAATCAATGCCCCTTTCTCACCCTGCTCGGTTGTCGGGGTGGGCTGGGCAGCGGGGCTGCTCAGGAGCCTCTCTACACCAGGACGCCCATTTCCAGCAACTCCAAGCCCCGTGTCCGAATCTGTAGCTATTTTGCCAGCCTGCCGGATCCACTGAAAGGCGGGTTGAGACAGCCCCCAGTCTCATGGGTGGGTAAACTGAGTCTCAGGTTGCACAAATGAGGTGCAGCTGCCTTTCAGCCCTGACTTGCAGCCCTGTGTCTGCCCCCAGCCCAGATGAGACCCTGCCAGGCTCACCTCAAGTCCGGCTCTATCCGAGCTGAACGTCTGGCTCGGCCACGTTCCCGCCAGAAACAGACCCACTGTTGTCCCGACCCCTTCCTTTGCCCCTGGCGGGAGGGGTCAGCCTCTTGCCACCACTTCCCAGCTGTGGCCTGGTGGACACTGACCTGGGCGTCCACAGGCAGGGCTGTGCAGGGCTGAGGGACAGCTGGGGCTCAGAGCCGTCTGCCTGGCGGGTTTCCCTCTTCCTTGCCTTGCCTATCTGCGGCAGGTAAGGGTGCCCCATGGACCCGCTGTCCTCATCTAAGAAGTGGGGGTGATTCTGAGCTAGCCTGGCGCCGGTCTCTTGTGTCCTCTCCCGCCCGAAGGCCCGCTGTGGCCTGCCTTATGGCTGGAGGCCACTCAGGCTCCATAAGGAAGGGCCGGGGGCCTCTCAGTCCGCCCAGCCCTGAGCTAGGAGCTTCTGCACCTGTGGGCTTGCAGGCCGGAGCAGGAGCGTGCTGAGCGAGGCGGGAGGGAGGAAAGGGCTTTTCGCAGGGGATCAGGTTGGGGTGGGAGAGGGGTGATGGGGCCTGCAGTGGAGACGTGGGGACGGGCAGGCACCGGTCTGTAGACGAGGGCTGGAGCGGGCGACGCGGCATCCGGTCCTTTTCGGCTCTCAGCGCCAGCCTCCGCTCGCTCTCCTGCGGGACCTTCTCTGAGTTGCACCGATGCACGCTCACAGCAGCCTGTGCGCAGCTCTGACAGCCGCACCCCCACCTCCTTCTCCCTCCCGCAGCTGCTGGGCACTGGGCGGTGGGGCTGGCGTCGTGGCTTCTGCCAGTCCCGGAGTTAGCTGTTAGGCCTCGAGCAGGGGCTGATGTGAGCTCATAGCCTCCCGAAGGCCCAGCCAGGCCGCGGGTGTGGCCACACTGCCAGGCTCCCTCCCAGCAGTGCTGCAGGGCGCCTGGCCCAGAGCTCCCCTTCAAAGTCCTCAGCAGTCTCGTGGGCAGGCCCCCAGTGTGTTAGCTGCACCCCTGACTCCACATGTGCTCCGCTCCCCTCTGCCCCAGTGGCACCCGGGTCCAGACCCGTGCGGCCTGCGAGCTCCTGGCCCTTCCTGCCCCAGCCTGGCGCCTCTCGGACTTTGAGCCTGGGCCACAGCTGGGCCCGGGTGAGGGCGGCTCCAGGCACAGACCACACTGACCTTTGGCAGCACCCCGAATGCAGGTGGGGGTGGCGAGGCAGCACCCCGAATGCAGGTGGGGGTGGCGGCGGGGCCCCTTGAGGGTTGGGGCAGGAGGGCGAAGGGCCGCCCGAGAGCCGCGCACTGCACAGCGTGCAGCAGGTGTGGCTCGTCGCCCACCCAGCCATAAAGCTGGGTGATGGCTCAGCACCCCAGCTGCGAGCGAGTCCTTGTCCTCACCGTGCCCCTCCCAGCAGCTGAGCCACGCAGAGCTCTTCCTGGAGAGGGCAGCCTGGGCCTGCTCGGAAGCCACACGCAGTCCCCGCGCCCCTCACTGCTGTGGCAGGGGAGTCCCTGGTCCCCTGCCCCTTGTCACAGGGTGGGGAGTGTGGGTCCAGGGCGCAGGGCTCTGGTGCTCCAGCCCAGTGCCGCCCTGCTCCCCCTAGTACCCTCTGCTCCAAGGTCAGATCCAGTGTGGACTCTGGAGCCAGCGTCCTGCTCACTTCTGTCTGCGGCCCCCAGCCCATGGTGATCTAGCCGGCGCTTCCCAGCTGGATATATGCGCCTGTCTGTCCTCCCAAGGAGGGGACTGGCCTCGGGGGAGCCGCGCCGCCCTGCTGAACCTGCTGAGGCCCCTCCCGGCTGGCCAGGACCCGGATCACCTGGGAGCTCTCACAGTTTCCGGTTCCCATGGGTTCTGCAGCACTGATGGCGGAGCCTGTGCCCAGCGACTCCGCTGTGGTGCCCCTGCCACTCCCTTGTCCTGGCCCTTGCCCAGGGCTTTACACCTCACGCCTGCTCAGCACAGCTCCCCATCAGCATCTGCCCCTCCACCCACTGACTGGTGGGTCTCTGCCCCGCCCCCAAACAGACTCTATGTGGCCTGGCCCCGCCTCTCACCTTTGCCCCGCCCCTCACCCCTGTGACCCTTCCTAGGGCTGTTGGTCCCTCAGAGCCCTGGGCCACCCACTCTACCCCCTTCGTCTGGGCAGGGGGAACTGAATTGCGAGGTATGGAGAGCATCCTGGTCGCAGAGCTTCACCCTCTCTGCAGCCTCATGGAGCAAGGTGGAGGGGCCCGGCGCTCACTGAGGACTGGGCTGGATGGGGTGACTAGCGACTACTGCCACCCTCCCCCATTAGTTAGAGGACTGGAGTGGGGCACATCCCTCACCCTCTCGCCCTGCCCCACTCACCTGGAGCAATCCCCCATCCTCTCCCAAGGGGCTGCATTTGGAGGAGGCACAGCCATCACAGTGTCGGGTGCCCTGCTGCCCTGGGCATCTGCCCGGGGCCTTGCTGAGCCTGTGGTCAGCCCTCCCATCCTGATCTTAGGAGGAGGGTTGGAGCTCTGAGCTCCTGTGCTTCTTTGGCCAATGAAAGTGCAACAACTGAGACTTTCCTGGGCAATGGGCATCAGAGCTGGGCTTTAGAGGTTGAGTAGGAGTTTTCCAGGAGAAAGCATACCATAAGCAGGAGGCTGGAGGCTTGTCAGTGGAGGAGCACCCTGCAGGGGTGCTCGCCTCAGCTCTCACTCACTTACCACGGCTTCCCCTCCCAAGTGCCCAGCTCTTGCCCTAACGTCAGAGGGGCCCTGAGGTCTACTTATTTCTGCAGCTGTACGAGACCTGCCGTCTTCCAAGCTGTCCTGCTGTAGCTGGGCGAGGGCCTGGGTCCTCGCCCCATTCTTAGGATGGAAATCTTTTCATTTTTCTTTTGTGCTTGTGAGGCAGGCAGTGGCTCCACTGAGCTGACTCCCCAGCCCCAGGATATGCAGCTTTGAAATGCCCTGCACCCTTCTGGTTTGCCGGGTGGGCCTAGGAAGATACCTCAGATTCACATGGTAGAGGGGAACCCCTTGGGGGCATGGACCTGCCGTGTGCCAGGTGCTGGGGTTCAGGGACAAGCTCCTGTTCTCACAGGCTTACAGGAGGATGGGAGGGTGTGGGGGAAG
>NW_022900934.1:1495319-1498880 GCF_012274545.1 Fukomys damarensis | reverse complement strand
GGGGGGTCCCAGGAGATGACATTGGCACTGAGAATGAACAAGAAGGACACGAAGAGGCCAGGGATGGGCTGGCAGCATGTACAAAAGTCCTGCGGTGGGAAAGAGTCTGCTGTGTTTGAAGGAAGGGGGCAAAGAAGTGACAGGGTCCTGTGGGGGAGGCTGGAGGGACAGGAGGGCAGGGCTGAGTCCCACAGTGTGGATGTCAGGAAGGGGACAGGAGCACCTGCATACTGTGGCGCTCACCTTCCCCCGTGCTGCCTTGCCAGTCTCAGGATCCCTCTCAAGGCCAGCCTGGTCCTGAGCCGCAGCAGGCTGGGCAGACCGAGGCCCCACCCCCTGTCTGCCTGCAGAGACTGAGGGTCCGGGCCAGATGGGGGCCTTGCCCTACCACATAGGGCCCACTCTGCCCCACGGCAGGGCCTGGGCAGGGGCCTGGAGAGACCTACGGGTCCACAGCAGCAGGAGAGGCAGTGAGTGTGGACCTGGGCACTCTCGGAGGAGTCGGCAGGATGAGGGTGGCCCGGCCCAGGCCCAGGGCAGCAGCTGAGTGAGGTGGCCTGGCCTGCTGTGGTACTCCAAAGCCCACGGTCTGCAGGCCACAGCTGGCCTTCCACAGACTTGACCAGGCCCCAGCCCAGCCCTGGAGCTGCCCCTGCATCTGCTCTCCATCTGGGGTTCCCTTGCCTTTGCCAAGGGATCTGCGGCAGGGACCTCAGTGTTACCAGTTTCTGTTGCTGGGGTCTCTCTGTACCTCCGAGGGACAGCCTAGTGAGGCAGGGTCATTCTGGCTCCTGCTCATGGTGCTTGGCGGGAGGATAGGCCGGGCATGAGACACGGCCCCCAGGCTCAAGTGCTCGCTCCATTTGGCCAGACCCCACTTCCTAAATTTCCCTCGCTTCCCACTAATCGAAAAAATTATGAGCCCTTCGGTTATGATCGATCTATCGATGAAGTCAGAGTCCTCGAGATCCAGTCATCTTCCCAGAATTCCTTAGCCTGTGACCGGGCCTCCCAGATCTTTTGGGGAGACTCTGGATGCAAAGTGCAATGGCAGGTGCTGCAGGCTGTGGAAAGCAGGCTGAGGGCGTCCTCCAGGGCTCTGCGCTGCTGGCTGTGTGTGGACCAGTGCCCGTCCCTCCAGACCCTGCTCCTGTGAGGATGTCCAGGGCAGTGCTGTTGGGATGGGTGTGCTCGCATCAGCGGCTCGGGAGGGAAGCAGAGGCCCAGCAGGTCTATGTGGTGAAGGCCCTGGCTGCAGAAGGAGTGCCGGGGGCTCAGGGCCATTTCCTTCCTCTGGGAAGGGCTGGCATGAGAATCACCAGGCTAAATATAGCCAGGAACTTCCCGGAACACATCGCTCCAAGTGTCCAGCGTGGAGCACCAGGCAACACAGTCTCGCAGGAAGCCGAATCCACCCTGGTGTCCAGCAGGTGGAGGTTAGGGCCACTCCTGGCCCTCAAGCTGTCCTAGGAAGTTGCAGGGACTCTTTCCAGGGACTCTTGGGGGGTATGGAGTCCCAGACAAGCAGGTGCTGGCAAGCAGCCCCTCAGCTCCGGGGGTGCCAGGTAGTGGCGAGGTCAACACCCCCCTGTTGGGGTGGGGGTGTACAGGCCCAGGAAGCTGCAGCTCTGGGGCAGGGGGGGCCTGCCCCGGCCCAGTGTCCTCTCGCTGCCCTGACTGCTCCGCCTCGTGAGGGCCCCTCCATCTTCCTGAGCAGATGGGGACATGGACAGGCCCTGGTGTCTCCCTGCTGCTGACCCTGGGATGGCAGCGGGATGCTGGGTGACCCTGTGGAGGACAGAGGGACGAGGGCCTCTGGAGGGAGGGGTGCAGACACAGGCCCCTCCCCGCTGTCCTGCCCGGCCCAGGACCGGCAGTTGGCAGTTGGCTGTCCCAGTGGAGGCCAGGAGGGCCTCAGTGAAGCACCCACCTACCACCTTCCCTAACACCCCTGGCAGGGCCAGGCCACTTGGCAGAGGAGGGAGAGAGTGATAGGCCAGAGGCTCTGGGTCCTGGCCCGCACCCTCCCCTCCCCTAATGAGAGCAGACGGCTGCCCCTGCCCCAGGTCAACAATGGCGATCTTGGCACAGCGGGGCTGATGGCTCTGGGCACGGCAGCACCTGGCGTATCCCAGGGGCTCTTTTGGGCTCCTGGCCGGTGCCCACCTTCTGGAGCGGGCCTTCCTTGGGGTGGGCCAGTGTCTTCTGCCCTCTGGGCTCGTGAGGGACCATGGCAGTGCTGAAGTGAGGGGCAAGGGCACACTGGGTAGGATGGCGGGTAGGGGGGAAGGGCTCCCTCGAGTTCAGAGCCCACAGTCCTGGGTCACTGCTGCCCCCGCCCGGTGAGAGCCCTGTTTTGGGGGCTGGCCGAGTGGCGGGTGGTGTGCGCCCCCTGGTGGCCCGATGGGGCACGTCCCTGGCCCCTGGGTCCTCAGAGTCCAGCCAGAGCTCTGAGCCCCCTGGCAAGCGTGAAACCAAACCTCTTCACCCCGGGCACACACCAGCACCCGAGGGTGTCCAGGGATGGACGGGCCCCACATGCTCATTTATTGATGTTAAGTTAAATCCAGGCAAACCAAAGCGTGCTTACCTGCAAATGCCCTCTTATTTCACATGAAGAAGGAAGGGGTACAGAAGCAGCGACCTTGGTGGGTGAGGCTTGAGGCCTGAGTCGGCTCCTTGGGCAGCCGCCCCTGTTCAGGCCACAGGGTGGTCTGTGCCCCCCACTGACACCTCCGGGGCCTGGGCCTCAGCATGACCTGCCTTTTCCTGGACGTGAGTCCTGTTTGGGGGGCACCTTGTGGAGTCATCAGCTCAGCACCTCCCCCACAGCTGCCAGATCTCTGCCACCCTGAGGTGGTAGCTGGGGATGAGCAGGGACATGGCCCCAAGCCATCTGCAGCTCCCTCAGTGGGGGCCAGTTGATCCTGGGGGACTGGCCTGCTGGAGAGTAAAGCCTGTCCAGAGCCACCCGAAGCTGATTGGAGGGAGGGAACAGCCAGGCGGAGGCACCGTGACTGTCACCATTAGGGCTCCCAGGAGGTGCCACCTGTAGTCTGTGCGGAAATCGGGAGCCCCACGGGGACAAGGACCTCCACCATGGTGTCAGGATCCCTGGGAACACGTCAGGTGCAGGCCCTGTCTCTGTCACCTGCCGAGCCCGGAGGGCTGAGAGCCTAAGGCTCAGGGCTGCAGCACAGGGGACCTGGCTCCCAGTGCCCAAGAGCCTTCCCTGTGTGGATGCCCTCAGCGGCACGACATGCTGTGTGTAGCTCCCTGCACAGTGCATCTTGGTTATTTTGGCTCATTGCAGACTCCCTGGGAGGGGCGGGGGCCACACTCAGAGGCCTGTGGACTGCTCTCTGCTTCTCCAGGAACTAGGTCTCACGTGAGCAGCTTCGGGAGTTGGCATGGGCACGTGTGTGCCTGACTCCCTGCGGTTCACCACACGTACGGATTCACAGGATGCCAAGGATGGCGCAACCCTCCCTCTCTCCTCCCTCCCTCCTTTCTTCCTTTCCTTCTTTCATTGCTTCCTTCCCTCCCTCCTTCCCTCCCTCC
>NW_022900934.1:1493316-1494074 GCF_012274545.1 Fukomys damarensis | reverse complement strand
CTCCCTTCCTCCCTCCCTCCCTTCCTTCCTCCTTCCTTTCCTCTGTGAACGTCTCCTGAGTTCAAGCTCTGAGATGGGCAGGGCCAGCCCTGCCAGGTCAAGTCCAGCTTCATCCCTAGGGTGCCACAGCCTCCCGGGCAAGACATCGAGAGGGAGAAACACAGGTTCCCAGCTGGCCTCTGGCTCAGATGGGCTCTTGGGCCCGGGACAGAGCCCAGGAGTGGAGCAGGAATGAGCTTGGGGCAGGAGGATGAGGGCATGGGTGTGAGACAGCACGGCAGAGGAGCGGAGGGAGGAGGCTCCTGCCCGGCATCCGGGGAGGGCAGGGGGCTGAGTCTGGGGGACCCCAGAGCCTCCCCTGCCCCTCGTGGTGTCTGTCCCTTGAGCTGTCCTCCCGGCCGTTTGGCCCGGCGCTCAGGGGCAGCCATGCCTCTCTCCACGGTTCCTGTCCAAGTGCAGACAGGGACACTGAAGGAGGAAGCATTTCTTTCTTTCAGCAGGGGATTTTCCACGAGTGAATTCAAAGAGGGGCGCACTGGCCTGGCCCCACGCCTGGGGCTGGAGCCATCACTGAGACAGCGGAGGAGCAGCAGTGAGTGCAGGGACCTGGGGGAGGCGACAGGGACGTGCTCAGAGCTGTTCGTTTTGGGGTCTTTTATCTGGAAGCCCAAATTAGCCTTAGACATGTTATCTTTGTTTACAGCAGTGAGACTGTGGCGGGCTTGGGCTGCTGGGGGATGACGAGGAGGGTCGAGCCC
>NW_022900934.1:1455517-1493271 GCF_012274545.1 Fukomys damarensis | reverse complement strand
CTCCCCAGGGCACCGCCGCAGCGAGCCGCCTCCACTGCTCCCTCCTTGCTTGCAGAGGGTTCCAAGAGCTGCAGCAGGGGCAGGCAGAGGGTGCCAGCTACATGACCCTATTGCTTTCTAGCCACTTCAGCCTTCGTGGTGACCTGGGCAAGTGGGCCCAGCCAGGCACCACAGCGGGTGGTCACCGGTGCCCTTCCTCTGAGTAGTGGGTGGAGGCTCACTGTCCTCGGCACTGGCCGGCTGCTGTGCCCGGGTGAGGCCTGGGGAGAGGGTTGCCTGCATCCCTGAATGAGGACTTGCGCTGTGGTGGCCTCCGGGCAGCAGCACGGGTTCTGCAGGATGACGGGCAGTCTGCCCAAGCCCTCCATGTCTCCCTTCACAAGGGCAACTCTTGAGCAAATAAATGTGAGAATTTCCATTTTTTCATTTATTAATGTGATTTAAGAGCTTCTTGAAGGACAACTCTGCTTTCCTCATACAAATACTGTGTATTACTTGCTGAAGTCAGAGTTGGGGTGAGGAGCTCAGGAAGACGCCCAGAGCCCCAAAGCTGGCCAGGGTGAGGCCGAGAGCACCCAGGGGAAGCTGAGTCACAGCAGCCCCTCATCCAAATCCCGATCACCCCTGTTGAGAGGTCCCAGGTGCACGTGCAGAGCTTCACCACCAGGGGGCGCCCAAAGGTGTGCGGTCAGTGTGACCCTGGGGGTGTGAGGGAGCTTGTCCTTGAGTGCGTGGGTTCCTGCAATGGGATGTGCAGGCGTGCATCCCTGCGAGTGGCTGTGAGCAAGTGCACGTCGGCGTCTGGGGGTGGAGCTGTGACTCCTCACGAGTCCTGGGAAGCTGGCTCGGGATGGTGGCCAGAGACATCTCCAACTCTAGGGGACCTCACCTGCCGGGCCAGTAGCCGGCACCATGCGAACGTCCAGGGACTTTGTGAGCAGGGACCGGGTGCACTGCAGAGCCGAGGTTGGGGGTGTGTGGTGGGGCCTTGGATACAGGTGCGGTCCCAGAGCCCCAGGAACCTTGACAGCTGGTGAGAGACCTGCCACCATCGGGTGCTCCCCTCAGCCCCCACCTGTGCGTCCTTCACAGACGTGCTGTGCCGCAACGCTGCCAGGGTGACCGTGTGACCGCGGCCTGCTGGGGTGTGGCTTTGGTGCGGGAGGGGGACTCAGGGAAGGTACGGAGTACTGGCTGTCTCGGAGGGAGTGATCTGGCCGGGGCACCCAGTGGAGGGTGGGCAGAGCTCAGCGTGCAGCCAGCACCTGGTGCTCTGTGGTGGGGAGCCCATGCGCAGGAAAGCAGGCTGGCTCCAGTGTGCCGCCCTCGCCCCCGGGGAAGACCCTGAGCAGAAGGGAGAGCTCTACAAGCTCTGCGCAGCCACTGTCCCCACCACTTTGAGGCCCTCCTCTGGTGCCTGGCGTTCACTCTCCCTGCTTCTCAGCCCCGTGAGCAGCCTGGCCAGGCGCTGCCCACCTCTCCCTGCCAGGACCTCAGGGACCCAGTCACCTATGGGCCACACAGCCAGGGCCCTGCTCCTTGGGACCAGGCATGGGTGGGAGGATGTGACACCGCCTGGGAGCACACTGAGGCCTGGCCTGATCCAGAACAGAGGCTCTGTCAGGTGGATGGGCAAGGACAACTGTCCCTGACCCAGCTTAGAGCCATGAATGATGGGAATATTTTAACAGGAAGCATTCCTACCCATCGGTCTCTTCTTGGTGTGAAGGGTGGTTCTCAGATTCACTGCCTGGTGCTGCTCAATCCTCTGGGCTGCCCACTGGGTGAACAGGGTGCCCAGCTGCCTCCTTCAGCACCCACATCCTGGCCACCTGGCCTCAGCAGGTGGCTCCTCTTCACCAAGAGAAGTAGAAACATACCTTCTGTGCCACTCAGGGGCCAGATGACCGGGGTTCTGTAGGGCTTTATCACTGAGTACGTTCCTCCCTCAGGGATTTTGCACTCATGGTTCCTTTTCTCTAGACAGCTCAACTTCCATGCGGCCTGGGTTTTTTCTTCTCATTCTTTGGCTGTCACTTTATCGGAGACCTCCCAGGCGCTCCATGGGGGCTGTGACTTCAGGGCGCCGGGTAGGCAGTGTGACCTTATCAGCAGACTCCAGGGGTCCCTCCACCACTGCCCCTCTGATATCAAAGGTGTCAGGTGTCAAGCAGGAGCCAGGACTGAGCAGGAGTGGGGGCAGGGTCTGGTAGGCTGTGTCTTGTCCCCTCACTCCTGACCCCGGCTTGTCAGTGGATGGCCTGTCTGGGAGAGTGCTTGATAAGGTGGCCGCTGGATGGGCCATCAGCCTTTCAGGGACGTGGGAGGCCCTGTGGGAAGCGTGAGCAGAGTGTGAGGTGCCGGGGCCACCTGCTGACCCAGAGTGCACTGGCCACAGGCCCTGGAGCAGACTCCTGGAGGCCAGGATCAGCAGGGCCAGTGTGAGCACAGGTGGGCAGGGCCCGTGCTTTCTGAGCAACCCAGGAGGGAGGCTCTTGTCTTGTGGTTGGGTTTGTGTCCTGGGTACCAGAGGGGCCTCCTTCCCCTGTAGGACCCACAGCCATGGTGTGTCAAGGGCAGAGGCGCCATGCACTGCTCTTTGCTGCTCCTACTTTTACTTCTGTCCTTAAGGCACCTTGAGGCTGTCCCTATCTTCCCCCCGAGCACTAGCACACCACCTGCACAGAGTTTTCAAGGTTCTCTGGGCCAAGGTGCACCTCTCCAAGGATCTCAAAGTGCTGTGACTGAGCGGACCCTGAAGCGATCTAAGCCATTCCCTCATTTAGCAGAGAGGGAATCAGGCCAGAGAAAAAGATCTGGCTTTGGTAAGGATTCTTTTTCAACAACCTCATCACTATTCCCACCATCTCCATCACCACCACCACCATCACCACCACCACCACCATCACCACCACCACCACCATCATCACCATCACCATCTCCACCACCACCACCATCACCATCACCATCACCACCACCACCACCACCATCACCATCTCCACCACCACCACCATCACCATCACCATCACCACCATCACCATCACCATCACCACCACCATCACCATCACCACCATCACCATCACCATCGCCATCACCACCATCACCATCACCATCACCATCACCATCGCCATCGCCATCGCCATCACCACCATCACCATCACCATCACCATCACCATCGCCATCGCCATCGCCATCACCACCATCACCATCACCATCACCATCACCATCGCCATCGCCATCGCCATCACCACCATCACCATCACCATCACCATCACCATCGCCATCGCCATCGCCATCACCACCATCACCATCACCATCACCATCACCATCGCCATCGCCATCGCCATCACCACCATCACCATCACCATCACCATCACCATCGCCATCGCCATCGCCATCACCACCATCACCATCACCATCACCATCACCATCGCCATCGCCATCGCCATCACCACCATCACCATCACCATCACCATCACCATCGCCATCGCCATCGCCATCACCACCATCACCATCACCATCACCATCACCATCGCCATCGCCATCGCCATCACCACCATCACCATCACCATCACCATCACCATCGCCATCGCCATCGCCATCACCACCATCACCATCACCATCACCATCACCATCGCCATCGCCATCGCCATCACCACCATCACCATCACCATCACCATCACCATCGCCATCGCCATCGCCATCACCACCATCACCATCACCATCACCATCACCATCGCCATCGCCATCGCCATCACCACCATCACCATCACCATCACCATCACCATCGCCATCGCCATCGCCATCACCACCATCACCATCACCATCACCATCACCATCGCCATCGCCATCGCCATCACCACCATCACCATCACCATCACCATCACCATCGCCATCGCCATCGCCATCACCACCATCACCATCACCATCACCATCACCATCGCCATCGCCATCGCCATCACCACCATCACCATCACCATCACCATCACCATCGCCATCGCCATCGCCATCACCACCATCACCATCACCATCACCATCACCATCGCCATCGCCATCGCCATCACCACCATCACCATCACCATCACCACCACCATCACCACCACCACCATCACCTTAGCACCCCGACACTGTGAGTTAAGCGCAGTGGCCTTTCCCCTTGTCCCTACTGCCTCTGGTCCTTTGCTGTCTGGATATTGCAAGGTCTGAAATAGAGCCGGGGGCTGCAGTAGGAGGAATCCCACCCCACCTTACTCTTTGCCCTTTGGTCTCCAGAGCCCTCCTGCCTCTCCCATCAGAGCAAACCTCCTGTCCTCTGCCTCCCTCCGACCATCTGTGCGCTGGAGACAACTGTGTCACTTGTTCACCACATAGCGGTGGCTGCAGTGCTGGGGCTGTGTCCCTCTCACGCAGCACTTACAGCCCCTCACTGGGGCTTGGCGCCTGGCCGGGCTTCGGTGTCTCCTTGGACCTCGGTTCCCACTCCAAGGCCAGGCCCATCAGGGATGGGACTTGGGGCTCCTCTCCGAGGCCCTGCGGTCCTGCCCTCATGGCCACATGCCGGTGCGGTCATGACGCTGACTCAGTGCCCCAGAGAAGGTGATGTTGGGCAGCTGAGATCCCCATTAGAGCCCATAACGACAGGCCCGAGGCAGTGGTGGTGCCGGAGATTGGGGCAGACCCTTGTGTCTCGGAGCTCAGCGGCCTGCGTGGAGAACGCACCTCACAGCCCTGCCCTGAGTGCCCCAGAGAGCAGTGCTGGGCAGTCCCCAGGGTGGCAGGAGGTTGGTCATTTGTCAGGAGTGTGCAAGTCCAGGCCAGAAGCATGGTTGTGGACAGGTGCTGCAGGAGCTCTCTATGGGCCTTGGCCTCAGCTCTGTGGTCCCTGTGGGGCTGGAGGGCTGGGCAGACTCCCATCAGCCCAGCCCAGGCCATGCTCTCAGTGTGCTGGCTGCAGCTCGGACCATGCTCCACTGGGTCACACAGAACCTCTTGACACAGCGATTCCCAGGCCGAGCCCGGCTGCGGGAGTTGGTGGAGCCTGGACTCCAGTTGTCAGCAGACTCAGAGGAGAGGGAGCTGTGGCTGAGGGTCACCTCCACGCCCAGCTTCTCCAGCAATACGAGCAGCAATGTTAGATTTACTGCAAGCAGGGTGGGGCTGCTCACTCTGCAGAAGGAGGGCAAGCTGGCCCCGGCGCCCTATGCACCTCATACTCCTCCTGCAGGCAGACGGGGGACAAAGGGACCCAGCAGGTACATGAGCAGCAGGTGAGGTGCTGCTCCTGCCTTCCCTCTGCCCTGCCAGTGGGACCACTGAGCTGACCCTGGCAGCTCTCCCAGTGTGCCCCATTTCATGTGCATTTGGCCTCTGGTCTGGCCTCCTCTGGGACATTGTCTTTGGAGGACACAGCCCAAGCAGTGGCTGCATCCAAGGGCCTGGAGGCCTCCAGATGACCCTGAGTGGGGTCCAGGCCCCAGGGAGGACTTGCTACTCTGCTCTGGACCAGTGGCTTCCTTGTGGTGTGGCATTGGGTCTGCCTGGCTGTGTTCTGTCCTGCCTTGGGCAGGGTGGCTCTCAGGTGCTCTGTGGCCCAGAGGAGGCGCCTGTCCCTGGTAGGCTGAGACCCTGGCCCTGGTGGGAGAAGGAGCCTGGGCCCCAGTGGTGGCAGCGGGCTGGGAATGGCATTTAGATGTGCTGGACCCTACTGCAACGCGGGAGGAGGGAGGAGCTTGGGGAAGTCACATGGGCTGTCTTCCTCCTGCCCTGTGTTTCTTCTTAAAATTTAAATGAAAATTTAGGAGTGGTGAATTCTAGAAGTTGGCAGCGGTGCTGTCTTTGTTGTGGACAGGGCTTCTGGGACGAGCAGGGCTGTGAGGCTGGTGCTGCCCTCCGGGTCAGGGTGCGGTGTGCACTGGAGGGAAGGGCCTCGGGGCCCCTCGGGGTCCTCCTTGTGCTCCTCTCTCCCTCTCCTCCTGCGGGGCTACTTGGGGGAGTCCATTTCTCTCCGGGAGCCTCAGTTTCCCCATCTGTCTGGTAGGAGGTGGACTAGTGTAGAGGCCACTGACCCTGGTCACGGGAGAATGCCCTGCAGTGTCAGGCAGCAGGCAAGGGGCAGTAGTGGGGGGCAGGCCCCGCGCCCGTCCAGGCCCGCCTGCCCCGTGAGGCCTGGACTTCTGACCCTGCAGGAAAAGCTGCATCTTGTGAATGGGGCGGGGATGAAGGGTGGAAGGAGGGGAGGGGCGTGGGAGAAAAGCATTTTACATGCATGTTGTTATAGTATGCAGTAGGTATAGTACACATTGGTCCATGTGTGTCGTATACACATTGTGTACAAATTCCCTGCGAAGAGTGTGAGCAATATGTATGACAAATCTGTACGGCTAAAAGGAAGAGAGAAAGCTGGACATGCAGGACTTCTTGCTCAGTCTCTGATTTTTCAAACTCGTCAACCAAATCAAGTGGAGAAATGCTGTGTTCACTGCAGGCAGTGTGGAATTACGGAGCGAGTCACCTTTTCAGCCACCGTCCTAGGTCAGCGCGGAGCGTCTGCTGCAGTGAGACCACCATGGCCGCATTCCTTATGTGGATGCCCCGGAGTTTCTCGGAATGTTCCTTCGCTGTCCCAGGACCCCGTGTAAGAGCAGCCTGGCCTTCCGTGTCCCCTCGAGAGGACGGTTGTTTCCCCGGCTCTCCTGTCTCTGGAGCCCACAGTGGTCCTGGGTGGACTGCTGAGGGGTTTTGCAGAAGGTCTCCGTCGGGCCTCACGGGTTTTGCTCTCCGCTGGCCTGGGTCATGGGCCGCAGAGCCTCCTTTTGGCCAGCCAATGGGGCTTGCCAGGCCGGGGATGTAGACACAGAACTCCCGACACAGGTGAGGGGACAGGAGAGTCGTCCCCACGCTGACCCTGGTCTGCGGAGCAGCCGCCACCCACCGGCCCCAGCCTCCCCATCAGGCAGTGGGCATGTGGAGGCCTCAGTCCCCCTTCCTGCCTTCTCTGGCCTTGACTCTGCATCCTCCATTCCATCCGCAGGGACTGCTGCGAGCTCTGCTGGGCTGGCTTTGTGCTGACTGGGAGGTAGGTGGCTCGGGCAGCCCTCACGCTCCAGGGTGTGCATTGGCTCAGGGCCCTGGGCAGTGGGTGGCTCTGGGCCTGTGACCTGTTTTGGGCCTTGCCCTGTGTCCCCCTCCCTCTGCCGGCCTCCAGTTGTGGCCCCTGGTGCTGTTCAGCCGCTCCTAGCCTCCCCCAGTGTCTGGGCGAAACTTCGGTCTTCTCACACTGGGAGGTCTCTCCCCAGCCTGTCCTTAGGGATGAGGTGGCAGTGGGCTGTGGCTGCTCAGACACCCTTGGGTGCACATCAGTGCGTGTGGACAAGTCCCTGAATGGAGTGCACAGGTGTAAGGATGCTGCCTGCTGTCCTGGGGCACTGTGACCACAGGCCTTGTCCCAGGTGGGTGTGCCTGACTCCAGCACCTACCTGGGCTGTGTGTGCTGCTGCCTTGGCAGCCTGTGGAGGGCCCTGTCCCAGCCCAAGGTCCAGACACTGGTCCAGCTGTGCACCTGGGGACACCGAGCATCTCCCCTGCACCTCATCTGCCCAGTGATTTGGGCACATCCTTCTTGGGCCAGGCTGTGCCCTCTGTGAACTCAGGGTCTCCCATCCTGGCCAAGTGCCCCCACTCCATCCCCCTAGGAGAATTTCTCCTGACCCACAGCTGTAGAACCAGGACTGCAGGGCTGGCGCAGTGCCCAAGGCTGGCCCGGCTGTCAGTCACCCTGGGCACAGAGTGGCACTGCTACAGCTGAGCCCTGGTCCACACTGGCATGGGAGTTCAGGCTGCAACAGAAGAGCAGACACCCACACTCCTGAGTCATGGAGCCGGTCCTTCCTGGCCACCTCCTCCCCACAGGGCCCACGTCCTTCCTTCCTCATAGCCCTTCTTGCTTGTTCTTCTTCATCCTTTCTCTCTCCTTCCTTCCTTCCTTCCTTCCTTCCTTCCTTCCTTCCTTCCTCCCCTCCATCTCTTGGATCCTGTGTCCACTCCCCTCCCTCTGTCTCCTCCTTTTACCTTCCTTTTGACATCCAAACACTGGCCCTGGACCTGGCCCTCCATGCAGCCCACTCCTCCTCACCTTTCTCAGAGCTCGGATGGAGAGCTGGGGCCTCTGCCCTGTGGGAATGAGCCATTCCAATCAGGGCCTCAGGGGTGGTGGGCTAGGGGTGGCTGAACATTAACCACTTTGGTCCAGCTGGCACTTGGGTACAACAGCAGCAGGATGGAGTGGCAGAGCTCTTAAGTTGGCCAGAACTGCAGGTCAGGGATGGCTGCTGTGCTTACGGTCCACGGGTACCAGCAGGCTGCGGTGTCCACCACTACATATGACTGGGCCACAGTGCCCAGGACCTCTGGCTCTCCAGCCACTCCACCAATAGGCAGGTACTGGCTATACCCTTTCTTGTAGGGCAGTTGGCCTCCCCAGGTCACTGCCTGCATGAGGAGCCAGGGGTAACATAGGGAACAGTGGCTTCTGGGGACAGGATTGGGGCACATCTCGGGGAGGCCAGTCCATGGGTAATGGCATGGGCTGTTGGGTCGAGCAACGCCCACAGCTTCTATTTTGAAGAAGGCCTGGTCTATGGCCATGCCACCCTGAACGCGTCCGATCTCGTCTGAAGGAGACCTGCATGTCTGCACCTGCAGTGGGTTCCTGCACCTGGGAAGTGTTCCCACTCCGGAACGACTTCCCCTCTGGAATGTGTTCCCATGCCTTGACACACTAGGATGGATGTGCATGGTTCCAGGAGGCATCTGGGAGCCAGATGCCCCAGGGGCCCCCAGAGGAACCCACCAAGGAAGGACTGCTTCCTGGACACCACCTTCTGCCGCAGGATTGGTCACCGGCCATGTGCTCTGGTCCCTGGAGGGGAGGTGCCCTGTACTGTGCCCCAGTGGAGAGGTGCCCAGCAGAGGGGGAAGATGGGCTGTGGGCAGCAGAGGGTCAGGAGAGTAGGACCCAGGCTGGGAGAATGCGTGGTGTGACGCCAGCTGGCCCCGGGGCAGAGCTGGCACAGGTGTGTGTATGGGGTGGGTCTGTGATCCAGTTGTCATGGAGACGAGAGCCTCAGGCCAACCAAGCACCCAGAGATCTGGAATCCTTGGGCTGTATGGGTCCTGGTCAGAGGGGCTGCTGGTCCAGACCCTAGCTGGTTCCATGCAGAGTAGAGCTGGGGGCACAGTGGGGTCCCTCTCAGCACCACAGGGCTCTGCCTCTGTCTGAATCCGACACGCCATCGCAGCCCCGTACACCCTGTACAGCACCGGACAGGTACACCGTTACCTGTGGAAAGGCCGCCCCGCCTGTCCATTTGCAGCCCTGATGCCAGCCACTGAGCTGTGGCAACTCACTACTGCATTTAGGTTGGTTCTGCTCTTTGGCCTGTGTTTATGTGGCCGAGCCCCGTGTGACTGAAGGCTTCATTTTGCTCTTGTAAAGCTGATCCCACCCAGAAGCTTCTCAGGGAGCGTCCTCTGCAGTCTTGCTGGGTGCTGCGGATGTGTGTCCTGGCAGAGCAGGGCCTGGAGGGCAGGGGTGAGGCCCAGTATGGCAGAGCCACCCCTCCACAAGCCTCTGTGCCGAGCAGCCCCTGCCCTGGGGGACGGAGCTGCCATGCCCACCTTTACGAAACTTAAACAGCTCTGTTGCTTTTCCAGGGGCCACTGCTGCTACCACCACCACTGCGATGAGGCAGACAGGCTGCCAGCGTCCCCGCCTTAGAGAGGAGGACTCCAAGGCTCAGGCGAACACAGTGATGTGCCCAGAGTGCCCGGTGAGCACGGCGGCACCACGGCTCAGCTCCAGGAGGGTCTGAGCCCACCTCTCGTGGCCCCATGACAACCCACAGGACTTCACAGGAGGCTGGAATACCTTTGTTCAGCGCAGCAAGGCTTGGTCCCTCCAGGGGACTCCCCACATCAGGGAGCAAGCATGTCCAGACTTTTCGGGGCCTGTGCGCGTCCTCTGGGGCTCTAGGCCGCCTGGGCCAACTTGGGCTGCAGCCTGACTCAGCTCCTGTGCACGCAGCGGGGCTCTATTCCCAGGGGGACGCTGCAGTCCCACCCCTTCTGCCGCAGCAGGTGGCAGGGCCATCCTGGCCCCAGTATGGAGGTGCCCAGGAGGCCCTGGGCTGCCTTCTGTGCCGGGCAGAGCTTCCCCTGCCAGCCCATCCCCTGAGCCCCGCCGGGGCCCCTGCCCCCGTGCCTTGCACCTGTCCGTTCCTGGCCTTTAAATAGCTGTGACCAGGCACCCAGTTCCTCTCTCCTCTCCCAGGGCCAGCACAGACTTCCCAAAAAAGCCGTCCTCTTCCCCCTGCCCGTGGACAGGCTGACCAGCTCTGGGTGCCCCAGGAAAACAGCCAGAGGACACTTGGGGTGGCTGGAGAGCCCGTGTGCCTGGGCCCAGGACATACTGGCCTCTCTGGTGCTGTGACTGGGAGGTGGGGGAGGCTGGACCTGGTGCGTGGTTGTCACAGCAACGGGAGGCCTGTGCTGTGCTTGCATGGCCCCCGCCCTCAGGTCTCTTAAAGCCATGGCGGCGCGAACCCTTCGGTGCACAGGCAGTGCGGGCTGCACTGTCCTGGTCCCCGCAGCCTCGGGCCTGGGAGAGTGTGGAGGGTGCTTCAGGCTTCTCTCTCCAGCCAGCAGCCTCTCTGGCAGGGTCTCAGAGTGTGCTGTGCCCTAGCTCTGTGGCTATTTTTAACCTGAGTGTGGTAAGTGCATTTCTGCAGGAAAACCACTCTCCGATCAATCCCGGCAGCCGCACAATGTGGCCGGCCGAGTGCACGCGTGGCCGCCTGTCTGCTCCACCAGCCGGCTGCTGAGGCTGTAACTGAAACCCATCAGCTGACCGGGCAGGATAAATCCGGCTCCCGGACAACTGTGTCCCCTGCTGCTCTTCTCTGGTTACATAGCCCATCCCGGCCCCGCTGTCCCTTAGTAGAACTGTGCTGGGGACCGCAGGGGAGAGAGCTCAGGTCTGGGCCCCAGCACATGGGGCAAGGATGGTGGTGGCCAGAGGAGGGCGTTAACTCCCTGGCTTCCTCCCGTGGAGGCTGAGGCTCCTCCTGCACCTCTGCCTTTGGTGGCCAGGCCCCGTGGAGCTGAGGTGTGCTGGGAGCCAGGACACCCCTCGGGCGGCCTGCTAAATGCCTGAGTGGATGGTTTTGGGGATGGGGAATCCTCAGAGCGACCCTGGAGCTGGAGGAGGTGGAGCAGCCCCAGACCTGGGCACCACCCCACTCACAGTGCCGTGCCCCTGGCTGCCCAGCTGGATGCAGAGAGCACCCTGGACACCCTGTGGAGTGAAAAGCACCCTCTCCCATCACTGGTCTATCACATCACATCTGATGACTCTGGTCCCTGGCTCATCTGTTTGCCATCTGTCTTCTCCCCAGGACAGGAGCTGCTGGGGCAGGAGCCCTGTCCATTGGTGGTGATGGAGCCCCGGGCCTGGAGCAGTGTACAGAGCTGAGGGGCCCCCAGCAGATGACTGAGAGCTCCCAAAGGAAGACGTGCAGGGTACACCAGTCAGGGAGGGCTGGGGTTCGCTTCAGTGGTGAACACACCCACACCGTATTTGAGTGGCCTCAGCCAAGGCAGGTCTAGCTTTTGCTCACATTATACATGGATCTGGGCCTTGGGGGGGTCATCGTGGCAGGGAAGGGATGGGACCACTATCTGCTCCCCATGCCTACTGCAGAGGAGTCTCCTGCACACCTCACAGGCTCCTGGCATTTCACTGGCCAGACAGAGTCCCACGCCACTCCCAGCAGTGCGGGACCACCGGGGAGCAGTGGTGGAAGTGCCAGGACAGTCCAAGGCCAAGGAGGAGCAATGCGGACATCTGCTCTGTTTGACATTGTGCAGCAGGGCCATCTCAGGAGAGGAGAAGGACAGGGCTCTGTGTCCCCGAGTTGCTTACACCTCTTGTGACCTGACATAGAGCCCCGGGGCCCCACAGTTTGGCAGAGTCCCCGCATGGTCCTGCTGGAGGCTCCCTGGAGAGCGGTGGAGCCAGTACTGATAAAGCACCCAAGGCCTTTCTCATGTCACTGTGACGTTCGACTACATTTGTGGCAGTTTCATGAGGTGTCTTTATTGTCCAGCCAGCAGGAACTTGGAGGCTCAATTAATTTCCCTGGGAAGGCAGATAAATTCTGATCTCCTGTTGGGAAGGACACAGTCATTTTGTGACACCACTCTTAATGGACCTGAGTCTTCCAGAGGCTGGGGTTTCCTCATGCAGTGGTAGGCAAGGGTCTATGGGGCAGGAGGCACAAGAGAAGGGATGGGGTGGCTCTGCAGGGGCATGGATCTTTGGGGAAGCCACCTCTCTGGCTTTGAGGATTCTGTGGGCAGCCCTGGCAAGCCCACGGCTGGGGCTTGGATGTGAAAAGTCACTGTGTCTGGTTTCCATTCTGAGGTTGTGAAGTTGAAGCTGGGGTGCAGGGGGCTGGTGGTGCCAAGGGTCAGCCCGAGAGAGGAGGCGGGGCTGAGGTTGGCACCAGCCACCTGCCACCACAGTGTCAGGCAAGGCCTGGGCTCCACTGGGTCCTGGGGCTCAGACTGGATTCTGAGCTTTCTTGTACCCCATGGGGATGAATTCTGCCTGCCCGTTTCCTCAGCTTCCTGAGGACCCTGCAGTGTGAGTGGTGAGGTAAAGCCCACCACCTGGCCTGTGAGGGAAACTGATGACTCGAGACCACCAGGAAGGGTGGGGGCTTCTGCAGGGTGAGGGCGGGCTTATTTCCATAGCACTTGGCACTCTAAGACCCACTTATATGTCCCTTTTTTAAAGAAAATGAAGATACCTTAGTGATAGCAGTGATGGCACTGGTGCTAGAGGCTAATTGGGCAGCGGCAGTGACAGCTCTGGGGCTGAGGCGGGTGACTCCATCCATTTCCCTGGCTCCCTTCTATGCCTCCTGCTATTCCCAGCCTGCCCCGTCTCCTGGTCTCTCCACTGCAGGGGGATGACTGACAGCGAGGGGTCCCACCCAGCTCCACACACAGCCCCGGCCCTGAATACAGGATGCACAGGAGCCAGGGTCTCCCCCAGGCACCCGGGACCCCTGTAGCCTTCACAGGGGGGTGGAACATAGGGTCACCCTACCCTGGGGTGCCAGCCCTCGGGGCTGCACCTCTCTGTCCGTGTGCTCTGTGTCAGCGTGGAGAGGGCACTGATGCATCTCACACTCGGGGCCTGTGGGGGCGCTCAGCAAAGGTATACCACGGGCCTCAGGCCCAGCTCAGCCCACTCCCCGGCGGCCTCTTCCTCCCAGCCAGCTGTCTCTGACCACCCTCCTGGTTCTCACACCCCTGGGGCCCTGTCTCACTGATGGATGGGTGTGGGGTGTGTGCATTTGCTCCAAGGGACCCCAGACACAAAGTTCCTGTTCAAACAAAAACCCAAAAGCTGTTTTTTTTTAATTAAATTGTCACCAAGCTCACAGAAGGGTGGAAACTGCAATTTCAGAGGCCAGGATCGCCTGAACAGGGTGCGGCTAAACTTCAGCTAGGTGGGGAGCACAGGACCCCCTCCAGCAGGACCTGCAGTGTGTAAGGGGGAGTCATGGGTGGCTGACGGGCAGTTAGTACACAGCCATCACAGCACTGCTGGTGGCTGAGGAGGGGAGCAGGCAGGTGAGATGGGGCACAGTCCCTCCCTCTATGGCCCTCAGACCCCCCGAGGTGAGGAGGATTCGCACTCAGGTGAGCCTGGCTCTGCCCTGGGTGGGTTTCAAGCATCTGCTATGCAGAGAATCCACGGGAAGGTGCTGCAGGTGAGAGTGAGTGGATTTGGGTCCCATGCACCCTGTAATGCTTGACACCTGGTCCCACTACAGCTTTGAAGAGGTCCAGCTCTGGTCCCGTCACCTTTGGAGAGTGGTGAGCCACCTGCTGCTCTAGCGATGTCACTGGCCACTGTCCTGGGATGGTGTCCCCCTGGGGCGACATGTTCAGGACTCCTCCTGTGCACAACTCTTTGGTTGAGTGAGTGAGCGGGCTTCCAGAGTCCGGGCCACAGTCACAGTGAGAGGTGCCGAAGTCTGGAGCTTCCAGGTTCTTTCAGAATGCTGATCAGAGCAGCCGGGGGTGGGGGGGGGAGAGAGGATATTGCTATGGCCAGGTGGAAAAGAGCAAAAATCAGTGCGTGCGCGTGTGTGCACGCGCACACACACACACACACACACACACACACACACACACACACACTTTCTCCAGAACTGTAGAGCAGCAGAATAACAGAACAGAGGAGTGGGGAGTGGCTGGGCAAAGGCACAGGCTGCCTGGGGCTGCACTGCTTGAACTGTCGCCAACGGTAGAGCAGCAGAATAACAGAACAGAGGAGTGGGGAGTGGCTGGGCAAAGGCACAGGCTGCCTGGGGCTGCACTGCTTGGAGCTGAGGACACAGGTGGCACCTATCCACTACCACAGGTGCCCCCACATGGGGCTCTTGGAGCTGGGGTTTCTGTCCCAGACGCTGCCTCTGGAAGCAGAGTCAGATGAGAGTGAAAAAGGCCCAGTTTAGTGCTGTCAGTTAAGCAGCCCAGGCCAAGTAAGCCAGGATTTCCCACCTGCAGCCACGCCATTCCCTTCAATGGAACTGTGCTAAGGGTGTGCCTGGTGTGGTTTTCGGTGAGCATTAACTGAGTGATGATATGATTATGTCCATAAATTGAGAACATCTCCAGTTCCTGAAGTTCAATCTGCAAATGTTTATCCCTGAAAGGGAAAGTGCTCTAGATGAAGTCCGATGTTCTGTCTGTCCTGAAGCTAGGGCCCTCCATCACCTGCGGTGAGCTCAGGGTCTCTGCTGAGCCCTTGCGTCAAGGGCCAGATGGCTCACTGAGGCTGCTGTGCAGGCCATGTGGGCTCACAGTCCGCTCCGGTCCCCACGTCCTGGCCAGACCTGGGGCCTGTCATCTCCCAAATGAGGTGCTTCTGAGTCCCCACTGCATCCCTGGCCCCGGACAGGGCCCTGTGTAGGACACTGTGGGTGCTGGACTGCAGAGGCTGCCGCGGAGTGAGTCTCAGGGTGGGGTGAGGTGTCAGGAAGCCTCCTGTGGGAGCCCGGGGTGTCCCACTCGGGTACTGCCAAGGAGCCCCTGGGGTCCTGGGGGTGGAAGAGGCTGGCAGCAGGGCTGCCCGGGACCAGCTTCCGCTGTGGCCTGTCAGACCGGGTCCCAGGCTGGGCCTGTGGTGAGAACCAGTGAACTGGATGCTGAAGGAGTGAGTGAGTAGGAGCGCCGAGCTGGGCTTGGTGGCGCTCTGCGAGGCTGTGCCGGCAGGGCCTCTGGCACAGGGGCAGGCCCAGTTTTCTGATCTGCCCATGGGGCTGGTGACCAGGACAGCTGGTCCAGGCCAGGCAGCAGCTCAGCAGCCCAGGAGGAGGGGTTTCCAGGAAGCAGTGGCTGCAGGCTGTTTCTGCAGGTGGAGATGGACTCGTGCGGGATGGGGCACTGAGCCCGCCCTTCTCGGTCATGCTGGTGCCGGCACCGCAGGGTCCTCAGAGACCTGCAGACCGGACTGCGGGAGCTGCTGGGGTGCACACCTTGACATGGGGGGCTGAGTCTCAGGCCCGGACTGTGGTGTCCTCCCCAGGCTGGCCTCCTCCAGCCCGTCCCCTCCCTGAGAGCCCGGAGTGGCCCAGCACTAAGCCCTGTCGCCCCTCGTAGGGTGACACACAGCCCCGAGCTCAGGGCCGCAGCGGTCCAGCTTTGTGCGTCCCCTCAGCTCCCACCGCAGGCCATCCTCTCTCCTCGCTCCCTTCTCCTCCCCCTTCTGCTCCTCCCCTTGCCCCGTACCCGCTTACTGTGCAGTGCAGACCCCTGTGCTTCACCCCAGAACCATTTGTCCCTGCCTCACAGCTGTGCCCCAGGCCCTGCAGTCGGTGCCCCCTCCCCCACACCCTTACCGGGAAGGAGCAGTTGGTTTTGTCCCAGGCCCCCTGGACCCTGGCAAGCAAGGTCTTCTCAGGCCTGCAGGACATGGGTACCCTGTGGGTACAGGGAAGCCGGCCAGGGCAGCTGTCCACCCAGCTGTCAAAGGGGACATTGCGATCCAGGAGCAGGCAGGCCTGTGAGCTGGACCCTGGACCTGTGCCTGCCTTAACATATTCTTTTGTCAGGGAGGGTACTGGGGAATGAACCTACGGTCTCATGCGTGCTAGGCCAGCACTCTAGTACTGAATGGAGGCCAGCTACATTCCAGGCCTCTTGTTTCGTTTTGAAACAAGGTCACTTTCGGTTTCCTAGGCTGGACCTGCAATTGCAGTACTCCTGCCTCAGCCTCCAGAGTAGCTAGAATCGATGAGGAGGCACAGGGAAGAGACCAGCCCGGGGATGGCAGCAGCGGTCAGTCCAGAAACAGACCCTTCCAAGCCCTGCTCCACCCTGCCTTGTCAGTGCTGGGCACCTCTGCCAGAGGTTCCCATGGCTGGTCCAGTGCTCGGCCCCACAGCTTCACAGGACCCCAGTCCTGCCTGTCGGCTCGTGTTCGTGGGGAGGTGATGATGCAGTGGCCAGGAAGCTGGTGGGAGGGGAACGAAGCCTGTGCCTGCCATGCAGTGCTGGGGTGGTGGGAGGAGTGGGCTCACGGGGTGACCGGCGCAGGGCAGGATAGGCTGAGCCCTCCGGACATTACCCTGTGCACCGTGGGGACAACGAAGTTGCCAGGGAGGACACCGTTGCCCAGTGCAGTCAAAGTGACCTCGTAGCCCAACCCAAGGTGCGGATCTCGTTGTTGCAGGACCTCGTGTAACGGTGTCAGGGGCCGAAGCCCCTCCAGACCTGCCCTGTGTCACCTGCTTGGTGCCTTGCTTTCAAAAGCACCAGTTCTGGAGGCAGAGATGATTCGTGATGACAGCATGATGGCCACAGTGGCTGGCTTTGACCCCCAGCCTCAGCTGCCTTCCCCACACCTTGGCCCAACAGGGTCCCCGGGCTGGGCTTGCTTTCCAGGGTCCATGCTGGCCACTGTGACCCACGAAAACTGCTGGACCCCTGGGCCCTCATGTGGCTGCAGCCTGAGCACAGAGGCCACTGGCCGCATGTGGGGCTTCCTGTCTGGTGATCCATTGACCAGGACGGGTGGGCTGGGTTTTTCAACAGCATCACCTCCTTGCCCAGAATCTCGCCAGGCCCCAGGGCAGTGGCCGCTGCTGTGGCGAGCTGATGTCACCAGGACATAGAAGCAGCCCGGTCATGTGAATGGGAGCTGAGCCCTCTGCCACAGGTGTGGAGATGCTCCTGCCTGTTGGCCCTGTCTTCTGAGGGTGGCCGGTGTCATCCGAAGGCTCAAAAGATCCCTGACTCAGGAGCAGTTTCTGGAGCCCAGCCTGGGTCCCTTCAGCCCCATTCCCAGCACCACCCCAGGCTGGTTAAGGTCGGGGTCCCTGGATAGGTGTGGCTGAGTGACACCCCACGCGTCCACCTCGAAAACGATCTTAGGTCCCCTTCTAGCCGTAGACCCCTGTGGCCTCCCAGTGCAAGCCGGGCCTGCAGGCTATAGCGGGTGAACTTCAGAAAGAGCCTTCTGTGCCAGGCCACAGTACCCATCCTGCGGGTCCAGGGATTGTCCAGGGGAGGAGAGAGCAGCACCCAGAGGTGGGCTGGTGAGGGTGCAGTACTGAAGCTTCCTCCTGGGGAGAGGGCTGTGCAGGGAAGGCCCTGAGCGCTGGCATCCGGGGAGCAGCCTCTCCACGAGACGGGTGTGTGGCCTCTGCTGTTTCTAGATCCCAGGCCAGAACGGTCTGAAACCGTGATTCTGCTGAGCTCAGCGCTCAGGTGATGGTGCCAGGTGATGCTGCTGGAGTGACACAGAGAGAGCGCAGAGCATGGGCCAGGGACAGGTGGGGCGCCTGGGTCTGCTCCCCGCCCTCTGCCCACTATCCCGATTCCCATCAAGGCTACAGAGGGGCTGTCTGGGGCCCAGAGCAAAGCATGATCTCAGAAAGAGGAATGGAGGAAAACTTTCATATTCTTTTAAGAAACTAAGTCACTAAGGTTTATTTTTAGCTCCTGTGGATTTTCATCGATTTTCTATAACGGGACCAATATTCTTAATAAGAATAAGCCAAACAAAGAGGCTCCTGGTCATGCAGTAGATTATTTTGTAAGCATTTAGATTGAGTGTGTTATTCACTTAGGTATTTTAGAAATTATTTTTAAGTGTTTTTACAAGTTGATACCTGCCTATCCCAAACAGCAGGAGGGTCTGGGTGTGGCCCTTCTGCTGGCCTGGCCTGCTCTTCTCACCTGGGGCTCTTACCTGCCCCCAGGCACAGGCCGTCCCGCCTCAGTGCACTGGGAAGGTATCCCACGCTGTCCGCTGTCCGGGTTCTCTCATAAAGACTTTGAGGATGAGCATTAGACTTCCCTGTGTGTTGGGAGGGTCCTGCCCAGAGCCGGGAGCCCAACTGCCCACATCCTCCAGGCCATAGTCAGAAGTCACTCTGGTGTCTCTCCCCGGGAGGAGGGGGCTGCATGCCAGGCTCCACGTGGCTTCTCTGCTTGGAAGGAAGATGGTTTTTCTTTAAGAAGCAGAGGATTGAGTGGTTTGCAGTCTCCTTGCTCCCTGGGCTTTATTTAGATTTATTCTTTTTATAAGATGCAGTGCTCCCTGCTAAATCGCCAAGGGGAAGTGTTAGCCAATTACACACTGAACTGGGCAGGAAATGTTGGGTAAAAATGAAGTTTCCATCTGGCAACTTCCAACCAAAATTGCGCTGGGATGTGACAGGGACATCTCCATTAGCAATAAGATGCTCTTTGCTTAATATCACCATGGCAGCTTCTCACTTGAGACACTGCAGAAACAGGAGACAGGGCAGGGCCAGCCTTGCAGATGGCTGGTCTCCTCCGCAGGGCGGGCAGCCCTGACTTTCTGGTGGGTGTGTCTGTGTAGAGGGAACTTCCGAGGCCCAGTGCTGTTGAACCACCTGGAAGCAGACAGGTCCTGTGTACGGAGAGCAAGGGCCCAGGGGTGACAGGTACCCCAAGCCCTCCCTCTGAATTTGGAGCTGCTTTGGCAGGGGACCCAGTCTCTGCGGATGGAGCAGCACCTGGAGCAGCCTTGGGAGACACTTGTGCCAGGAGGTGGGTGGGGGGCTGGGGGGCTTCAGGGGGCTGAGGTCCAGGCATTCTACCCGATGCCACATGTCTGCCATTCTGCCTTCCCCACCTGTCATAGCATGGGGAAAGTCCTGGCAGGAGGACAGGGCAAAGCCTCGATTCTCATCAACGTCCACCCTAAGTGGGTGCCATCTGCTCTTCTTCTGGGCTTTGGAGCAGTTCTCCTTGACACAACCCTTGTCACCATGGATATTGCTTCTTAGGGAGAGGCTGGCTCCCAAAGGAGGGACAGCCACCAAAGTCCCAGATCAGCCAAATGATGCTGAAGAGGGAAAAATAGGACTACCGGACACCTTTCCACACCCATTAAGGCATGGCTGAGCCGGGGAGGCTGTGGGCGTCAGGGGACACCAGCTGTCCCCACAGCGATTCCCCAGCCCATCCCTTACAGCCAGGTGGCCGGGACAGCAGGTGCAGGCCATGATGTTAGGAAGATGGTACAAGAGTGGGTTTATGTGGAAGAATTTTTGATTTACGGAGAAGCTGCAATGACAATACAGAGGGTTCCTTTATGCTTCTGATGAACTTTAAAAAAGGATAGATTTTTAAAAAACAGCTTTAATTTTACAAAAAATTGTGCAGAATGTATCAAATTTCCCATGGAACACCTGCCCCACCAGGCACACAGCCTCCCCTAAGTTCAGCTTCCCACGGCAGCGGCCCACATGTGACAGCCCATAAGGAGACTCTGACACACTGCTGTCACTGAGTGCATGGTTCCCACGGGGTCCTGGGGCACATTCTGTGGGTTTGGACAAACGGACAGCAAACGAGTGTTGTGCGAAGTGTTGTCATTGCCCCACGAGTCCTCTGTGCTCTGCAGTCATCGCTCCCTCTTGACATTTGGCCACCACTGAATTTTTTTTATTGCCTCGTTGGCTTTGCCTTTTTCAGAATGCCATATAGGCGGTCTTTCAGGCTGGCTTCTTTCACTTAGTAATATGCATTTAAGGCTCTTAAAGGTCTTTTTGTTTTATTTTGTTTTGTTTTTGGTACCGGGGATTGAACTCAGTACTTTGCTTGCAAGGCAGGCAGCAGAACCTCTAAGCTGAATCCCCGGCCCTATTTTGTTTTTATGAAGCAGCATTTTGCTATGCAGTCTAGGCAGGCCTTGAACTTATAACCCTTCTGCCTCAGCCTCCAGAGTGCTGGGATTACAGATGTGCACTTCCGACTTATACTAATTTATTTTTATTGCTGTATAATATCCCACTCTCTGAAAGCACCACTCATCTGCAGAAGGACATCTTGCTTGCTTCCGAGGTTGACACCGTGGGGCCAGCTGTGACAGACATCTTGGTTTGGGGTTTCGTGGTAATGAACTTTCATGTGACAGAGCAGCACACTCTCTCCTAGTGCCTTGGGCTAAATGGTGCCTCCCCGAATCTGTGTGGTGAAGTCCTCGGGAGGAACCAGCTCTGCTGGCATCCTGAGCCCAGACTTCGGGCCTGGAGAGGCAGACACAAGAGTACCACTCTGGGGTCCTTCATCATGGTGGCACCAGGTCACGCCTATGCCTAGTGCCTGTGTGCCCAGCACCAGCGGTGACAGGCAGTGTCAGAGCCCCTGCACGTGTGGTCTCATCAGAACCAAGAGCTCCTGAGGTGGCCCCGTGCGGTCCCCTCAGCCAAGAAGCACAGACTCCTGCACTCACCACTGACTTCCAACTGTGCTCACACGGGGACTGAGGGAAGTCTGTGCTCCGACAGAGGAGCTGCGAGGAGCTTTCAAGGTGACCTTGAGTGGCCTGTGGCCTCCACTCCCTCAGGGTCCAGAATCCGGAGCTGGGCAACTTGCAAGCTCGTCCCCCGGCCGCGCATCCCCAGTGGGGCCAGCTTGCAGCTGACGTGGCACCGGCAGGTATTTCTGCAAGAAAAGCAGCTTTAGCTCCCTCTTCATTGCTTCAATTATGCAGCCAAGTCTCTAAAACCCCATTTGTCAAAGCAGCCAGGCTGAATGGGAGCCCGCTGCTGACAGAAGGCTGCAGCCAGGCCTGTAATGACCTTGGCCGCTGGGAAATGCCCTTTGTGATATCAAAATTAATTATTTCTTGGAGAAATGTCAGCCAGGACCTAATGAGTTTCGGATGTCCCGGCCTCTCCCACATTCTCGGTACACTTGGGGTCTCGGGCTTTTCCGGGAGCTCATTTCCAGTCCTGGCACCTCTGTGAATCACCTGGGGAGTTCGAACTCCTGCCCAGGCTCAGTGGCTGTGGTGGCACATGGCCGAGGACAGGGCCAGGAGTGCAGTGAAGGCTTTCCCAGTGTGCCAGCCTCGCCACACCCCAGCCTGCTCCATACCACCCCTGCTCAGACTACAGGGGCCTCCCATGGGCTCTGCTTCCTGGTCTCCTTCTAAGGCCCGGGGCCCCGCACCCTAAAAACACAAGCAGGTTCTCACCCTGGGCTGGCTGCCAGGGTCATGTGCTGCCCGGCCTCGGCCACTCCTCCCCTGCTGTAGCTGGGCCGGCTGAGACCTCAGGGAGGAGAGGCGAGCCTGAGCCTGGGTCCCCCTTCAGCAGGTGGGCAGCCGGGACGTGTGGATGAGTGTGCTCCGTGGCAGCAGGTGCCTCCTATCTCTGAGGACTCATGCAGCACAGAGCGGGACTGGAAAGGTGACCCGATGCTCCAGGCTCCAAGCGGACAGTGCTCAGGGTGGAGCTGGCCCAGGGAAGGCTGTGCTGTTTGCTACTGAACACCTCGAGAAGCAGAATCTCTTCGAAGGCTCTGGTGCAGGGTGTTGTCCACTTTCAGGCATGGCGCCCCCTGTAGACGCAGCCCCACGCTGCACTCCGGGAAGAGTCCTCCGACCAGGCGCATGGTCACCTGTGGCTGTTATGTGGCTTTTCATATGAGGACACTGAGGCACAGTGGGCCAAGCAACTTGCTCATGGAGCCACAGGGAGAAAGTAGCAGGGCCAGGAGCAAACCCTGGGCACCCTGGCCAAGGGACCCAGACTCCCCGGAGGAAGTCCCCACAGGCTCCTGCTTGCCAGCACAGAGGGTTGGGCGACACCATGTCCCCCTGCCCACCACGGCTTGCCATTCTGGCACTGTCCTTGCGGTGTGGAAGGATCACCCCCACACACTTCCTGAGAGACAGCGATACCAGAGATTAGCATTCGCTGCCCAAATGATTAAAATTCCTGTTTACCAGCAATGGGGGCTATTTCAGGTTTCACCTTTCAGCCAATCAATGAAGTCTGAATGGTCAGTGTGGGCTTGCAGATGCTCAGGAGGGAGCTGAGCCTGGAGAGCGAGCTTCACCTGCGTCTGGGAGGGGACAGAGAAGGGCAGGGAACAGCCCTGAGTCCCGGGAGCCCTGTGGGGGCCCCCTTCAGGGCAGGGGTGGTGTCCTGTGGCTTTCTGTCCTCACCAGAACGGTGGAGTGGTGTTGCCCACTGGCCCTGATGCCTCCAGGGCTGGGAGGCTGATGCCTTGGTGACGCTGGGACTCTCAGTCTTTTTTGAGGGGCAACAGCTGGGGTTTGGGGAGGGGGAAGAGCAGCTCTGTCCGCTCACCTGCAGTGAGGGCCTGCGGGGATGGTGGGCAGAGCCCCAGCAGCTCCTGCCTGGAGCTGGCTCCCCTCCTGACACCCTCGGCTCACTTGCCAGGAGATGCAAAATGGAGCTAAGGGCAGGAGAGAATGCTCCCGTGCCTGGCTCACCTTCTTTTCCTGTGACCTCGAGGCCCAGCCACACCCCCTCTGACAAATACCACCTGGCTGAGGGATGAGGGCTGGCGTGGCACCCTCCCAGAGGAGGGGTTCTTGCTGTTCTCCAGGGGAAACTCCAAGTCAGAACAACCAGGCGACACCCTGCCCACTTCCGGGAAGCAGGGCTTGGAGACTTGGGGTGAATCTTCTACAGTCAGAGCACACATCCTGCACCTGCTTCCTGGCTTGACCCTCCAACTGCCCCATGGGAGTGGGTATCATTGCTCTGGGCCGGAGGCTGGGGTCAGAGGGCGCTGCGGTGGCCCAGCCCCTCAGGTGCCAGCCAGGCCTCCTGCTCACAGGCTGTAGGTAGCTCTGCAAGGGTGCCCTCTTGCCTCAGGGATGCTCCTAGTAGAAAAGGGGACCCCTCCCCAGGAAGCCACTCCCCACCCCTAAGCTGAAGGGTCCCTGGGTGGCGAGCTGGACCTGAGCTGCTACAGGCAGGATGCTTCCCCCGGCACCGCGGTCCCATTTCCCAGCGGCTGTCCGAGTGGGGAGGGTGGTCACCATCCACAGCAACTTCTGCCCTTCCAGGGCCACCACTATCTGAGCTTCAGGGCCAGTGGCTTCAGCCTTCAATCGGCATCACTTGGCAGAGAGTTGAGGTACCTTGCCAAGCCTGCAGTACCCACTGAGCCCAGTCACTCAGTTTGGTCATCAGGGCACAGGGGACTCTTTTTTCTGAGACAGGATCTCACTCTGTAGCACAGGTTGGCTTTCATCTGCCTGCCTCAGCCCATCAGATGGTGGGATTACAGCTGTGCACCACACCTGCTCAGCACCATGTTTTTTAAGGGTTACAAACTCTGACATATTTCCTGGTATGCTAATTAAAAAGCCTGATGAGGAGGAGACGGAGCTGGAGTTGGGGCTGAGGGCGCACTGCCCCTAGCTGAGTCTTGTACTCAGTGTGGAGGTGCCAATGAGCCACCTGCCCCGGGGGTGAGGGGGGAAGAGTCATCTCTTAAGTCAGAACCACAAGTTCTTAACCAGAAATCACCGGAAGTAGTTGCTGGCTAGGTAGGGGCAGGGGCCTCCTAGGGGGAGTGGCTGGCACTTTGGTGACCCCTGTGTCTCATCACGGACCCCCACTCTCCCAGCTGTCCCGTCTTTGCCTGAGGGGGTCTGGGCCGGGGCTGGGGAAGGTGGGCAGGAGGCGTGTCGGGGGGGCTGGTCACTCTGCCGGCCCCCATCCTGGGCTTCACGGTTGGCCTGGCGCCTGCTCCATGCCAGTGGGCCCATCCTGGGGCTAGCTGGGTCTCACCTGGGAGTGGAGCAAGCTCAGTCAGGCCGTGGAGGGAGCCCAGTGAGAAGGCGAGGAGGGTCCCTGCGGGTCTGAGAGGGTCCAGTTACCACTGTCTGTCCTCAGGCATTGCCCTCGTCACCTGGAGCCTCATGGTGGGTGCAGAGTGGGTGGGACCCCCTTCTCTCCTAGGAGGAGCTGCAGGGGGTGAGGGGACAGAAGGCTGGGCACCAGCACAGCACAGCCCCCAAAGCTCCCCAGCCCCACCTGGCTGCGTAGATGGCTCAACTCCGTGAAAAGGCTATTCTTGGGTCTGCCCGACAGGGGCCAGCAGTGTGAGTCTGTGCTGATGTCAACCTCCCGAAGTGTCCTGGCCTGGCGCCAAGGCCATCTCCTCTCAACCACCCGGACTGACAAGTGTCCCAGGCGGCTGAGTCGCGGGACCCCCAGACTAGGGAGAAGGCTGGGGGGGCCTGCCTGCTTGCCACAGGAAGGTACCCTCAGGAGAGGTGGGTGCCCTCTTCCAGGAAGCCCCTTGGCCCCTCTCCTTAATCCACTGCCCACACTTTGGATGGCTCCCACCCTATTTGGCTCAGTTGCTCATTCTGAGCTGGGCTCCAGTAGGGGCCAGGGCTGTGTCTGAGCTGCCACTTGTTTCCCCTCCCCAAAGGCAGGGCACTGTGACCCCCAATTCTCAGAGGAGGGCCAGCATCTTCCACTGGCCTCCTGACCCTGATCCTTGTGTTCCGCTCAAGCTTTGTCCCAGCGTCTGGCGGAGTGTGTGACACTGCATGTGGCTTCAGCAAATTCTCTTCTATAAATGATGGTGGGCGCCTCTCCCCTCAGCCAGGTTTCTGTAAGGGCACAAAGAGGCAATACTGCTTCTGGGGCCCCTGGTTCCTGGGGAGAGCCTGCTCCAGTAGGAAGGCCCTGGCCCAGGGCTGTGGCCCAGCTTCTGCCTCCTGAGGGGCAGAGTCCGCGTGCAGTCCCCAGGCTCTGGCCCGAGCCCCATTGCCTGTCCACAGCCTGTCATTTCCTGGCCTTGAGAAATGAGCCCTCTGGCCGGGGCTCTGAACCCCAGGGTGCAGTCCAGGAGCACCCCAAGGTCCGGCTAATTAAAGAGAGCGCAGGGAGGGCACAGCCAGAAGCCCGCATGGAGGTGGAGGGTCCGTGGTGGACGGAAGGAAACGTCTAGTGTTTGGCATCCGACATCCTCTGCAATGACATAATCAGAAGGTTCTTACTGACTGGGCAATAAAACAGCTCATAACTGTGAATGCAGAACTCCCGGGGAATGCAGCCCTGGGGAAGGTCACTCGGGACCTCAGGAGGCTCCTTGCAAGCAGCAGCCCATGGGTGGGGCTGCAGTGAGTCCTGGTGCTGCACTATGCGGACCCTGCATGATGCCCCATTCTCCAGGCCTCCCTCTGCAGTGCCCCCTGGCCTCATCGGTGTCTCGTCCACCCTGGGATGCCCCGGGAATGCTGCCCACACCAGCCATTACCTGTGCCTCCACTGGTCCACTGACAACCTTCCTCCCGAAATCTGGGTGTGGTTACGGCAGAGGAGCTGGGGTGTCATCCTGGGAGGGAAGCAGGAGAGAGGGGTGCAAGAGGACAGAGGACCTGGGACCTTGGAGGAGCCAGAGTGGTGAGGGGCTGAGCCTGGAGTGTGACTCCCAGTCTGCTCTCTTAGGAGGGTGCAGAACAGGCCCAGTCTACTGCCCAGCAAGAGCCAGGGTTCATGATTCCTGAGTGCCAGGGAGCTGGGGCTGTAGGACCTGAGGTCCTCAGAGGAGGCAGGCCACGGGAGGTCTCTGGGTGGAACCTCTCTAGCAGACTGCAGTGACCATGCAAAGGCCAGCAGCCCAGGGTGTGGCCATCTGCCTCCCTCCCCAGGGACCACCTCAGGCCTGCCCAACCCTGGAGGCATGGAATCTGTGTCCGGTGCACAGACACAGAGATCGAGTAGGTGAAGGACATGGAAACCAGCTGCACCCCAACAAACTACCACAAAACAACACTGGTCATTGTCTTAATCTCCATGGTCAGAAGGCCAGCCTGAGGTGCTGGGCACTCAGCTCAGGGCCCATGGAGCTAAGATCAAGGTGCTGACCAGGGCTCAGGGCTCCCTGAGGTCTAGTTCTCGGGTTGTTGCCGAATTCAGCTCCTTGTGGTTATAGAACAGAGAGTCCCTTCTCTGTGGACTGTGGGCTGGAAACCCTGAAGGCCCTGTGGGGGTTCACAGCACAGCCAGGGTCTCCCACTAGATGGTAGCCCCTTCCTAACATCTTTCTGATGAACACAGGGCAAAGCACTCTGATCAAGCAGTGACCGAAGGGGCCATGACTCCAGGGATTCGGGGTCCCAGGGGCAGGGATTTAGGGCTTCTAAAGGAAGCTGAGAAACTGAGCCCCTTGTCCCCCAGGTGAGGTGGCCCACAGAATGCCCTGACCTCTGGACCTCGGTGGATGCAAAGTCCCCACCTCACGGCTGGGGTTTTCCTGTAGAGCCTCTCCGGTGTGGTCCTGGCGGTCCCAGCCCAAACTCTGGGCAGAGAGTTTCCAGGAGGGATCCTCAAGCCTCGGCATGTAAGTCCCAGCATAAAGCTACAGTTACCGTCATTGGCCCGCTGTCTCTGTGAAGATACTCTGGGACTCTGATTCAATAGTTTATCAGGACATGTAACAAATTCAAGGAGTCCCTCCAAGGTTTTGAGAACCATCCACACTGACTTCCTCCTGGAGTTTCCTGGCAGGCAAAACCATTCATCAGGATTTCTGCACTTGTTAAGTTGGATAGTGCCCTCCTGGGTAAGGTGATTCGCCATGGTAGTGGACCTGGGAAGAGGAACATTGTTCTGGGGACCCCAGAATGTGGCCAGCTCTCAGATTAGAACTTCTTTCTTCACATGACTGACTCCTAGTAGGGCAGAGGGAAACGGTGCTCTCAGGGGAGCGGAAAGGAGGACAAGCCACAGCCACATGCCGAAGGGAAGCCAGTTTTGGTTCCCATTCCCCTCAGCAGAATTGTGTCCCCACAGAGCTGCCTTAGCAAGTCTGCTGTTTTGGGTGACATTCCAAGATGTTACAGGTCCTCTTCCAAGGGACAGGTGGGACCTTGGAATAGGTGAGGCTCTGTGAGGCCAGTGTGTGGGATGCTGGGGTCCACTGCAGATCATGGGGGATCGGATCACGAGCAGGAGCCACAGCAGACTTGTCTCCTGCACAGCTGCAGACCTGAGCTCCCTGCTAGGAGCAGAGCTGAGTCCCGGGAAGCAGCACCATGCCTACCACAGAGCCAGAGCTTCTGGGCTAAGGCCAGCTGGGATGTTACACCAGGAGGCTGCCCTGGGGACGCCATCCTGCTGGTCTAAGTGGTGTAAGCGGCAGAGGAGGAGGGTTAGAGAAGGTTTTCTAGAATTGTGGTGAGCCAGGTCAAAATGGCAGCTCCTTTTGTTTTGTTTTCTTTTCTTTTTTTGATACTAGGGGTTGAATCCAGGGCCTCATGCATGCTAGAAAGTCCTCTACCTCAGAGCATGGCACAAGATTAAATCTGTCAAGCGACTTTGTGGCCATTATCTCAGAATCTCTTCCAAAGAAACAGCATCAGACCAACCCCCACCCACGCCACTGTGTGCACCTGGGACCAGTTGGTTACAGTACTTGGAAGTCCTAGGGCAGGAAGTCAGTGCCACAGACATCCTATCTCCTGTGACTCTGGGGTGGTTGTCAGCAAAATCTGTGGTGAAACCAGGACTTCACAATGTCATTGCCAATGATGCTCCATTATGAGCAGAACACACCACGCTGTGCCCCAGTATAGAGACGGACACGGACGGGGTCTCTCGATTGGCCTTTGGTGGACAGGTCCAGTGGAGCCAGGATTGAGGACAGAGCAGCCACTAGGAAGGAGACAGAGCCCGAGTCGGTGCATCAGAACCAGCCTATAGTCAAGTCAGAGCCACCCTCTTGTACCCTGCAGAGATCTCCACTGTGACCCTGCCACGGGGGTGTGTCTGCAGAGTGGCTGCTCCTCTGGCCAGTGCGTCAGAGCACCACTGGGCATGGGGCTTGTTTCTGGGACTTGGTGGCAGCTAAGTGAATGCCTGCTCAGGAGCCACTAGCACAGGGCCTCTCCGCACCAGGGGCTGGTATCGCACACTCTCCTGACAGCGCACCTGCGGCTATCACAGCAGGTCCTGAACATCGCCACCCATCCACAGGCAGAGGAGAAGGTCGCCTCTACCTCAGACCCAGATCCACAGACCTCTGGGGACCTCATCTTTATGTTTACTGGGGCTCCTGGGTGTGGGGATCGAGACCCGGCTTCTGGACAACTTAGGACAATCAGCCCAAGCCCCTTTGGGTGTGAGTGGGGGCTGCAGTCAGCACACTGTGAGGATGGCCATGCGAAGTGTCCCTGCAGGCAGGGGTCATGGCCTGCCCAGGACTTTGGGGCTCAGCACCCCGGGGGAGCATGCGGATCCTACTCATAACCCAAGAGTGCTGTGACATTTATGAATGCTGAGTGTAAGAGCCAAAACCCATCCCAAATTAAACAAAACCCCAGAGAGTGCCCGAGTGGGCCCCTGAGAAAGGCAGCTTGGTGATGGCTTTTCTCCATCCACAGTGGGGCTCAGCCTGGCAGCCATGTTTGGCAGCAGTTCAGTTCCTTCTCCAAATGAGCTTTGCGTTTTTTAAAAAGCACCTTTATCACAAAGAATGAATATTTATAGGGCAGGGACAAGGAATGGGCTAATTGTGGCTGAGTCTGTTGGACCAACATGCCTGGCTTCCAGAGGACGCCGTCAGGAGGTTGAGCCGCCCACGAGAGCGCAGGCCCTGGACCCCTGGTGGGAGACCCACGAGGAGTCCCCAACACAAACTGGCTGTGGACACAATAGTCAGGGGCCCAGGGGGTCCTGAGGATCAGGCCCTGTCGGGGGACGGGAAGGCGAAGGCCAAGGGCAGAGTGAGAAGCTGAGGTTTCAGCATGTGCAGCCCATACTGGCGTGGTGTGAGACTGGAAGGCAGGGCCCAGGGGAGGTCCACTGAGGGCGCTGGAGCAGGACAGCCCAGGGCCCCTCTGCTGCCCGTCCTCGTCAGGGGGAAAGGGGAGAGAGGAGAGGACACGGAACAGGCCCTCCAACTGTGAGCCTGGAGTGCCCAGAGGTGGACAGGCGTGGCGCAGCGGGGCGACTCCTCCAGGCACCTGAAACAGGAGTCACGTCCCAGGGATATCCTCCACACAGCTTCTCGGAGTCAGGCCTAGCGAGTCACTGCTCACCTGGATGGAAATACTGTCCTCCCCACTCCCTGCCCTGGCCTCTGCCCCTGGTCCAGGAGCAACATTTATGGGCCGAGTGGGTTTGGAGTTAAAGGTCTCAGGCTCCATCTGTTGTGTGTCTCGTGTCTTCACCACCAGGCTCCTTTCCGGGTCAGAAGGGAGCTGTGCCGGGGAAGAGGAAGAGGAAGGTAGGTGGAGATGGCAGTGGGACTGGAGCGCTGGGTCACGGGAAGGGCCCCCACTAGGCAGGCCGGTACCTGCGATCCGCCCCAGGCCTCCCCTCATCCCCACGCCTGGCCTTCTCAGCCTCCCTTGGGACCCCTGCCTGGTCCCTTCTCAGGCTGACGGGCACCTCGGGGAGCAGGCTTGGGGCTTGGAGGCTGGTCTGCAGGAGCGCTGAGGAGTGTGCTTGACTGTGAGGGGCCCCTGGGCCGAGCACCACCGCCGGCCTCAGTGGGAGGTTTGAGAAAAGGCAGAGGCCGGTGGGTGGGCAGCCTGGCCAGGCCTCAGACGGGCCAGAAGACAGCTGCCCACCTGGTGTGAAAAGGGCTGCTGGTGGCTTGGCTGCCCCTGGCACTCTAGGGCTCCTAGTCCACACAGGGCCCCTCTCTGGAGCGTGCCGGAATGTTCCCATGGGTGCCACAGGGCCGTCCACTGCTTCAGAGGTCATTCCCAGGGCCCACCCCAGTGAAAAAGGGTGGTGAGTGTGTCAGGGGCAAGGAAAGGACTGTTGCCTTAGTAACAGGTCTCAGTGGCAAACCCTGGCTGTCGGGCAGCTTCCAGAGGACAATGTCGGCACTCGGCCCTCGGCACCAGGTCTGGCCTGGCTGCCCAGGGTCTGCAGTGCTGACAGGGACCCGGCAGTAGACACTGGCCACCTGTGTGCGGGGGACCGTCCAGGACCCAGGGCTCCTGGGGGAATACAGGCCTCCACTCCCTCCTCTGCTACACCCTGCTGTAGTACAGAGAGCCTTCGGGGCTCCTTCCCTCACCGGCCCCTCCACTGGATCGAACTGGGGTGTGGCTGGAGTGGTGCCGAGCTGAGCTGCAGTCCTGGAGGGCTTCCTGGAAGTTCGCATCCTCAAGAAGAGACAGGGAAGAGGAGTTCCGGGAGCCTGCAAGGTAGAGAGTCCCATAGGCAGTGTCAGGTACGATGTCTTGGGGTACCAGGGTGAGAGGTGTGTGGGAGAAGGGGCCTGTGAGGGAAGCGTGGGCCGGGGATCTGCAGCTACAGCACCGTGGCGGGGTCCTGGGGGGAGTGCTGTGCTGGTGTGGGGAGGCTGGGGGCCCTCAGTTGGGGGAGCCGTGAAGACGCCCCCACAGTCCCTAGTGACAATTCCCCTGAGGCTTCGGATACTGCTGTGGGTTGGGGCGCAGAAGTGATCTGGGCCGGGCAGGCAGCCTGTAACATCATGAGGGGCCACCAAGGGCCTAGCGGATGCGGCCCCTGAGCTCTCCTGAGCTGACCTGTGCCCCTGTCCCGCCCCAGGCCCAGGCTGCGCTGCCCTGGGCCCCCAAGGTGCTGGGAGAGAAGCCCAGGCTTCCCGACGCTCCCAGGTGGCAGTGGCCACGGTGGGTAAGGAACTTGCAGAGGGCGCTGGGAGCTTGCGGGGGTAGGGCGTTTACAGAGCGGGCAGGAAGTGGTCTCTGATGGCTGTGTCTCCGTCTCTGCAGGAGCTGGGAACCTTCCTGGGGACAGGAGTTGGCCCCGGACGTCCCCATCTGTCCTGCCCTTCTCACCCGCACCAGTGCGGAAGGCTGGGGTCTCACAGCCGTTGGCACCAGACATTCCCTTCTTCCTGGAGGTGGGGATCCCTCTGGGCAAGGGCCCAGCACCCCTTTCTGGCTTTTGTGCTCCCACGCCCTGCCCTGCCCTTCTGCAGATTCCTGGCCAGCAGAGGCACAGTTTCAGGGACTCGCGCTGGTGAGGAACAGGGAGGGCGGCTTCCCCACTGCCTGCTCTGACTGGTGGTGCCTTTCTGGGTTCAGGTTGCATTCTGCGCAGAGGCCTGCTGGATGCCCACACCTGAGCTGGTGAGGGAGGGGCTTCTGAGTACTGAGGCCTCCCAGAACCAGGGCCCTCTTGTCCCTGGAGGCTCGGTGGGCCAGGCTCCTGGGTGGGGCTGAGAAGCCCCGGCTGGAGGCTCTGTGTGTGACCGGAAGTTCTGGACGGGCTCTCTCTAGCTGGAGACCAACTGCTCTCTGCTGACACCATGGCTGTGAAATGCACCTTTATGTGCTGCCAGGGAGGTTCCCACTGCTGTGATGGGAATGCGTGTGTTTGCCCTCTCTGTGTGTGCACTTGCATTTGAGTGTGCACACCCAGAGCTGGCAGTGGGCAGCCACCAGGGCGCTGTGTGTGTGTGGGTTGCCGTCCTGTGCCCGTGGCATTTCACCTGCAGCTCGGCTTCCCAGGCCACACCACCTGGGAGGCCACAGGCCCCCTGTGCCAGGGGAGTGGGGTGGGGCGGTGGTGAGCTGAGGCCAGGTGGCGCTGAGGTTTTGTCTCCTGCTGGGGGCCTGCAGTGCTCACTGGCCCGATAAAGGCTCTGGGCAACTCTGCAGGCGGCTGGCCATCCATGCGCTTGCGCAGAGCCCTGGCTCTGGGGCAGGCCTTGCAGGAGGGGTCATGGGCTCCTGGATGGGGCCTAGGCCCCCTGCTCACTGGGCCTGTTGGGATGTAACTGAGAACATCCCCAAAGCCTCCTGAGCTCACACAGGCTCCAGGAAGGCAATCGGGCTGGGCACTGTCCTCATCAGGAGCTGAGTAGTGAGTGCTCCTGGCCGGAAGAGGCGGTGTGAACTGGAAGGATCTGTCTCCCTCCCTGCCTCCTCCCTTTCCTGTTTCCTGTCCACCATGATGTGAGCAGTTCCCCTCCACCCAGCCCTTCCTCCTGCTGTTTGCTGCATTTGCACCTGCCAGACATGAACCAAAATTTCTAAAGCTATGAGTCAAAAGAAGTCTGTCCTTTAGGTGATAGATGCCGGGTATTCTGTATCATCAACGAAGAAGGTGACTAAGTTAAGTCCTGACCACAGCAGAGGGGCCTGGTCACTGGCACAGCCGCTCGAAGCTGGCTGGGGCCTCCTGCAGCCATCCCCACTGCCCTGGGAGCTGGGCTGAGCCCTTCGGAGCCTCCACTGGGTGGTCTGACCCTCCCCTGCGCAACTGTCCAGGAGCACAGCTGAAGCCTGCTGCGCAGGGCTGCAGGCTGTGTAGGACAGCAGGATCTGGGCCGGCTGTCTGCTGGAGAGACACGGCAGGGGTGTGAGTGTCCTGGGGCTGCTGCAACAAATGGCCACATAGTTGGTGGCTTAAACACACACATTTATTTTTCTGCAGATCTGGAACTCTACTGCCAAGGTGTTGGCAGGGCTGCTCCCTTCTGGAGCTGAGGCGAGAGTCCCTGTCCTGCCCTTCCTGGCTCTAGAGCCGCTCCACACGGTGCCCTTTCCTCCGCCTTCCAAGCTCATGGTGCCGCAGCCCCCGCCTCTCTGCCTCACCCACAGGGAGCCCACAGCAACACAGTCCAGGGTTATTGCCTATCCCAGGGTCTGTAACTCAGTTCCATCTGCAGAGGCCCTTTGGCCATGTAAGGAGATGCAGCCACAGGGACCAGGGTGCAGGTGTCCTCGCGGGGAGGGGAGACTGCTCTGTCTGCCACACAGGCGCTGCTCCCATAGCCCTCCCCTAGCAATCTGTGCTGTGGCCCTGGGAAAGTCCCTAAGAAAGCAGCCCAGGACCCTGCAGCCCCGAGCGCAGGGGTCGGGATTACTGGGGAGGGGTGGGCCGGACTCTGTGACTGGCTTATCTATTCCACTGAAGAATTTACAAAAGATAAACACAAACCATTTTAAAGTGCAGGATTTAGTGGTATTCAGTCGATTGCAATGCTGTACAACCATCACCTCTATCTAGTTCCAGAGCATTTTTGTCACCCCAAAGAAGACCTGAAGGCTGGAAGTACTCACTTCCTGACCCCTCCCCTGTGTGCGGATCTGCCTGTTCTGGACGGTTCACATAAATGGACTCAGGAAATGTATGCTGTGTCTGACTTTTCATTTACAATTGTGCTTGCAAGATGCATCCATGTTGCTGTTTTTTTGTTTTTGGTACCGAGGATCGAACTCGGGGCCTTGCACTTGCAAAGCAGGTGGCAGAACCACTGAGCTAAATCCCCAGCCTGCTTTGTTTCTTTTTATGGCCCAAAGCCATTTCACTGCACAAACATGCTATGCGCTGCCCTTCCACCCTCCGTGGGGTGCTTAGGTTGTGTCTGCTGTTTGGCCACTGTGAGCGGATACCTCAGCAGGCGGTGGGTGCTTGGGGGGACTGCCCACTTTCCCACACTGACTTCAGTGGCAGGGGTGTCCAGGGGTGGGGATGAAGGGGAGGGCTCCACGCGTGGCCAGGCAGCAGCCCAGGGCTCCCATGGAGAGGAGTGAGAAGTGCCCACCCTGTTCGAGAGTCCTAAGTGTTCAAAGCCACCCCATCCTGCATGACTACAGGTCAGTGCCAAGGAGGTCACCGGCTTAGTCTCAGCGCTTTGCTTCAAGGTGGATGTTGGAAGCTTCCGGGGAGAGAAATGTCAGGTGTCGGCTCTGATGAGAGGGCCAGGCTCACCTCCTGCTCCCCGGTGGAGGGCAGCATAAGCCAAGGTTGGCCAAGGTCAACGGCTGGCTCCTGTCAAGGTGTAAAATACACACTGGCACTGGCCTGGGGTAACACTGACAGCGTGCTGGGTGGGGCAGAGGCTGCCGGGGGCTCTGCCTTACAGTGGTGACCAGGGATTTCCTAGGTGTGGGGTGGCTGCTGCTAGAAACTCTAGATGCCTCCTGTCACACCGCCTGCTGATAGGGGACCTTCGCTCCGCTGTGGCTGTCCGTGTCCCTGGGGAGGGGTGGACATTCTGGCAGGGTGTTCCCATCCTCTGGTTGTGCTGACCCTCCAAGGGCACCTGCCTGCCACGTCTGCCTACATAAGACCCAAACCCTGAAGCTGACCACATATTTGCAGGGCTCCAGCCAGAGCCTCCCGCCGCCGCCACCACTGCCCTCGGCCCCGCTCGTCCTGTGGCCAGTGGGCCCATCAGTTAGTTCTTTGGCCGAGTTGGTCACTCATTCACCACTCACATTCAGTCGTCAGAGTGCCTGAAACAGGCATAGGAAGACCCAAAGCGGACTGAGAAGGGGCTGCTATCAGGGTCTTCCCCCAGCTACCCAAAATGTCACATGTGGGGACCCAATCGGGAGGGGACCTGTGATGACAGGGTGTCCAGGGCTGAGCCTGCTTGGGCTGACCCACAGCCAGGCCACTCCTCACCAGCGAGGAGTGCCCTGGCCCCACTTTACAGGTGGGGCTGGAAGGTTGTCCCTGATCCTCAATGGGGCTGGGGTCCAGGGGCTCCTTTCTCATCCAGGGACCCAGGGAGGCTAGAGCTGGCCTGGCAAGGTGGCCACCTCCCAGCATGTGCTGCCCACCCCTGGGCAGTGAGCAGACGTGGGGTCACAGAGCCCCTGGCATCAACCTGGGCTCCTTCCACAGGACCCAGAGCCTTGACTGTGCCTTCTGGGTGCTGGAGAAACACAGCTTGCATGTGGCATTTGCGACAGACACTTCGAGTGGGTTGTGCTGCAGACCTGTCCTCACTCTCGGCTCAGGGGCCACTCAAGGTCACTGTGCCATGGCCCAGAGTGAGACTGGAGCCCAGGACGGGGTCCCTCCTCCCCGGAGTGACATGACGCTCCTGACAGAAGCTGGCTTCCAGGAAGCTGCTCAGCTGCTGGCGTCCTGGCCTTCTTGCCTGCCACTGTGGGGGCGGGGGGGCGGTGCCCTGTGGCCCCGGGACACGCCCCACTTCTCCACAGTCCAGAGGCCCTCTCCAGGAGCCAGCCCCATCTGGCTGCCCAGAAAGCTGACACCCAGGTCAGGGCGTCCTCCTCACCTCTGGGACAGGGGCTCCTCTCCTCTCACTTCCCTTACTGATTCCAAGCCTGCTCCCCTTTGGCCTGGTCCCAGAGGTGGGGCTCACTCCAAATCTGGAGAAAGGACAGGGGTCTGGGAGGCAGGAGGATGATAAGCAGGAAGTGACTACTCCATTTGCCACTGCCAGGGTACATGCTGGGCATGGCTATGCCTTGCTGGGCCTCAGTGTTCCCACCTGCAAAATGGGCCCAAGAAAGCTCCGGCTCCCCCCTCCTGGCCTGCAGAGGCACCTTGTTCTCCAGAGCCCGTCCCTGGATACCCCTCTTTTTCTTGTGAGCACTTCTACTTCATCAGCGAGTCTTGTGGAACCTTTGAAGCTACAGCCAGAGCAGGGCCGTTCTGTGGCCCAATCTCAGCCTTGCTGGCCCAGCCCTGTCCTTGGAGGCAGCCTGGGTCTCCTGGTGCCCAGCCAGGGTCCTGCAGTGACTCAGAATGGCTGTGGGGGGCCCGGCCTGCCTTAACAACGTGATGCCCAGGCCCCAGGCCTGGGCACGCAACCTGTCACCACCTCCCCGTGTCACTGTGTCACCGCCTCCCTGCTGTCTGCCTTGCACTCCACCGGCCTCGACTCCTTTGTGGTCTCTGTGCTCCCTGTGTGGCCCTGGGCGCTCTCCCTTGAACCTCTGCTGGCTTTGCCCTCAAGGTCACTTGGGCCCTGTGCATCCCACATCCCCAGGCCTTCCTGCGAGGCGTCCCCTGCCCCACACTGTGGTCCTTGCGGGTGTCCTCCCATCCGGCGTCCAGCTGCAATTGATTAATCACACATGGTTCCTCAGCTCCTGACCAGCACGGCAGGCAGTGGTTTCAATGTGGCCACCGAAACAGGTGAATCAGAGCCCAGTCAGGTGAAGACCCAGGTCTGCAGCTGGGCCAGCTCCTTCCACAGCTCAGTGGTCTCCTTTGGCCAGGGGCAGCCCATGCGGGACCAGCAAGGAGCTTCCCAGCTCTACTGTTCGTGTCCCTGCAGACCTGGCCTCAGACAGTGTCCCCTGGGGGGACAAGGAGCCTGGGGGTGAGCCTGGAGGCACAGCCCACTGTGCACTGGGGGGTGGCCTGGAGTGGATGCAGGGTCCTCACAGGTGTCTCCTGGGATTCTGCACAGCGAGCACACTTTGAGGGGCTGGACCGCTTGCCTGGCCAGGACAGAGAGAACCCTCCGGACTGAAGGAGCAAGAGGTTTGCAGGCAGTTTCTGGAGTGAGAAGCCTTCTCAATGCCCACGCTCTGGACAGCACTTGACAACCAGCACAAGCTTGCTGTCCCTACTCGTGCCTGCTCCTGGCCTTCCACAAGCAGGTCCCCATGTCACTGTGGCCCGCTGCCATTGCACTTTCAGTCTTGGGGGAGGCCACAGAGGGATGAGAAGACCTGCTGGTGTCACACAGCCTGAGGGGGACAGCAGGTCGGCCCAGGCCACGGGACTCTTGAGTCCAGGCCAGGCTGGGCCTTGCCCTGGCAATAATTCAATCATCCCAGGTTGGGGGTGCTCCCAAGCTAACCAGCACTGTGGACTCAGGGTCTCCCACTCTCGAGCCCTCTTGGTAAGGCCCAGGTAGGGGTGGCCCGTGAGTCTGCCTGGCTATGGCAACTGGCGGTGCCCATTGCCACAAAAAGGCAGAGCTGTGGGCAAGCCCGGGGGCTTAGTGGGGGCTCAGCAGCACAAAAGGAGGCAGCTCCCCTCCCTGGCCTGGCACCCTGGAGTGCCCGGGTCTCCCCAGGGCACCCGGAGGAGGCTGGCACAGCCTTAGTGGCTGCTGCCCGCTGCTGAAGAGGCTCCTCTGTACTGGGCTGGGCTAAAAATAGAGGGGGGATTGCAGGGCAGGAATGACCGGTGGGAGGCTCCTCAGGGAGGGGCCGGGAGGGAGACCCGGCTGCCGCCTGGGCCCAGGACAGGGACAGCCGTCAATGGCGCTGAGGCTCCCACCCTGCTCCGGGCTGCCAGGCCGGTCTCGGCCCAGCTGACAGGCTATTTTTTCCCCTGGTTGACTAAATATGGTCAGGGAGCACAGCCCGAGGGGGGCCACTTGGCTGGGCGCGTGTTTGGGATGCTTGGCTGGGTATATAAGGACTGCCAAGGTGAGAGGGCTTCTGATCCCTGGGCCCCACACCCGCGGCCAGGGTCAAGCCCTGCGCTGCCCTCCCCTCCCCCGCCGGCGTGGGAGTGCGAACCTGCACACCCGCGGGCCTTCCCTTTTGTTCCGCCCTGACCTCTACCTTGTGCCGACCAACCGGGCGGGGGTGCAGGAGCTTCCTGCAGAGGCCCGAGTGCAAGGTGTGCAGCGGGCAGGCGGCCGCCTCTCCTTCCTAACTCTGCACCAGCTCGCCTCCCCCC
>NW_022900934.1:1415098-1454959 GCF_012274545.1 Fukomys damarensis | reverse complement strand
TTCTCGGCGCGCGGCATCGGCCACCTTCGGGGAACTGCAGAGCCGGCGCGGAGGGCCCGGGAGGGCGCGTCTGCCCCGGCTGCAGGAACTTTGGCACGCGGGCTCTCCGCGAGAAACCAACCGAGTGAATGGGGGTCGCAGATCCGGGGCTGGATGCAGTGAGGGCCAGGGCTCACTTAACCCGTCTAACCGCTGCAGAGCCCCAGCAGCCGGCTTGGGGCTGAACTTACCTTGGAACTCGCAGCCCTGACCGTGGAGGGCCAGTGGGGGCAGGGGATCCCCGAGCCTGACCCGCGGGCTGCTCCTGACTAGGGCTGGGGATTTCCGGGAAGGCGCCAGTCCAGTGTTCCCATGTCTGGTGCATTCGCGGGTGGACATGGGGGCTTCAGGGAGAAGCGAGGTCTGGGCTTGTGAGCGGCCCTGCAAGGAAGCCTGGCTTCCGCATGGCTGCGCCGCGGCGTGGAGGGGGCGGGGCGGGCGCTCTCCCAGCGCAGCCCGCCCAGAGAGGTCTGCTAGGAGGTGGCTGGGGCTGCTTTTCGGTCCGGGTGGAAAACTTTGGGGAAGTGACTGTGATTCATTTGCAAGTGGGCAGCAGCTCCTGTGGACTCGGGCCAGGTCTGGGCTGACTTTCCTGCTCTTTGGGTCCCCCAGTTTCTGCTTGACCCCCAGCTGCCATCCTATGAATGTCTGGGAGTTTAGGGGAGTCTGGGTCTTGAACCTGGGGGGAGGGCAGGGAGATGGGGCTGCCTGCCCCTGACTTGAGAGACCCATTCCCAGTTTAGGGATGCCAGGGCACCCCAAGAGGACAGGAACTGGGGCTGCTGTCTCTGTTGCCCTTTTCTATCCTTGACTACTGGAAATGAGAAACAAAAGCAGCCACGTTGAAAGGGGCACCCCATCCCGTCTTCTGCCAGGAGGCTCTTTCCTGCACGGGGTCCCTCTCAGCACCCTCACCCCCTCCCCATGCGGGGCGCTAGCCTAGCCTTACTTGCCCGCAGTTGCCACAGCCCAGGGACATGAGCAATGTGCTTAGAGCCCTCTGCACACTGCAGGCTGCAGATGTGGCCCTGCTCGGTGATGGACGGTCCGGACACCCTCCGGGCTGTTCTCACAGGGACGGACAGCCAGGTCAAGCTGGACGTCATCTTGCTGATGAGGGAGAACGGGTCATCCTGTCAGGTCCTGGGGAACTGTCCAGACCCACAGCATGGCCGTAAGGCCAGCTGGACCCTCCCACGCAAATCCTCTGTGTTGGTGCTGGCCCCACTGCCCCTGCAGCCCAGTCCCTGCTCTTCCTCCTTGGGCACCTGAAGTGACACCCTCCTCCCACGTTCCAGTCACTCACCTGCTGGCCTCACTGTGGGCTGCGTTGAGGCCTCCAAGTCCCTTGGGTCTCCTCCTCCTCCTCCTCCTCCTCTTCTTTTTCCTCCCAGACTGAGGGTGGACTCCCTAACCGTAAGGCCCCATTGGCCTCTTCATACTTTTCAGATTCCCAGCTCCCCGCTGGCTGTGGAAGTTAACAGGGAAAGAGAGATTTCAGAATTCCCAGAGAGATTTCAAAATTCAATAGGAAAAATATTGATATGATTATGGATTCCAAAGTGCTTAGCTTGTACTTGCTAAGTTTACTTAACCCTCTTTAATGGGCACATTAGAAGCTGGTGTGCCCTGGAGAACTTCAGAAGCAGGAAGGCCGCCCTGCCTGTGGCTGTGACTGGTACTGTAATCCCTGCAAACGGTGTTGGTGGGGGCTGGTGGAGCTGGGCGGCCACAAAAGCCTGGTGAGGGTCAGGCCCCACAGGGCTGCCACGGCTGCAGGCTGACTCCTGGGTGCCAGTGTGGGCTGCCTGCTGGCCACCGTTTCGGGGACCCCTGCTGCACAGGCAGCCGGCCCCAGAGGAGCTGAGGCGGGGACAGAGGGTGCAGAAGGGAGCAGGAAGGAGGGAGCCAAAGGAGGCGGAGGCCACAGCAGAGCCGCTCTCTCACTGGCTGGGTGTCTGCTCTGAGGCCAGGAGTGGCCGCCTCTCAGAAGCCCACTTCCGGGGATGTGGAGTCCACAGATGACTGTCTTTCTCACTGACATCTTCAAAGAAAGAGACACCAAGCCTTCCTGCTGGGGATGTTCATCTGGGAAGGCAGAATTCACCAGGGACCTGCTCTGCAAACTGTCAGCTGCCCAGGTAAGGCTCCCTGGCTCACTCCTGGGGTCTCTTGGACCACCTCCCCCTTGGGGAGCTCCTCGTCTGTCCACAGAGAGCAGAGTTGCCCAGCTCCTGAGAGAAGAAGGTCACTGGTGCTTGATGGGGTGGAGGTCCCTCGCTGGCCTGTGGGAGGCTGGAGCTGCTCCCCGGCTCCGTCTTTTCTCCGGTCCCCTCTGCCCTTGGCGGGGAGAAGGGGGGCCTAAAGGAGAGTGAGGGTGCTGGTGGGGACTTGGAGTGCCTATGAAATCTGGGTAGGGGTGACATTTCCATCACCAGGGCGAGGGCAGAAGTCTTGTCTTGTTCTGCGGATGCTGAAGTGTACAACTGCTCAGGAAGGAATTGGATTCCTGAGCTTTCCTGGTGTGCGCTGTCTGCTTCTGCCCCTCTTGGCTGCGTGTGCGTGTGCGTGTGTGTGGACACCTGTGTGAGAGAGACAGGCAGGAATGCGGGGCTGGAAGGGACGACTGGATTCAAGCTGATGGAGGAAGAAAGGGCGCCCGATCGGGCCGGGGCTCCGGGGTGTGTCGTGGCTGTGAGCGTGAGGCCTTGAGGTGTCTTCTCTCTCCCAGGTGGGGCGGCTTGCACCGCTGCTCCCAGGCCGACCCTGAGCTGCTGAGCGACCTGCTTGGGAGACATACTTCTTTATATGCCCATGTGGACCTGTAAGCTATGGAATGTAAAGAAGTATGTATTTCAGGCCAGGAACTCTGTCGCCACGTGGAGGGGCAGCCATGCCCACAGCCTGGGGTCAGGGGACCAATCGCCAGGCTGCGGCCCAGGCGAGGCCCGGACGAGGCTGCCTGGTGGCGGGACATCCATGTCCCTGCTGGCATTGTTCTGTCACTTTGCCTGTGTCAGCAGGTGGAAGCGCTCATCAGACATTAAATATTCAGCGTGCTGACTGCGGCAGAGGGGGATGGCCTCGGGCAGGCGTGGGGTCCGGTGTGTGCTGGTGGGGGCTGGGGGACGTGGATCTGGGCTTGGAGACAGAGGGTGGCGGCAGCTCTAGGGGCGCCACTGACTGCTACCATGAAAGAGATCATTTGCCGGCAGAGGGCCATGTGTGGTCAGGGGCAGGAGACTGTCAGAGGCACAGGAAGAACAGGGACTCCCCAAAGGGCCATGAGCAGGGTGAGGGGTATGCAGGGGAGGGAAGAGCCTCCTGTCCACATGGGAGAAGCCCTGCCGTCTGGGCTCCTGTGGCTGCACGGCTAGGCAGAGGAGCAAGGGCAGGGGCCCCTGAACAGCGATACTCAAGACCCCACTCTGCCATGGGACCTGGGCCACCCAGGATGATTAAGACAGGGAGCAAAGAAGCTGAGCCTGTCTATCCCCGAGCATAGCAGGACATTCTAGAGGCCCAGGGTGATCTGATTTTGCCAAATCCCGTGGCTCATTTTGTTCCTGCAACCAGCCAACATTACTTTGCCTTTGCTTTTTCATCAAGACCAACTAGAAATACTTTTGTTGTGAAGGCTGGTGAGGTTTCTGCAGAAAGCTGTATACGGGGCCCAGGACTCCTGCTCCAGCCTGCTGGGGACTGAGTCCTGCCTGCTTTGAATCCTTCTGCATCAGATGAAGGGGCTGGGCTGACATCCTTTGGGTCTCAGCAGGTGAGGGCAAGTTTGAATCCAGTCTGGGGAGCCCTTTCCATGGGGCTGGTCCTTCTTGGGTGGGCCAGACAAAGGGCAGAGGGCTTTGGGAAAGCCTGGGCAGCCATGGGAGGTGTCTGTGGTTTGTTTCTGGGTCTCAGAGTGGAGGCCATCTGTGGCCTGGCTGGGGCCAGCGTCCCCACACACTAGTCCTCCACAGTGAGGCTCTTCTCCCTGTGTGTAGCTCTGCTTTCCAGCCCCACATGGCTGTGTCTGCATGTGGCAGGTGCTGCTGCCTGCCCTGCCCCTGACCTTGGTGGCAATGTGATTGGGAGGGGCAGGCAGGGCCCCTCCGTCAGCTGCTGTGAGCGTTGGGTATGGGGGTAGCCACCCCAAGGACTCCCTGGACAAAGGGACTGGGGCAGACCGGAGCTCACAGGCAGCGCCCCCCAGCCTGGGGGAGTCTCGAGGTGACTGTAATTGAGGGGCTGGCCGGGGGCCTCTGCAGTCAAGGGTCCCTTTCCAATCTCTAAGTCTTCTTCTGGAGGCTGAGTTTGCTCATGACCTCTGCTCTGTCATTTGTGGCTGGGAATGGCAGTGAGAAGGCAGCACTGTCCTTGGGCACTGCCTCACTTTTGGCCAGTGGCCCCAGAGGAGTCGGTGCCCAGCACCCCCGGAAGGTCATCTCTGCCCTACACGCTTCCAGCTCCGGCCACAGGGAGGCAAGTAACCCGGCATGCAGCCACTGAGGCCGCGGGCGGCCACAGACACACCACTGACTTCCGCGAAATGTGTCTGTCGTGCATTAAAGCTTTATTGCAGGATGTGGTGTTTAAATAAAAGCATTAGTGTTTTGGAATTAGGTTTGACTGAGCAGTAAAACTAGAGGGTTCACAGGGAATGAGCCATGGCCTACTGGTTGTAAATCACCTCTGGTCTCGATCTGCTGAATTAAAAATGAGCATCTCTCATATTCCTCCCTGGATGCCTAAGCCCCTCTTCCTGACTATGTCACCACGGGCTGCTTCCTCAGTGTCACTCAGGACCTGAAGGTTGGAAAGTCCTGAGTATGAGGCTCTGTCTTTGTAGTGTGGGTCCCGCACCAGCAGGGCATATGCGTGCCCAGGACTTTATCCCAGAGCCCTTGCACAGGAAGGAGGGGGACAGCCTAGTGGGCTGTGCCTTCCCTGCAGGATTTTCCAGGATGACTCCACCCAGACATGATGCTGAGGACCAGGGACTCTAGAGGAGAAAGGAGCCTGGAAGGAGGCTGCTGAGGGCTTGCAGGGGACGCGCTACCCCTTTAGGATGCTCCTGCCAGCTCTGGGGCTGAGGTGGGTGTGCAACTTCGATGAGAAACCTCACAACCTTGCTCCAAGCTCCCTGGGTCAGGGATGCACCCCTGGAGCCTCTGGAGATGTTTGCTCCACAGCACTTGGATGTTGGGTCTGGGCCTTGCTGGGGGAATAGTAGCACTGAGAATCGAGGAGCTCCTCCGTTCAGGGAGCCAAACTAGTGAAATGCTGTATTCTGTGCCTCACAAATACAGCTAATGCTCCACACGGAATTTCCACATGTGAGCAAGACCAGTCCTGAGAGAGGAGTGGGGCTGGCCAGGAGGCCCAGGGCAGTCTGCAGGTGGGGCAGGAGCTGCCACGTGACAGGGTACCTCTTGTTTTCGTGGCCGGGTGGCCGAGTAAACCGTGGCACCCTTCTAGAGGAGGAGTTGCCAGCGATGCCAGTATAATGCAGGGTGCGCATTTTACTGTGTGAGGGTTTCCAAGCGGATGCGGGCCTGGTAAAAGTGTCCGTGGTGGGGGCGCCCCAGCGATCTTATCTGGGACTGTGGACCTCACGGAAAACATTGTGTTGAAGAATAATCTGCTATTAAACGTGATTAGATTGACCGCACCATGGGCGTTTTAGCTGCTGCAGCCCAAGTCAATCAAAGTAAACACCGCGTGAACCCCCCCCCCACCAGTGCCCTAAATTAAAAATGAGAAGCTGAGTAATCTTTGGAGCTGGGCGTGGTGGGGAAGACACTGGCCCGGAGGGGCCTGCTGGGCCAGGGAGGTGGGAGGGAGGGCAGGGTGGCGGTTGTTTTAATTGCTGCCCCCTTAGCGGAAAGGGCAAGACGGCACCTGAGGCTTGCGCTCACTCAGCCCTGCCCTGCATGTCCACTTGCTGAAGGCCTCTGGCGCTGCAGCGTGGCTCCCCGCCATCAGCGTCTGAGGGCAGGGCCCTGGTCCTTGGGAGGCCGGGCCTGGGGGCAGAGTGTCTGCTGAGGGTGGCTGGAGGACCACAGTGTGTGGCTTTGGGAGGGACCCAGCTTGCTCACTGTCCTTGGCCCACCAGCTGCCTCTGCCCTGGAATCCCGGATGCAATCCTGCCAAGAAGAGGCCTGCACCGCTATGGGAAAGGGCAGGGGGCAGTGCCAGAAGGCTCCGGATCTGCTCCTTCTTGGGCCCAGGACCCGGCTGGCCAGAGTCTGGGGCCTGGAGGACCCCATTGTAAAGCGAAGACTGCTGTTCGTGCTCCCATCCCAGGCCAGTTGACCATGGGAAGTCCGGTGCTGCTGAGCCAGTGGGAAGGGGCGGTGGCTGCAGTAGCAGTGGTGGCAGGAATGGTGCAGGCTGCTGTTGAGCTGCTGCAGTGGAGCCGCAGGCACATGCAGGGCTGAGCGTCTCAAGGGCAGGGATGAGGCCACCGCCATCAGCCCACAACTGGCTTCTCAGATGGAGAGGCAGGACCTTCACAGAGGTTGGAAACTGGGGCAACTCCTCCAGGCTTTCAGAGGCACAGTTTCTTCAGCCGGGTCTGCCTTTTTCTGGGTGGACTGCCCCGACTGTGTTCAACTGCAGGTAAAGGTGAGGGACAGAGGCCCTGGGTCCCCCCAGGTAGAGAACAGAGCCCCCACGGCAGGAGTGCTGCATGGAAAGTTGCTGGCTTCTCCCCAGCTAGGAGGTGTCCCTGCAAGATGGCTGAGTGTCTGGGGTCCCCTCCCTGGCTTGGGGCAGGAGCTGAGAGTCCTGGGCTGGGGCCCGGCAGATGCATTTACTGGTGCGAGTATGAGGACGCATGGGTGGAGAACAGATTCTGGGAAAAGCCGGACAGTGACCCAGAGTATTTTTAACTGCAGGGAGGGGAAAAGGCAGCTGTCCTGGAGCCTGTCCTGAGGGGGCCTGCGAGGACTGTTAGGCTGAAGGACACCCAGGATAGATGTGCCGCCTGGGCCCCTGTCCCCCTGGCAGGCCTGTGTGCCCTTGGTCATGCCCAGATATGGCCAGAGCACCGTGTGCATCTCCCCAGCTGCCCGCTCGCCACAGCTAATATAAATAGCCCACGCTCAGCTGTCCTGCGGGAGGCCAAACACAGGTGACTTGGGGCCAGAGGCCTAGGCTGCCCTGAACCCCACCCTTTACCAGAGTGCTCTGGGCGGGCAGCTGCATGGCTCTGGCCTGGGCGAGGCTCTGTGCTCTGTCTTCTGAGCTCCCCTCCTCACCCTCCTCTTTCTGCGGTGTCAAGTCCAGGCAGGACCCGGCAGCTTGCGGTGGTCCTCCCCCACTGAAGGGGTGCAGAGGGGCCAAAAGCTCAACCCAGGAAGTGTGTGCAGGGCATGGCCTGGTCTTGCAGCTTCAGCTTGGTCCTGCAGCAGTGGGAGACTGCTTCCAGAGTGGCTCTGCCCCTGGCCACGCCCTCCTACACCGGATACGGCCCCTTCCAAGGAGAACTTTCTGTCCCTCACCTTTAGCCCAGGAAGAGTTTCTAACTGTAGATTTTCAAACACCTTGAGGGCCCCATGAGCCAGATGTCCTTAAAGTACAGGTGTAAAAGGGTTCTGCTTCTGTGTCCTGTGCCCTTCAAGCCCACTGCCATTTTCGTGCCTCACAGGAGGAGTTCTCAGAATTCCTTGGTAGAGCTTAGAGCTGGGTGTGCACACATTGTGTGTTGCTGGAACCTTCCATGGTGTCCCAAGGCCCAAGGTGGCCACACGGGTCCTCTGCTCTTGTATCTGGTGCTGTCCCTGAGCTCTGAGCTCTGGTGGCTGCCGGGTCCCTTCTGCAGGTGGATGGGGTGCCGTATGCCCAGGGGACCGGGTGACTCCCACGCCTGCCTGTGCCAGTGAGAACCCCTGCTGTCGAGTGGCTTCCTTTCACCTGAGGACACAGTAGCCACCCGTGGCCCTGGCGCTCCCCTCCTTTCCTTGACCTCAACTCTGCGATTGTGTTCTCCGCCATCCGCCTTTCTTCCTTCAGATGAAGCCAGTATTTACGCCAGTGCTATCTTGGAGATTATAAGATACAGAAATCTGTCTTGCTGTTTTTTGCAAAGAACAGCAAAACAATCGTGTGCCCCCCCTGCCCCTGCTCCCCTCACCCTGCCCCTGCTCTGTGGGTCTATTTGAGGCAAAATTTATCTCCAGGAAGGGCCCTATCAATTTGCCATGCTCTTTTGTTGACAGGTTTATTAAAAACTCAGGCAACTCTGTATTAAACTTTTATCAGTGTTGTGAAAAAATACATTTTTTTGAACAGACAGAAAAGTTATGGACTTGAACTGGTCTTGCTGCTGTTTGGCTGAGTCAGCACTGTCAGTGCCAAGGAATGGGCTGTTCTCACTGGGGGTGGGGTTTTCTTTTGCCTCTGAATTGTGGGCCCCCCTGGAGACTACCTGTGGGATCTGCCACCCCAAAATGGAACCCCCAGAAGGCTCCTGCAGGGCAGCCCCATCCAGGGTTGCTAAAACCCACTGGGGCTAGCCATAATTTGCTATTTTAATAATTAACCAAAATCTAGAGTTAAAATTTAATTTCAGGGTGAATCTGAGTGCTAATAGGTAGTGCCACTGTGTGGAGAGGTAGTAGATTATTGATGCTTAAATTTTAAAAGCTCTGTAGTAAGAAAAAGATGCACAAGTGTTCAGATAGGCTTTGGTGATGTCATCCTGGGCAGGGAGGAGGCTTGCTGAGCCCCTCCTTGCACAGCAGGTGGCAGGGTGAGGGGTCCACCCGCCTTTGCCCAGGCCCCTGGGTCTGTCTGTGCCTGTGGTCTAGGATGCAGCTGGCTCTGCTCTGTGGCCTCAAGGGCAGTGGCTTTGCCTGCAGGCATGACCAGGTGTTGATTATCCAGCAGCAGAAGGTGTTTGGTGTCACAGCTGCACAGAGGACGCTGGTCACTTGGTGTCTAGTGTACGGAGGAAAGTGACAACTTCGCCTAGTGACGTCCGCAGTTTCTGCCAAAGGGGTCACAGTTTTCAATGCCCTGGGCAGAGGCTGTGGGTGCAGCCGGAGGGACAGGTGTCCAAGGGGTGGCCGGAACTGCAGGCTGCACAGGGCTGGTACTCGTGCACGTGGCCACCGAACCCACGTGCCCCTGCCCTCCACACTTCCCAAGGAAGCCGCTGAGAACTTCCAGCTTGGCGCATGATGCCCTGCAGCTCAGCTTGCCCTCTGCGCCAGAGCTCAGGCCTGGGACAGCTGGTAAGCTGAGTGGTGAGTGGCCTCGCTGCTGGAAATCTGGGTTGCAGTGCTGCCCCTCAGGGTCCTAAGGGTGCCTTGCATCCCCTGCCACATGCAGGAATGCTGCAGGGTGAGGTGGCAGCCACCGCCTGGCCCGGGGTGAGGCCAGCCCCTCAGTGCACTCCCGTCTTTGTCTGTATAACTATTTGCTCCAATTATAACTAATTGGACCCATATTGCATTTTCACAGCATCTAATTTTCCATTGACTTTAACAGGGCTGCAGTGTTTTCGGCAGCGATTATCTGTCTAGTATCAGTTGCTGCTTAAAAACGCTGAGTGTACTTCCCCATGTGGGATGACTCCATCAGCAGATGTTTTAAAACCCATTTAACCGTTTGGTTCATAAAATGCACAAACAGTAGTAACTGTTGCCTTATTCTCTTTGGCGCCCAGTAAAGAGAGATTTTCCAACGTAGCCATGCCCCGGGATCCAGCCACAGCCCTGCTATCCCAGAAATGCTACATTCGTCAGCAGCATTGGGCCGTATTTCCACCAGGCCTGGTGCCAAGACCTGGGGCACTGAGCAGCAGCTGAGAGCTGTCCGTGCCCTTGCCTGGCCAGCTTATTTCCAGTGAGCACAGGAGCTCAATGGGGTTGCTGCTGCACGGAGGTGAGGTCTCTGCAGTCCTGCGAGAATCTGTGTGGGGGGAGCAGGACAGCAGCACAGAGGGCTACAGCAGGCTTCTGGGCCTGGGAAAGAGCGATTGCAGTACTCTTTGCAGCACCTGGCCTGTGAGCCACGGGCCGGGGAGGGAGTTTAGGTGGCTGATGGGATGTTAGCATCTTGGCTACTTAGGAGGAAGTTTTGGAGGAACATCAGGGAGGTCCTGGGCAGTCCCGATGGTGGGTGAGACCCAGGAGGCAGAGAGCTCTGCCCGCCCAGGAGAAACCTGAGCACGGAGCTGACCAGCGAGGTCTGGAAAGTCCCGGGGGCTGCGGGGGTCTGTACTGCTGTGAACACAGCTCCTGAATCTGCCAGGCACAAGAGCTGTAGCTGATCCCTTCCAACCTCAAACCAGTGTTTTCACAACTTTTTTGGCAGAGAGTGAGCCTGGCATGAGGGTGGGTGTCTTGGCCTGGGCAGGATGCTACCCCAGCCTCAGTGTCCTCCTAACTGGCAGGCTTGTACTGGCCACCCAGAGGTTGGGTGAACAGCAGGAGACTGTGGCCATGGTGCTTAGGGCCGTCCAGGCCCCCAGGGGCTCGGTGTTGCTTGCTGGTAGCCATAGCAGTGTTGCCCAGGGCATGTGTGGCCACACCATGTGGCCTCTGCGGCAGACCAGTTGCCTTGGCACCTCGTGAGTGAAGCAACTAACTTCTGCCAACTGTATTCATTGGCCAAGGCTGGCCCACTCCCCCACCAGAACAGAGCGATGATTTGGGACCCATAGGCCCTTGGGGTCTGGTGCCCATCACCTTGCTTTGCTCTGCAGATGGTGTCGGTGGGGCAAGGTGAGTGGCAACTGGGGTGTCTCTGAAGTGGGAGGCCCCTGCAGAGTGCGGTGGGACAGCCCCAGGCAGGAGTAGAGAGGGTCAGCGCAGAAGCAAAGATCTGCTCACTTGTGGGAATTCCTCCAAATCTGGCCGCATTTGGACAGAAATCCGTCTTCACAGGGGCCAAAGGGTTGTGCCAGTGCCAGTGGGACGGGGATGGACCATGCACTGCAGTAGGGCATGTGAAAGTGTCCTGGGGTAGGATTTGGGCCTGACATTCCTGAGGTGACAATGCCCGGGTGCTCTTCCTTGGATCCCTGATGGCAGCCAAGGGCTCAGGGCCACGTTCAGTGGGGGCTGTGTCCATTGCTAGTGGAGCTTCTGCTCCATTGGTGACATTGACAGTGGTGATAAATGGGTAAATGCAGCTGGTGTGAGCTCTGAAGCTGCCTGCAGTACAGGACGGGTGGGGCTGGCCAGCTTTCTGTCCTGAATCCAGAGCAAGGAGAGGAGAGGACTGTGTGGGCTGAGGATGGTGGCTGGGCAGCCCCTTCAGCAAGGCTGAGAGCCTGGAACCCGGCCCTGCAGCCTGGGGAGACTTCACGAAGGCCCTGGGCAGCGCCGCAAGGAGCTTTCACTGTGGGGGGTGGGGCACTGCTGCAGGGAAGGTGCTGAGGACCCTGGAGTTGGCACGGGCTTGGGGAGGGGCTCGTCCTGCCCATGGAGGGCCCTGGGATGGCACAGTGTAGGCTGAGTATCTGTCTCCACAGCCTCAGGAGGGGAAGAGAGAAGCCAGAGAGCAGGCAGACAGTGCTCTGCAGCGCTGAGGGGAAGGGGCCATGTGGTCGCACTGTGTTGCTCAGGACAGTCTGTGCTCCCAGAGTCTACAGCCACAGGACATGGGGTCCCTTGCACTGCCACAGTCACTCGGCCTCCTGCCACTGCTCCTGATGAATGAGCTTTAATAGATTTCCACTGTCATGACCCAGTACCTGAGAAGGTCAGTTTGGAGGAGAGGCTTATTTTGGCTCATGGTCTCAGAGGTTTCAGTCCATGGTTGGTTGTGTCTGGGCCAAGGTGAGCAGAGCGTCATGGCAGAGGAAGGCTTCTCGCCTCGTGGCATCCGGGAAGCAGAAAGGGTGATGGAGCAGAGCTAAGAGGAGAGGCCGGGGCCTGGTGCAGTCCCCAAGGCCATGCTCCATGACCACTCCCTTCCAGCTGGTCCCACTCCTGTCTCCATCCTGCAAATGCCAGCGAAGTATGATCCCATCGGCAGGTTAAGCCACTCGATGAAGTTGGGGCCCCCGTGCTCCAGTCACCCCCCAAAGCCCAGCAGCCTGCAACCAATCTTTTAGCACATAAGTTTTGGGGACAGTTCAACCACAGGAAAACCAGTATTTTAAAAAGGGACTTGCTTCTTCTAAGTTGTTGAGGGCAGCTGTGGGCTGCAGGGCTGGGGCATGGGTGCAGGCCCCAGAGGGGTCAGGCATGGGCTTCCCACTGTCCTACCTCTCCTCTCTTCTCACACTATGCAGAGTAGGCTCCCAGAGTGATGCAGCCACTGCCCACCAGAGCTGTGCATGGTGTCGGTGTCCCCTCCCTCAGCCCACCAAGTCCCTGCATGGAGGGCCCCGCTGTCCTGGCCCCACGGTGAACCACAAGAGACTGTCCTGACTCAGGCTGGTTGAAAGCATACTCTGGGTGGGGTGGGTGGACAGCCAGATGGGGGCCCGAAGTCTGTGGGGTCCTAACCCCCAGTGTGTACATTGGGCTAGGAGTCCAAGGGTCTCAGCTGCTCCTGGATCTCATGCTAGTGGCCGGGCAGAGGGTCTTGGTGAAGCCAGGGTGTCACTGTATCGAGTCAGATGCAAAAGGCAGGGGTCCCCCTCCAAGGGCACAGGGGCCGCCTGCTGCCTTGACCCTCGCAGCAGCTTGAGGCCCCACAGGAGAGCTGCTGCGAGGGGCAGGGGGAGGTGCTGTAAGACCATGTGTGTCTCAGAGGGTGTGTGCGTGTGTGAGCGTGCATACGTGCTCATGCCGAGTCGGTGCAGCTCTCCGGGGAGCCCCTCAGTCTGGGCCTTGGGGAAGGGGTAGGGCCCTGAGCCTAGCTGTGCTGCCCCTCCCCAGCCAGATGCCCTCTGGGTGCAGCTGTCTTCTCCATCGATGTTGCCGTTCCCCGTGGATCCCGGAGCCAAATGCTTTGCTGAAGCTGGTAAAATGGAACCAAATCAACTGTTCAATGGATTTGGTCCCCTTCAACCAGCTGTAGCTGCGCATTGATCGCGCCGCCCTGCCCGGCTGAGGACGCGCAGCCACGCCGAGGACCAGCGGGAGGCCTCGGGGGGGCCCAGCAGGTCAGCCGCAGTAAGCAAAGTTCTGAGCACTGCTGGGGCCCTGAGTGCCGCAGTCTGGACCCCAGTGGAGCGGTGGCCGAGGAACCAGACACTCCCCACCACGAGGGTGACAGCACCTGAGGCTGACCCCACCCGGTGTCCTTGCCCGCTCCGTTGAAAATAAACACTCATTTCCACACCACAGTTTTGCTTAAGAATTGAGTCCTGGAACCTGGGAAGGTGGGGTTGGAGCCGAGGAGCTTCCGCTTTTTCCTCCAAAATGACCTCTGAGTGAGGTGTATGCATCCTGAGTCTCGGAGAGGAAGACATCTGTGTCGTGCTGATGTCCAGGAGACACTGGGGCCATGGTAGGGTCATGCTTTGGGGGGCCTGGGCCAGTGGCCTCTAGAAGTGGAGCTGCTGCCCCATGAAGTGCCTCTGGCTGTGGCTCGTGGTACAGACACCTGTGAGGGCTGCCGGATGCAGGCAAGGCCACCAGTGGGCACATCAGCTGTTAGTCAGGGTGGAGGGGACGTCTGCATGCCAGGTGGCTCCGGCATGGAGGGACACTCAGAGCCACTTAAAAGGACCCCAGTGGAGGCCCCTCCTGGGCAGGGCCTGGCATAAGGGACATGGGTGCTGGGTACTCGGGCTTCCTGCCAGACAGCTTCTGGGTAAAATGCCTATTTTTGGCAGTGGGTGAACCCCAACTTCTGCCCAAAGACATACAAACTGTTCAGGGTCCACAGTAGTTGGCCCAGAGGCAGGCACAGCTGGGACGGGGCCTGAGAGGGAGGTGGTCACACAAGGGCAGGTCCTGGGACAGGCCCCTGCAGGTCAGCACTCAGCCTCAGCAGCTCCAACTCCCAGCTCAGCTCAGCCCTGACTGCCACATGGCATTGGCACCTGCTCCATACACAACTGTCCCCAAAGATGGGGAGAGCTAGGAGGATGGAGGCCACAGGGTCCACCCCAGGACTGGTGTGAGGAAGGCCTCCATGGCCGTGGGCCCTCCCTCCAACTGCACCCGCTTTAGTGGAAAGGACAGCCAGGCCCTCCTAGGGGTCTTGGCCAGGGATCTGGGAGCCTCTTGGGGGCTTTTTCATGGCTCTCAGGGTGGTCGACAACCTTTGGGCTGGCCTAGCCCCAAACCCACCAGCCCGGCCAGTAAGCAGGCAGAATGCTGCTCTGCCCATCCAGCAGTCAGGCCCAGTCCTGTGCCAGACGGAGGCTTGGGAAATTCCTACCCCAACTGAAGACCGAGGGGAGCCAGGGTCAGCCTGGCCCTAGTCCACCTCTATTCCTACCCAAATAGCTCTCTGTGCCATGTCAAATGTTTCACCATGGTGAAAGCTGACAGCCACACCCACCCACCCTGAGGACTGGGGCCCACACCCACCATCAGATAGAGCCCTTGGCTCTAACCAAGGAGCTTGAGTGGCTTTTCAGTTGACTAGATACAGCACACATGCAGCTCAAATGGTGGAAACACCCCTGGAGCCGTCCCTGTGTGGGCTCAGCTCCCATTTGGGAAGCCCTAAAATGAGTGTGGGACTCAAATTTGGCTCAAGTCAGGACACCTTGGATCACAGACATGGCACCTGCACTTGGTCCAGCCTGGCTCTTTCTCACCACCTGGGCCCTGCCAGTCCAGCTGTCCTGTGCCTACACCTGCAGAGATCATGGCACTGTGGCTGGCCATTCACTGCCATGGAGCGTCCTGCTGGCGTGGCAAAGGCCTCAGGGCAGGAGGAGGGTCAGTGGGGCCCAGCCCGGGCTCTGTCCCCAGCCAGCTGAGTGTGGGGGTCTTTCTCCTCCTGGGGTCTCCCTGGGAGTTAAAGGACCACACACGACTGTGCCTCCCTACCATGGACATCAGCTCAGAATTACTGTGGAGGGCTGCAGATCTCTGGCCTCCTGGGCCAGTGACCAGCTGGTCAGGTGGTGCTTTAGGGCACTGCCTGAAGTCTCAGTGCACCCCACAGCCATAGACAGCGAATGACACATGGACCAGGGCCAAGGTTCTGGTAAAACTTTCGTTATGGACATTGGCATTGGAATTCCCTCTCATTCACGAGTCACGAAATATTCTTGTTAATCCCCCCACCCCCAGCCATTAAAAATGAAAAAGCCACTCGAAACTCCCAGGTGGCATAAGAACTGACTGGTTGCAGTTGTTACTCCAGGCCAGATGCGGGTGTATACAGAGGTCAGCAGATGCCAGTGCTCTGATGAGCTGCTGGGCTCACATCTGGTGACCTGGCAGGTGGAGGCTCCCAGACAGCCACTGAGCTGAGCGCATTCCCAGCTTTCACCGCGCACTCAGATTAGTGTGAGGCTGCCTGCCAGACGAAGAAACTGAGGCAGAAGCCAGCCAGTAGGTGGCAGAGCAGAGCCTTGCCTGGGGTCTGGGTCCTGCCTACTGGAGCTTGGGGGTTTGAGCCGGCTGTCCCTCTTCTGCCCGCTGCAGCCTGTGTGGCTTAGAGCAGAATGTCCTCCCTAACAGGCCACACATGTGGGGCAGGTGCAGGTAGAAATGGTCATCCAGCTGGGACGAGATAACACCTGCGGTCTAGACAGCCAGGTGAGGGACAAGGCCATGGGCTCTCTCTGGGGACCTCACTTCCCCTTGGGCCTCAACTATCTGGCACCAAAGTGCTCTCATCACAGGGTGCCGGGGCGGTGTGCACACGTGGGCCCGCTCAGTGGCAGGCTCCACCCCGCTGGACACACCAGCCAGCCCTGGCCAAGCTCAGAGCAGAGGGGGATGCAGCGTCTGTCCCTAGGCCTGCCTGGTCCCCAGGAAGGAGGTGCTGGGCTACACACAGGGCTGCTGTCTTCGGTGCTTTGCTGGGTGCTCAATGACATGGGGGGGCGGTGCAGAGGATCTCGGGTTAGGGGCTTCAGAGGAAAGGGGCAGTCAGGAAGGGGCCTGTGCTGGGGAGGCTTCGTGTTTCCGGGACTCTGGGCTCTGCCTTGTCTTCTCCCTGGGAAGGGTGAGAATGTGACCCACTGAGCACTGGATGCCGAGTCTGGTGGCCAGTGTCATGGGGCCAGGTCGGCAGCAGCCATAGAGTCGACTCCCTGGGACCCCATTCCTCACCGTTGTGCAGGCCTTGGTCATCTTAAGACTCCCTAAGAGCTCATTAGGAACACAGGTCCCAGTTTCTTACTCCCTCCTGAGTTGGTTCCTGCAGGGCAGGGGCCTGGGAACCTGAATTTTACCAAGTGTGTCCGTGAGTCTCACCAGCAAAGGGTGCTGACCGGTGCCCCTCAGGGCTGCGGCCAGGGCTCGGAGGTGTCTGCACTGTCCCTGAATAGCAGGAGCTGCAATTACACAGCTAGGTCTGCAGGCTCTGTGCCCTGGGAGGCCCTCGCTTTCCCACGCCATTGCACACATGTTCAGGGCCCTGCCAGAGTTCCCAGTGCCTCTGCTGACCTCCCCACTTGGCTCTGGGGTTCGCGTGACACCCGTCTGGCTGCTCTCTGGGAGCATCTCAGGGCTGAGGCTTGCACAGTGTGCTATACACCTGCTGGGTCTGGTGTCTGCCCAGTCCCCCGTCCCCTCTCAGGCCCGCCAACCCGTGTCCCTCGCCTCCCCTCAGCCTCCAGTCTGTGGCACTCGCAGGCAGACCACTGCATGCTGGGCCGTGGGGTCACTCTTTGGGGTGTCTCCTCACAGCCCCATGCCCCTCTGGCCTGGTCATGGATTGTACTCAGGGCAGATCTGTGGAGGAAGCCAGAAAGTGTGGTGGATGAGCCCCTGAGAGCCTGCACAGTAGGGACCCAGAAGAGGTCGTGGCTCCAGCTTTGGGGAAGGAGGCCCTGCGGTCTCAGAAGCTCTGGACAGCCCAGAAGGGAAAGGGCCCATGTGAGGTCGGAAGCTTTGACTCCCGGTTCCACTTGTGAGTGGACAGGCACACCCTCTCCCGGGGCCACTGCCTGACAGCTCGGGTCCGGGTCTCCATCTGGGCCCCACCTCTGGTCCCCTGTGTTCCTGGGTCCTAGCTGCACCCTGTGCTGGGCAGACCAGGCTCTGGGATGGGACTCTGGTCCCTGGTCTTGCTTGGCATCAGTTGCCCCTCAGATATCTGTTACTCACATTTAAGAAAAGAAGAGGCAAATTGTGGTTTGACAGAAATTCTACTCCCTCTGCTAAGCCTAGCGTGCTCCAGCCCGGCCGGTGACACTGCAGTGTGAGGTGCAGTCACTGACGGGAAGCTCCCCTCCTTCTGCTGGCCTGTGCATGGGTGCCGGTCCTGCTGCGCACTTCAGAGGGTCCCAGGGAGACCGGCGGACCAGAGGCCCCGCGAGGGCCGCAGATGTGCTGCTCTCTCAGCCTGAAACCTTCACTTTCGCTGCTGTCCGCCCCAGGCTCCTCTAGTGCCAGTGATGATCACACCAGGTGTGGCCGCAACCATCCATGCACACCTCCCCACATATGTGTACACACATATGCTTGCACAATGCATGCTCCCATAGGTACACAGAGGTGCACTCTCACATATGCACAGTGCACACACATGAACACGCCCTCATCCACACACACGACACCATGCTGCAGTCCTGCCACCCCTCAGTGGGGTCACAGGACAGCAGAGGGAAAGCGGCTGAGTGGGGCTGGGCTGGCACGTGGAGGGAGAGGCTGGGGTGCAGAGTGGGGTGCGGGAAAGGATGGAAGATGGCCCAGTGCACTGCGGGGAGAGCAGGAGGGAGTCAGACGGACTTCCTGGGTGAGCCCTGTGCTTCCCCTAGGACCTGGCCGCCCTGCCCTGCTCTGCCTCCCCTTCCCTTCTCATGCATGGTACTTGCCCGCCCCCCCATAGGACTTCACCATAGCTCCTGTGGCTGGAGCCTGCCATGTGGTATGGAGCAGCAGCATCCTTCTCCTTGACTGAGGAAGATGAGGAACAGCTGGATTTAATCTCTGAGTTACAACAGACTGTGTTGAGTGCCTAGGTCCTATGTGGGGGGTGTTGGCTTGGAACCCTGCTCAGAACTGTGACCTGGGGGTCCTGGTTGGGAGGGGGGCCAAGGAAAAAGGCAGCATAGGAGCTGACTCAGGGAGGGGAAGCCTGGGTGCTGCAGTTCCGCCTGGACAGGGCCCTGGTCACCCTCTGAGCAGACAGGGAGTGGGTAGGGCCTGTGGGAAGGTGGGGCCTGTGTGGGGCTCTGGGGGTGGCGCCTTCTTTCCCTACAGTGCCCTGCTGAAGAGCCTTGTCCACCTTCAGCCTCTGTCCCCTGAGCTTCCTGCACGGCAGTGGCTGGACCGGAGCCCGCTCTGCCCTGGTTGTCTCTGCCCAGGCCAAGGTGTCTCTCTGCTCAGCCCATGTCCGTGACCCACAGTGCTGGGAGCCACTGGGGTTGCCAAGTGGTGATGTTCTGTCCCAAGGTCACTTGTCACCGGGAGGTTTTTATGGAGAGTCCCCTACGACTCTGTCCTCAGAGCGGGCGGGGGAAGGCTAGCATCTTCTGCCTTCGTCACTTCAGGAAAATAAATAGTTACCACGAAACCCTCCCTGAATATTGCTATGGTGTTGGGCTCTTTGTTGCTTGGAACCAAGGGGGGCATTGAAGAGAAGTCCGGGTCCTGGTGCACCTGAAACCTATCAGGAAAAGGGGAGCAATTCTGCAGAGCTGAAGACCCAGGCTCTGAGGAAGAAGTGTGTGAGCTTGGAAGGAGGGTGAGCCCCCTTGCCAGAGGGGCATGGGAAGAGCATGGGTGGGAACAGTTGGGAGGGCAAGAAAATTGCAACTCCTATGCACCTGCAGACCCCAACCCACCTTGGTCATTGGGAGCAGATCCGTGCTGTGGGCCTGAGGGCATGAAAGGGTGAAGTACTCTTGCCTTTGTCAGCTCTTCAGTGGCCCCTTTGTTAGTCTCAGCAAGGCCGCGGTTAACACACTGAGGCCGATGTCGCCCGGGTCGGTCCGAACCTGGTCAATGAATTGACCTAGCACGGGACAGCAAGTCAAGGAGACGTGCGTGGCTCTGTTGGGTGTCACTTTGACTGCCCATCTCTTGGTAAATGTGGCATTGTCTGCGTGGAGGGTCCGATTCATCAGTGGTCCTGGACAACACTTCAAAGAGGCGAACAACTTCCCGCAGCTCTTCAAGTTGTCTTCTCTTCAGTGAGGGATGAGGAAAAAGATGATCTGGTTTGTAGAAGGTGAGATGCTGACCTCAGGGAGGGCTGAGTCTGTATTAGAAAGAGGAACTAAGATTCTACCATGCTTGTTTTTGGAATCTCCTCTGTTAATAAAGAGTGACTGCTTTCAAATTTAAAAAGAAGGTATCACTATGAGTTAGTAGATTTGAAGTGTCTGGCAGGTGTCAGTCAACTGCAGTGGTCATTTCTGCAGTCCACATCGCTGGCCCGTGAGTGTCTCAGCACGTTGACTCGAGTCTCTTCTTTTTTCCTCTAAAGTCCATTTCATTGTTGCATAATTTACATCCAACAAGACTCATTTCAGTGTGAAGTTGTTGAGTTTCAGCACATGTATGCAGCCATGCATCATTGTAACCGAGATGTGGAACCTTCCACCGGCTTCAAAACGTCCCCACTGTGGCTCAGACGAGCGCTGCTTGCTTTTGTCACACAGCCGCCTTGGCAGCCGTGCAGCAGGAAGCTCCGTAGCAGCCTCTTCCTCAGCCCAGCTCCCGGACTCTAAGAGGTGTGGCCGCCTATGAACATTTGTTGAACGTCTGTCACCTGCTGATGGACACTGAGGTCACCTGGTGGCTGGATCTCAGCAGAGGCAGACTGGCCTCCTCCTGTGAGCCGCGGGCCAGGGCCAGCTGTGAGGCTGTGCTGGGGCAGTGCACTCCGCTCCTGTGTTGTCCTGCCAGACTGGCCGAGAGTATGTACGTGGCTCAGAACTTCCTTGCTCGTGTGGCTGAAGGGTTCCGCAATGGGTCGGGATCCAGAGACTCACACCACTCTTTCTCTTCCACAGCTCCACTTTCTTCCAGGCCGGCTCCACCCTGGGGCAGGTGCTCTCACAGCTGTCAGGGTGGCTCCTGGCACCTCCAGCCTCACACTCACAGCCAGGGCTGCAGAGTGTTGGGCTGGGGACTGGGTGGTTTCAGGGGCAGTCCCGTGGTGAACACTTCTCACTGGCCACATCTGCACTGCCTGAACACTCAGCGGGGCAGGAGTCCCTAGAACTACCCAAGCTCTCCCCAAATCAGGGGGTTGTTACTAGGACAGCAGGCAGGCAGACAAAAGCTGCCAGCTCCCGGATCTCCCTCACTGGACTGAGTGTGACAGCCATGTGGGCTGGCCAGTGACCAGTGTGCTGCAGTGGTGGGTGAAGGTTGCATTGCTTTACTGTGCTTTGACCTTATTTGAACTCTAAAAATAAGTAAAAATAGGAATATTAGGATGCTGGCGCTAGCAACAAGAAGCAAGTGTTTTGTAGATGTAATCCAGAGGAGGCCAGGTGGCCTTATTCGAGCTGCCCCAAGGGGGAAGCTGTCTTCGGCTTGAGGGAAAGCTCGGAGCTGAGGGGTAGGAAGCTGGTTCCTCATGGTGAGCACAGCGGCCTCCCCGCAGCACACTTTGGCTCTGGGGACAGAGGTCAGCTGGGCGTGAGTTGCTGCCTGGGCGCTGCTCCGTGGGCTTCTGTGCCCCTTCCGGCCGTGATGCATACACATCCTGGGGGGAGATATTGCTCTCAGAGGAACAGACCCAGGGCAGGGCCTCCTCTGACAAGAGAAGCCAGAGGGAGGAGGGTGGGCAGGAGCGTGGAGAGGGCCTGCAGGCATCGCATCTCAGTAGTGTATTTCCTCCCACTTGAATATGAGGCCTCACTGGGAGACAGCTGGGAACCTGTGCTCCAACCCAAAAATCAGAGAGAAAAGCGAAACGGCAAATGTGATTTCCTGAAAATTTTGCTTTCCTGAGATATGATGTTCTCCACCTATGCAAAGCTGAAGCCTGCTCCTCAGCTCCCCCTGCTGGAGGGGGCTGGTGGGGCCAGGAGCAGAAAGTTGAAGCCTATGTGGAAATCTCCAGATGAAGAGATTCCGGCACCAACCAGCGGATGTAACTAATGAAATCATTTGCGTCTTTTCAATGTGAGGCTGATATCACTGCAAAACTGTTGGTGAAGTGCAGAAATTGTCTAATCCTTACTTTTTCGTGAGTAACCTATCTTGTGCAGATATATGAAGCCAGTAACCCAATGCCCCTTCGAAAGGAGACGAGCTGCAGTCTCCACAGATTCCCTGAGGTTGTGTCCAGCCTCCCTTCTTCTGGATCGCTCTCTCTTGGTGTTCCTGGGCTGCTGTTGTCAGGCCTGCACCGTGGGTCACAGGGCCCACTTGGCCTCCTTACTTGAACACCTCTGTGGTCCCTGGGGTGGATGTCCTGCATCCTCCAGCGCACAGTGACCTCAGGAGGGCAGAGTAGCCGGAGAATGAAACACCTGAAGGGTGCTTTGAGAGGGTGAGGGTGTCTGGGGCCCTGAGAGGCAGGAAACATTAGGGGACTGTGGTCTCAGAAGAGACAGGGGTGAGGTGGAGGCACCCACAGTGCTGCTTGCACAAGGGACTCGGGGTGGGGTCCTGGCCAGCACAGAGCAGAGGAGCAGGGCAGCCCGAACCCCTTGTCCTCCTTCCTGGAGGCAGAGGCGCCGGAAAGTTGCCGGAGTGGGTAGGGAGCAGCTGGTCCCACTGCAGACTGAGTGCCAGCCACACCGGTGATTTGTCACAGCACACAGCAGCCTGCAGCCCTGAGAGTGGGAGCTCGGGCCGCCCTTGGCCACGGGAGGACAGGCAGCTCCTCTCACCAGTGTGTTATTCTTACCCCACTTACAGTGGCACAGATGCACACTCACACAGATGTGTACTCACACACAGATGCATACACAGATGTAGACCTTTGCACACACACAGTCACACATGCGTGCACGCATTCACACATAAGTGAATCCACTCACACTCATCCACACATATCTGCACTCACACAGAAATGCACACTCCCCCACACACTGTCACTTTGCCCTTGCACACACAGGCTCACCCTACTTGACGGACCCACAGACCTGCTGGCCACCCGCGGTGTCCTCAGGGAGAGCAAGGCGGATGGGCCTTGGGGACAAACAGTGCAGCAACAGCAGCAAAATTGCAAGCCCTTAGAGGGTGATTGTAATTCCTAGAGCCCAGACAAGAGGAAATGGCCCCAAGGAGCTTGCTTCTTTGGTTGCACACAGGCCGTGTGGGCCTCGCCTACTGGGGAGCAGTGTCTGTGAATCAGCTAAGTCCCTAAGTCCCGCCTAGAGAGCCAGGATGAGCTCATGCAGGGGAGGGCTTCCTCTTCCATTAGCTGTGGAGAGAGGCCCTGACCACACAGCCACAGCCCCATGGTGCTACCACTGCCTTTGAAGATGGAGCAGTGGGTAGACAGGGCCAGCACAAGAGGGCCGGAGACAGCATCAGTGTCCCCGGTGCTCCGAGAATTCCCTGGTGCTTTTCCCAGGTCATTGGAGTCCCCAGATTCCCAACCCAAACACCTCATAAATCCCTGAGTAGGGTCCTGCCCCCTGTGCAGCCTGGCATCCTGGTTGCTCTCACTGAAGGTCAGGTCAGCTCTCTTAGTACAGTTTCTACACAACCCATCTGTCATAGGAGTAGCACAATGCTAAAAATAGCCTCCCCTGCACCGCCTGAAGAGCCGGTCCCTCTGCCCTGCCCTAGGGGCTCTTGTTTGGCAGAGACTGGACTGGTCCAGGAAGGCTCTGGGCCGGAAGCTGCTTGTGTTCTGATCCAGGATGGGGCAGAGGCTCACTGAGATCTGGGCGCGTCATTTACCTGTAGAAACCCAGGAAAGGCAGCTCCTGTCAGCTGGGTGGGGTGGTGCTGCATTTGTAGGAAGCAGAGTAGTGAACCTGTTCAGGACCCTGCTGTGGACAGCTCCCAGTGGCCACTGGTTCACCCCGCCCAGATGGGACAGAGGGGCAGGGCCATGACAGGTGTGTGTGTGTGTGTGTGTGTGTGTGTGTGTGTACACCTGCACACCCCAGCAAGGCCGGCTTCCAGAAGCCCCTGCCCCACACTGCCCCAAGTCCACAGGAACTGGGCCTCTGGCCACATGAGCACAGGACCAGCTCCATCTGATGAGCCTGGAGCTAAATGAGGGTAATTAATTTATGAGTCACAGCAAGTTAATTAAAATGTTTACTTGCTAGTGGTTCTGGTTACAACTTGGAATGAGGGTGCTACCTCAGAGATTCCATCTATTTGGGGACTCCCCGATCTAAAAGTGGTCCTGCCAAGTTTCCGATGTGCCCCCCGCCGCACAGACTGACAGTCCAGCTCATGAATTATTAATGCTGTATTGTATTCTTTGTTTTGATGTATTAATAATTAATAAAGACGTGCTAATAATTGCTGGCGTGGCTGTGGTTACCACTGCTCATGCGCATGTTCCCTGAGTAGCAGTGTTGTCCTGTCCTCAGACGAGGCAGGGGCAGCTCCAGGAGGGTGGTGGAGGAGCAGGGGACCCTCCTGCGTGCAAACCACTGAAAAAGGTGCCACGCCCTGCAGGAGTCACCCACTGAGCACCAACGGGCACCTCGGGTCCCTGCCCAGGGGTGTCTGAAGGAGCCTGAGAATGTTCCCAGCCAGGCAGCAGCTACGGGCCTTTGTAGAGGTGTGGCCAGGGCCCAGGAGGCTCTGCAGCAGGCTGCGAGGGGACCTCAAGCACCAGGTTTCCTTAGGTCCCAGGGTTCCATTTTTGTATTGTCTCTGCAGAATGGATACAGCAGCCGTGTCGCTTTGCAGGGAACTTTGGAACCGGGGGCACACAGCGCTGGCAGAAGCAGGCACTTGGAGGAGCATTTGCTTGTCATTGCCCCTGAGGGTTTTATCTCATCCTTTCCCTTAGAAAGCGCGTGCACAAAGCACCCTGTCCCAACCCGTTTCTGCACCCTACCCCACAGCGCTGGAGCTGCCAGCATCTGGGCAGCAGCTGAGTTCCCCTGGCCTGCAGGGTGTCGCCCAGGTTCTGGGCACAGTGAGGCCCCACCTGCCCAGCGGGAGCAGAGCAATGAGTCCACAGGCTCGGTGGGGTCCCTGCTGCAGAGCTTAGGTGGATTTGTGCTTTTTGAGCAGCTGGGAGCAACCTCCAGGCAACGGTCTCCGAAGGGGCTCTGCAGACCTACATTTAGGTGTCAAGTGCTTCCCTGGTACCCAGGGGTCCCCAAAGGGGAACGGAAGATAAGGGCAAGTCTAAAGTGCCACAGGCAATTCAGGGGGAGGCCACCCCTGGGGCAGCCCCAGGCTCTTACTGGGGACCATGACTTGTTTTAACAGCCTAGAGGAGTCTGTTTGGGATTACACTGTAAATAGCAAAATTCTAATCCCAGTGCCAAGTCCCCCGCTGCAAGTGATAGTCCACGTCCATGGTGGCCCCGTGTGGGTCTTTGTTATTAGCCCCATTGTATGGAGCTTGGAGCTGAGGCCCAGGCAAGCCAAGTGACTTCCAGAGCACATAACCAGGGAGGGGCTCGCGTGGGCTTAAAGCACAGGCAGTGACTGCAGAGCCAGAGGATGCAGCCACGGGCAAGCAAGGCCTGACAGGTGCAGAGGAGGCTGGCACTGCACCCTGCGCACGCCCGCCTGACAGGATCTGTGGCGCCACCTCCCTCCTTTGCCCTCCGCCATCCCTCGTCCTCTCTGTGCCTCCATTGCTGTCTCTCCCCTGTGTAATGACTGCCACAAGACTTACAGGGGATCCCTGGGCAGGACATCTGCACACATGCGGGCACACTCAGCATGTCACCTGCGTGTACTTGTGTCCTTGACCTTGGGGTGGCTCCTCTGGGGCTCTGTGACAGGGCCAGCATGGGGGTGGACAACAAAAGCTCTGAACCTCTTTGTTCAGCTTTGCCAGCGTAGCTGCTGGCCTCTCTCACCCCTGCACCTCCCGCCTCGCCCCAGGGTCTGGATGCCCAGGAGCTGCACCAACCTTTGTCCCAGCCCTCTGAGGTCTGCTGGGACCATCAAGCATGCGGGTTCATTAGAGGAGTGATTCCTCCCTGGGAGCTGCTTTTTGTCTCAGCCCTGGCAGAGGCTTTCAGGAAATTCCGCCCTGGGGTAAATGTGCCAGTACAGAGGCGAGGGCTGCCTCTGCCAAGCCCACCCTGGCTGGGCGTCCACCAGAGCGGATGGGGCTGCCTCCATCACCAGGTGGTGTGGCTAGACTCTGCTGGCCTCGGGAGCTCTGCAGGGGTCAGAGGGAGCAGGCAGCCCCATCCCTACTTGGTCCTGTGGGGACTCCACGCAACCCACAGAGGGACCCCTGGGGCTAGCGGCAGCTCCGAGGCCGGGTCTCCAACAGTGACAGGGACAGTGGGACTGTAAATGCGGAGTGACTCTGTGCACCGCATCTCAGATGCTGCAGGAGTTGCTGAGCTTGGAGTTGCTGGCCCCAGAGGCTGCATGGGTGGTTGCAGTGGTGACTCCCTTCAAAGCTCCTGCAGTTACACTGTTGGAGCACAGCTGTTCTGAGGCCCAGGGTAGGAAGTAATTGATTCTGTGCCTCCCACCCCCATCTGAACGTGAAACCAGCTGTGAGGGTTGCTTTGCTTCAGAAATTCTGAAGGACAATCTAGCAGGGGAGGGGCACTGATCCCAGCTCTGGAATTGGCTCTAGCCCATCCCCAGGGTTTGCCAGATCCTCCCAGGGAGGCTCTGGAGGACTTCCCAAGGGCACTCAGACCTCACGTGCTGAGACAGAGGGACTTTCCTGGGTGTCTGCAGTCAGGCGGGCTCCAAGATGGGATCTGTGAGCTGTCTGTGACTCAGCCCACAGACCCAGACTGCCCCATAGCGTCATCCACAACCTGCGTATGGGCACAAGTGCCGCCAACCCTTGCCCAGCCCTCCAGCTTTCATGTGGGAAGACGGGCCCTGGCTAGCTGGGACAGCCTCTGCACCTTCCCTGCCTATCCCATCTCCACCTTTTGCAGCTGCCAGGCTGGAGGGAGGCTGCTCGCTTCTTGGGAGCAATGTCCTCAAGGTGGGGAGGAGGGGCTTGTAGGGAGAGACCACGGGGTCACTTGGGAACACTGAGGAATTTGGAATTTTGGGGGGCCTCTGGTGAGCCTGGAGGAGGGGCTGTGTGTGGCTCTTCATTGTTCCAAACCATGACTTCGAGCAAGATGCTGCCTCTGGGCTTTGGGAGCCCAGTCTCGGAGGACAGGAAGGGTGTGGTGGGCTTGGTCTGTTTCTAGCTCTGCAGAATCAGGTGAGAGGGTGGCATCTGCCCTCCAGCCAGTTTCCAGCTCTTTCCCTCCCTTTGGATTTCTGTTGTGCTTCTTGGCCATGAGGAACCTGAGGAAAACTGAGGTTTGGAAAGCTGGAGATGGACTAGGTCCCTGTATTGGTCAGGGCTGGCCAGAGAGACAGCCAAAAGGGTCTGTATGAACCCTGCCCTCTGTGTCATCTGTCTGTTTATCTATCATCTATCTAACTGCCCGTCCATATTTATCATTTATCTACCTCCGGTCTATAACCCACCCATTGGCCCATTTATCCCTGATTGATCTCCTGTCTATCCATCCACCCATGACTCATCACTTCCCTGTTTACTTACGTACCATTCATCTACCCATCCATCTGTGCCCTACCTATCCACCTGTCATCTCTTATTGTCCACTCAACCATAATCTGTCATCTACTTGTCTACTCATCTACATATCCAGCCATCTTCGCATCCATGCTGCCTTATCTATCATCTCTCTTCTATTTATTCTTTCATCCATAATCTCTCATCTGTGTCTACCTATCCATGTATTCATCCATCTACCCGCCATCCAGATTGTCTCTCCCCTGTCAACGATCCACCCATCCATCCAGCAAGAGGGGAGATTTGTTTTAAGGAACTGGCTCACATCCTGAACCTCAGATGGCCTGTGCCCCTGGTCTGAGGGAAGGCCACAGGCCTGGCTCTGCCTAGCAGGCTTGAGCTCCACATCCTCCTCGGCCCTTGATTTACCCAGGAGTTGCTGCAGCTGAGAGGAGACATGCAGCCTCGGGGCCCCTGGCTGCTGAGCGCCTGGGAACCTGCTCTGGGAGGAGCTGCTTCAACAGGGCTTCTACACAAGCCCTGCTGCATTCTCAGCAATCTGCAGGGACCACAAAGCCAGAGCAGAGGCAGGGGGCTCTCACCAAGAAAAAGGGTTGTGACATCTCCTCCAAAGCTGATTCCACTCCTGGGAACCAGAGTAGCCAAAAGTGGGGAGCACTGAGCTCTGCTTGGGTCCTCATGGCAGAGCCTGGGACGAGGGCTTGGGGTACATGGTTTATGTGGAGTGATTCTAGCAGGCAGGGTGAGAGGGAGGAGTGGCCACGAAGTCTGAGCCAGGGAGCAGCTGAGACTTTGCCACTGAGGACCCTCTTGCAGGACAAATCCCGGTGGCCTTGGAAATAGCCCTCCCTCCTCACTTGTAGTTCTCAGAATAACTGTAGAATGTTCTGGAAATGCAATATCTAATATAAGGGGGGGACAGCTGGGCTCTGTTCCGGTCCCCTCCAGGACAAGATGCCCTGCAATGCTTTAGCCCAGCAAGCCACCATCCCCTAGGCATATAACCTCAAATGTACCACCTTTGGGATCTGCTTTTCATGATGCAGCTGGCACATATGCAGGCAAGATCCAGAGGAGAGGTGTGCAATCACATTCTCACCACTGGGACAAAGTACCCAACACTTGCAACTTCAAGGAGGAGAGGTTTATCCTGTCTCATGGTTTCAGAGTTTGCTCCATATTTGGTTGGCGCCAAGGCAGAAATTGTGTGGTAGGAAGGCGTGGTGGAGGAGTGCAGGGGGACACTTCTCAAAGATGGCAGCCAGGAAGCGGGGAATACACCCTTCTGGGCCACACCCTCTCCAGCCGGCCCGCTTCCCAGCAGCACCTTCAGTTACCGAACCTATCAATGGATCCAACCACTTTCCAAGCACATAAGGCTGGGTGGGGGGACATTATAGATCCAGACCCTAACAGGCACCGAGGGTCTGCTGTGCTGAACTTTGTCAGAACTGTCTCACCCCCACCAGAGCGAGGATGTTGGGTGTTTAGACCTCAGCTGCAGCACACTCGCTGCTAGAGAGGCCCTTTGGGGGGCATGCTGGCTGTGTCTGAGGTGGCCCCTGCACTCAGCCTTGGGGATCTGGGCAGAGATGGATATGATTTGCTGCAGGATGGCCACAGTCCCTGCCTGGCTTGCTTTCAGCACCAAGGAGAGCGGCCGGGGGGCTCATGTGACTGTGAGTGCTCTTGTCCTCCTTGGCCTGTGGCTGGTTCCACCCTAGGACTGTGCTTGGTCCCTGAAGCTCCAGCCCAGGCAGTCTGTGGGCTGGCTCGGTATGGGTTTGTAAAATCACTTTGGGGCAGAGTCTTAAGCTGATTGCCTGCCAAGGTAACGACTTCTCGGCAGTGACTTATGTGGGGAAAGATGTACTTTTTCATTCTAGGCATGAATATAACCAATTTCCTACAAATCTGCCAGGACTTCTGAATCAAGTTTCCTGGTAAAGATGACCAAATCAAATCCGTCTTCTGGAGCTTTTTGTGGGAACTCAGCCCCCCGTGGCTGTGTGGGTCTTTAGCACAGCACTTACTATAGCAGGCTTGTTGGGCTCCAAAGCCAGGGCCCAGGTCTGCCTGCGACACAGCACCCACATCTGTGGGGCCACCAGGCAGCAGCCAAGCCAGTGCCCACAATGGAGCCCACACTGCCCGAATCTTGCCAGATGCTCTTACCAAGGCCTCCCCAGGGCCTGCACAGTGTAGCAAACACAGTGTTACCAACTTGGCACTCTGAGGCAGACCTGAGGTTTGAACCCACACAGGGTGCCCTGCAATGTTGGGACCTCAGGGGGGCAGCCCCGGTCTGCTGGGCACATGGGGGGGGCTCAGGATAGAGGTGGCAGGGCTGGGTACCAGACGGTACTTGCAGGAACACCTGCTGGGCACGGCTGTGTGTGGCCCCATCCTCCTCTGCTCTCCGAGCCCCTTGCTCCATCCTGGCATGTTCCATGGGGTCAGCTCCCTCCTGGCCACCCCATCACATAGCAGAGGAGACTGAGGCTGAGGGAGGGAGGTGCCACGCCAGGGCATACAGCAAGAGAAGAGTCTGGACTCAGTCTGTGGAGTTATGTGTATGGCCGCATGTGTCAGAGCTAAGAGACGCAGCTGTGCTGTGTGCGCTGCTTGTGTCTTACGGCCAATGTCCCATCCACACTGGGAAGGGGAACATGGGACAGACGGACTCTCCACTGTTGTCCTGTGTGTTGGCTGCAGGGAGCTGGTTTCCCTGGACACCCCCTGAGGCCACTGGATACCGAGCTGTCCCAGTTCTGGCTGCCTGGACAGTGGGAAACCACCGAAGGCCTGGGAGCCACCTGGAGGCAGAGAGGGGCCTGGGGAGGGGAACATCTGTGCACATAGCTGAGTGCCTGAGTTAGCTGGCTGGGACTAAGACCTTGCCCTGCCCCTCCGGCGGCGCAGGGCCAGGCTGGTGGTTCTGGAGCTCAGCATAAGCAGAGGCCGCCCTGGCCCCAAGATCTTCCAAATGCCGCCTTGGAGCAGAATCTTCAGACACCCAGCAGGGGCTGAGGCCCAGGAGGCCGGCCGTGCACAGCCTCTCCCCTGGACAGCAGCCTCAGGTTGCTCCGCCTAAGGAAGCCAGATGCCCAGGTGGGAGCGGCTCCCCAGGGCACCCAACAGAGGCTTCTTTTTTTCAAAACATCGGTGATGAGACGGGATGCTGAGCATGTCTGTGTGGAGGCGCAGCCGGGCAGAGGCTGGTGCGCGGAGGCCTGGGGGCAGATCTGATGCTGGGGCTCTCTCCCGGGGATCAACCTCCGTGAGGGTCTGAGTCTGCCCGGAGCACCCACCTGGAGTGCCCACTGGTGTCCTCCCACTGGAGATATACATCGGAGAGGCTTCCCAGCACCCTTGAGGAACGTCCACCCGGTAGGAAAAGGGCCACACTGGCCAAGTGAGGGCACGCGAGCTGTCTGTCCCAAGGGCCTTGAGCCAGGAGCTGAGCCACATGTCTTGGTGACCTGCTTCTTTGCCCACCCTAAGCATGGGGAGAATGGGGGGTTCCCCGGGGGAGGTGGCAGCCTACACTTCCGGGGGATGGGCAGGACAGGGCTGGCGCAGTCCTTCTCTCAAGCAGGGTCTGGTCCCCAAGCACTGTAGGGGACGCAGACACAGGAAAGGGGACTCCGGAGGAGTGAGCTAGCAAGTGACAAGTGCGGCCGTGCCAGACCTGGGACAAAGACGCTGACCCAAGGCTGCAGCACATGGAACCAGAACCAAAGCCCGGGTCCTGGTCATGGGGGGCCTGTGCACCCATGTGTGTGTCCATGTGCAGGAGAGTGAGTTACACTGGGTGTAAAGTATTGTGTGTGTAGCACACACACATGCATGCAACTCACATGTACACACAAACACATGTTCGTGTGCATGGTTCCACAGCTCACCAATGAGCTTGTGAATATACACATGTACATGTGAACATATGTGCATGCACACTTGAAGATATAATGTACACACATCACTTGCAGGCTCCTCTGTACCCCAAGCAAACCTGCAACTGCCTTTCCAGGCCCCTTGAAGCACTTTTTGAGAAAATAGCAAAATTCAGCATCCTGAGCCTGCTGGTTTGGTTCTTGGTCTTTTTGGTTTTGTTTTGTTTTGGTACTGGAGATTGAACTCAGTACCTTGCGCTTGCGAGGCAGGTACAGCACCAATGAGCTACATCCCCAGCTTGGTTCTTGTTTTTTTTGTTTTTGTTTTTTATTTTGGTACCGGGGATTGAACTTGGGTCCTTGTGCTTGCGAGGCGGGTGGCAGAACCACTGAGCCAAATCCCCGGCCCTCTTGCTTTTTTGTCTTGTTTCTTGCCTGGTTGGAGTTGGGGCTGGGGACCCACATGATGACTGGCTGGAGCCTGCTTTTGCAGTCACTGTGCCAGGCACTGCCAGGACCTGGGGCGCTAAGCCCTGGCCCTGGAGGCCACACATGGGCGAGGACCCAGGCTGGCTCAGGCCGGGTACAGAGCCAGCTATGGGAGGAGGGCAGGGCTGCAGCAGCCTGTGGAGCCGGTGCCAGCTCAGGGCCTATTAACAGCAACTTTGTGTGAGAGCCAGGGATGACTAAGGAGGGATGGGATGTGGTCCAGGAACATGCTCATCCTGTCAGGTGGCCCCCATACAGGCCAGATGAGGGGAGGCCAAGGGCAGGCAGGACACTGGCTGGAAAAACAGGCCCAGAGCATCGGGACTTGCTGGGGTCCCCCGACGGCTCCCAGGAGGAGCGTTGGCCTGCCTCCTGGATGCCACCCAGTCACATGTTTGGTGCCCTTGACCCTTGTGATGCGAGTCTGGCAGCGTTGCCCACGCACTGCGAGGTGTCCCTGCCCCAGGACGAGGGCGTGCCACCCTGGCTGCAGTCCTCAGAGAGGAAGGAGCACGGCCCCGTCCCGTCGTCCCTGAGAGCTGGCCTGTCTTCCCACCTGACCCCCACTCCAGGGCAGCTACCCAGCAGGAAGCAAGGCAGGGCCTCCCACAGTTCCCACAAGGGAATCTGGGGAGTATAGGTCACAACCTGGACGGACCCAGCTTGAGAGCCAACCACAGTGTCTGTACCCCAGAACCCACACACACGGGCCCTCGGGGAAGGCAGGGACCCAAACTCCCAGGTACCCTGAAGAAGCCTGTCCACATTCCTGCTTCAGGCCTTCACAGGGGTCTCTCTGGAACTCAAGAGCACACAGAACCTTGAGCACTGGATGTCTGAAGCCCTCATCCCTGCAAGGATCCAGGGCTGATCCCGCAGCCTGTGCTGAGAGGAACCAGGAACCTCCGGGAAACTGGGCAGAGGATGGGTCAGGTGCGAGGGGGCTGCCCTGGACCCTCCCTGGAGCCTCACTCAGGGTGACACTGGGAGTCTGAACCCCAGGGCCCCCAACTTCTGTGCTGGGGCAGAGGTGGGGAGGGGCTCCAAGCTGTGCCCCTCAGGGAGGGGAGAAGTAGGAGCCAGATCGGCAGCCAGGGGAGCTCCTGCCAGTGCCCGGCACCCCAACCAGCACCCTCAGTGGCCTCTCCTGCAGCTTGGACCCCTGAGGCCAAGGCTGGGGGCCCCAGGCTTTTGAATTCCAGCTGCCTCCAGGTGAAGCACAAACTCAAAGTGCAGGCTGCACCTTCTGCTGTGGGGTGCCTGTTGCTGGGGCCGGCTGCCCCCAACTCTGCCTCTCTTCTGAGGCAGCACAGCCGGAGGAGGGCCTCCCCCCAGGGCTCCACTCCAGCCTCGGAGCGGCCCACTCAGGGTCCTCACAAGGCTCCCAGAGGACCCCAAAGATGCTTGGTGTTGCTACCCGCACAGACCTGGGGTTTCTTTAGTACAGGAGCTGTCACACTGCTGGGTCTCCCCCCGCCCCCACATGATTCAGCAGGCTCTGCAGCACAGTCGTGCTCTCCACAGGTGCTGGTGGGGACCCTGATCTGAGAGAATTGCTGGTTTAGGGGTTCCCAGGCTGCCTGCTTATGAAAACCATTCAGGGAGCTTTACCTCAGGCCTCTAAGACAGAATCTGGGGGTGGGGGTAGGGAGGGAAATTTTTAGAGGGTGAGGGTGGTGGTCACTGATGTGGTCTTTCCCATCCCCAGCGCTGCATGGCCAATGCCTCCCACCTGGGGGGAGGGCACCCCCAAAGTGGGTTATGCAGCTCAGACCCGTTGCTGGAGCCAGAGCTCCTGGGACAGGAAGGCACCGATCTGCTGTGGGTGAGCTCAGGAGCTGCAGATGAGGCTGGAGGAGAAGCTCCCAGATCCTAGAGGACGGAGAGCAGTGGGCAGTGCCAGCGCTCAGAGAAGCTGGGACACACAGGCTCCTGCAGAGCTGCACCTGGCAGCCTGTGGGTCCAGGAGACAGCTGCTCACACAGCTGCCGAGAAGGGGCGGTGCCTGGGGCTGCACTCAGAGAAGGAGCGCGGATTCCCATGGGACCACGGCTGGCTGCAGGCCGGCGCTGCTGGGGGTGGGCAGCGTGTTCTCCTCGCCTTTGTTGGAACCGCTTCTCTGGGAGTCTTAGAAACCAGAAGCACTTTACCGGGTTTACTCCAGTTTTAAATGCTGTAGGCAGTGCCCCCCACGCTACCGGCACTTTAGAGGGCAAGGTGAGTGCGGCCTTCCCCAGTGCCGGTGATTATTGATTATTTAAACACTGGATCAGGAGGGGAGGAGAGGCCCCTTCCCTGTGCCACCCGCTCACAGCTGCCTCTGGGGCCAGGACTCTCAAATCCCTAGTCCGAGGGCGGGACCTGACCCATCTGACATCCCGATGACCGTGGCAACATGCCCTGGCCACCCCCTTGGGTACAGGGACCCTAGCACGTGGCCAAACCACGGCAAAGCACAGGAGGATTTGCACACTGAGCAAGCTGTCTGGGCTGAGTGGGGCAGGGCACAGGGCGGGGCTCAGGCCGGCCACCCAGCCTCCTGACTGCAGCCTGGGGCACAGTGGGCTCTCCGAACACAGCCTGAGCAGGCCCCGGCTCCTTTGCAGGAGGGGAGGGCCTCACCCCACTGCCCAGGCCTCATGTGGAGACCCCTAGACAGATGTCAAGAGTGGAGTACTGGGGCCTGCTGAGGGATTAGAGCCCAGAGACGGGGCACCTGCACTCCCTGGCCACAGACAACATTCACAGGAAGATCCAGAGTCTCGGGGCCACTGCCCCTGCCACCTCTCTGTGAAGATGGAGCAGGTGTCACAGTCCTGCTATTCAGAGAGGAAACTGAGGTGCTGAGGTGGACCTGAGGACAGCTGGCTGCTGGCCCGGGCATAGCACTGAGCAGAACAGAGCATCTGAGGCCCCTGCAGTGTGGTGGTGACACTGGCCCTTCCAGTGTGGCCAGCCTGGGTCAGAGGCCAGCTGTCTGGAAGGGCCGTCCCTCCCACAAGTCACTGTGGCCTGGAAGCAGAGCCTGGAGAGTCACAGGGGACTCTGGTCACCTTCTGAGGTGGGGGCAGCAAGACCCCATGGTGCCCATCTCTGCTGTGTCTGGAAAAGGGGATCTGCTCAGCCTGGGGAGACCAGACCACAACCTCAATGAGCGCTCCCTGGCATGGGGCCCTTGTCAGCCACCAGCTCCTGAGCTCCCGGAGCCTCCTGCTCCCTGATGTGGTGGAACTGGTCTTTCCCCAGAGTGGCCACTCAGTTGGGCAGCCCAGCTACTGGAAAGTCTGGGGTCTCTGGTCTGCGCAGCAGCCTGCATCCCCTCCTCCACATGATGCATCACAGACTGCCCCATGGCTCACCCTCAGCAGAAAATCGCCTCTCCCCTGGAGGGACTGGCTGCCAGGAAGCCGGACACCCCTAAGCCCATAGAGGGTACAGGGGGAGACAGGGTATCTGGAGAAGCATGAAGCTGGTTCCTAGGCCCTCTTCAGACAGGGCCAGGCTGGCCACGAAGGTGATGGCTCCCACACCACCAGGAGCGTTTGGGACGGTGTGGGCCATGCCTTTGTCTATAGGAGGGGGCCCTCGGGAGCCAGGACTTGGTCAGAGCAGCTCTGCACAGTCCCAGCTGGAGCTGGAGGCCTGGAGTGGCCTAAGCAGTGTCCAGGGTGCAGGCTGGGAGGGCAAGACATCTGACATGCGGGCCAAGACGGAGCCCCCGCTCATCTTGGGGGCTCATCCGGTTCAAACTCTGTGAAGGATCTGTGCCAGTTTACACGGTGGGTGGTGGGAGAAGGCAGCCCCACAGCCCTTCTGTCTTCCTGTTGACAATCTCCAGTCCAGTGTTTTCGAAGGGCCATCTCGAATAGACTGGTGTTTCCTTAATCAGAAGTAACAAGGCACTTTAAATGAAGTTGTACTATTATTCTTCAGGTGTGGTGAGGCCAACAGACCAGGAGAGGCTGCCATTGAACAGGTAGCGTGGGAGGGGAGGAGCACAGTGCACCCCGGGCAAGGGGTCCACACAGGAAGCACCAGCTCGGCCAGGCTGCAGGGGGTGTGGAGTGTGGCGGGGGGAGCCTTCTGGGGGCATGTGGGAGGCACAGGCAAGGCAGCAGAGCAGCTCAGGACTCTGCTGGCCCTGGTGGGCAGTGGCCCCGTGAGCGCCCTGGAGGAGGGGAGTGTGAGGCTCTGGGCCTGGGGCTTGCCTCTTGTGCACCTCATGCATGCCCTGGGGGGACAAGTCGCTTACTGTCTCTGGGGAGACAAGTCGCTTACTGTCTCTGGGGACTGACCAGGCCTGAGAAGAGCTGTCCCTCCCATGTCATCAAGGACCCAGACGACAAATCCGAAACTCGTGATGGACACAGTGAGAAACTAGAAAATGTTTTTAATCCATTGAAAATCCAAACAAGTTACCAAAATTCATAAGATGCAGATAAATCAGTACTTAGGATACATGTTTATAACACCAATTGCTCAAATGAGAGAAAATGGCAGATAACAAATGATAATCTAAGGCAGGACTAAGCAAACTACAGCCCACAGGCTGAATTTGGTCCCTTTCTGTTTCTGTGAAAGCAGGTTCAGGCAAAGACAGACATACTTGTCCATTTGTGTGTTTTCTATGGTAGCTTTTGGGCTATGACAGCAGATTAAATGACTACAACAGACACCAAGCAGCCCACAGATTTTCAGGGTGTTAACTAAGAAGTAAGTTTTACTTAAAAAAAAGTAAAGGAAGAATTAATTAAACCCAATGCAAGCAGGGAGAAGGAAATCATAGAGATCAGAGTAGAAATCAACTAAGTAGAAAATAGAAAACCAATAGAGAAAATCAATTAACTGGTTCTGATTTGAGTTCTGGTACTTTGAAAAGATTCATAAAATAAACTTCCAGCCAGACTGAGCAAGAAAATAAGAGATGAGATGCACACTACAAATACAGAAATTGAGAGCTCATCACCACAGACTGCGGCCCATGAGGAAGAACAGGGAACTGTGTACAATTTTCTGCCTAGATTCGCAACAACTTTGAAGGAATGAGCAGGTGCCTTCAGAGCTGAGTGCTTTTCTTTTTTTAAAGAAAAAACCTATTCCAGGGCTGGGGATTTAGCTCAGTGATTCTGGTGCCTGTCTCACAAGCTCAAAGACCCGAGTTCAATCCCTGGTGCCAAGAAACAAAAATCAAAAAAAAATTGTTCCACTGTCCTCCAGCCTCCATGGTTTCCACCATAAAATCTGCTGTCATTTGAGTCATCTTTTTGTGAAGAAAATGTGTGATTTTTCTCTAGCGACTTTTAAAAGATTTCCCTTGGTTTTCAGCAATTTGACTATGATGTCCCTAAGGTGCAGTTTTGAGTTTATCTCTGTTGGTTCACTGAGCTTCATTTTTCTTTTGTTTTTTGGTACCAGGGATCAAACTCAGGACCTTGCACTTGTGAGGCAGGTGGAGAACCACAGAACTAAATCCCTGGCCCATCACTGGGCTTCTTGATGTCTACGTTGATGTCTTCCCCCACGTGTGAGATGATTCTACTAGTACTCCTGCAAGTAACTTTGCTACCCCACTCTTGGTCCTCTTTCTGAGCCAGATGTGTGTGGGCTCTGGTGCTGCCCCTGTGGTCCCTGCAGCTCTGCTCACTTTTTTAATCTTCCTGAGACTGAATGTCATCTGTTGATCTTCAAGCTTACAGCCTTTGCTCCTCGTCTTATTCTGCTACTGAATCTGTTGGTGAAGTTTTAATTGCAGATATTGTGTATTCTTTTTCCTTAGTCCTGGGCCTTCACACTAAATTTGCCCCAGCCCCTTTATTATTTTTTATTTTGAGATAGGGTCTCACTAAGTCAGTAAATGGCCCAGGCTGAGCTCAAACTCACAATCTTGCCTCAGCCAGGCATAGGCCACCATATTTGGCTTGTATTTATTTTTTCATTCTAAAATACTCATTTGTTTTATTCTTATTTCTGCAATGAGAATTCTTAGTCATTCCATGTTATACTCATTTCCTCTGCGTGTGCACACACACACATGTGTTATTGCAGAAAACATCTTCGTAACAGCTGCAGGAAGCATCTGGGTCATTCTGGGGTTGATTTCTCATTGTTGTCTTCTCTTGAGACCCAGTTCTTTATCTGTTGAGTGATTTTGCTTTGCACCCCGCACACTGTGAAAGTGATGCTGCACAGACTCAGATCCTGTCCCACACCTCTGGAGAGCACAGATGTTTTGTTTGGGGACTCAGGTCACCCTGGATTCCATCACCCCTTGAGGGGCAGCTCAATGATCAGATTGGCTTTCAAAGCCCTTGCTGGGCTGCATCTGCCCCACTGGAAACTCCAGAGAACCAGGGTAGCCACTCCTTTCCCCACCTCTCCAATCTCCTGGCTGTGCTGAGTCCTCAGGAGTGTTTTGCATCTAACTCAGATCCTCTTTGGAGTTAGTGGCTCCTACTTCTGTGGCAGAATTGGAGCTGGGGATAAAACATCATCCCCATGGTGCTTTCAAGGGTTTCTAGCACAGATCTTGTGACCCATGAAAACGTGGCCCTTGGCTGTGCATCAAGCAGCTGGCCGTGCCCTCAGTGTGGGAACTGGAGAGGGCTGAGTAGCTTGTTGGGGCCAGTGCCGTCCTCTAGTCTGGCCGGAAGCTCAGTCAGGTGGATCAGGACCTTCAGGCCAGTCTGGTGATGCACTGACTTCCCTCTTTGTCAGCAGTGGGTAGCAGCTCCAGGCACAGAGGAGTGAGGTGGAAATAGCCACCCCCCAGTGGCCTGAATCAGAGGGTGACTTGGGACTGGAGGCCTCTGGTCCATGCTGCCCTCTGTTGTCCCACAAGATGCACCCGTGGCTGTATGGTGAGGTGGGGGCAGCAGGGATGGGGTCTCGGATGGACGGTGTCTCCTGGCCACTGTGCCAGAGGTAGGTGATTGATGGCAGAGCCGATGAGCTCAGAGCTGCAGGTGTCTGGCTTGACAGTGACTCAGTGGGGAGGAAAAGACAGGGAGGGGAGGAACCTCACCACACCCGCCTTGGGTGGCTGGAGGGGTGAGAGGCTATGCATAGTGACAGCTTAATGGCTTTTGGGTAAAGCATCCTCAGGACATGCAGGCAGGAGAGGCCCTGGCAGAGCCGCGCTCCAGTGGCCACACCTGGCTGTGCTGTGGGCTGAGAGGGGAGCCATGCACCTGGCGCCCCAGCTCTAGCACCTGCCCAGCCCTCAGGAGGGAGCTGGACCAAGGCCAGCAGCCCCCGTGTGACCCACCCACCCTGCCTGCTCCTGGAGACACAGCCCTCCCTGTGGGACCCACAGGCCCTGCCAGCAGGAGCGGGGAAACCCAAGTCACCTCTCCAGGGCCTCCCAGGCCAGCATCCTGTGGTCAGAAGGGGCCTTGGGTCCGTGTCCCCAGAGAGCCACGTGCAGGACCAGTGTCCCCAGCTGGGTCTCTTGGGCAGCGAGAGAACCACAGAGGGCAGAGCAACGACATGGGGGCCTCAGCCACACCAGCTCCCGCCCGTGGCTGTGCTCGTGACCCCACCACCCTGATCCTGCCATGGGGCACTCTGGTCCCTGACTGGGGCCGGGAGCTTGGAGGGTCCAGGAGTGCAGTGCAGGACCTGCCTGTCACATTGCCTGCTGTGCATGTACCAGGGCCCCACCTTGCACGGGTCCTGAGGTATGCAGGACCCTTGACCCTGGGCCGGGGAGCCACAGGCCACCCAGGTGCCAGGAGGGGCTGGCTGGAGGAGGGCATCGCTGTGCGTGGAGGGACGTGCACCTCCATGAGGGGTCCACAGCAATCCTTCCACTCGAGGTCAATTCTTTCTCAAAGGAGGATCTGGGGGTTTCCATTAGGCTCACGTCCCAGTAGGGTCCGAGGGGGGAAGGCGATTTCTGAAAAATCCCAGTAAATTAAGGACTCAGGATCGCAACACAGGAGTAAACAGTGTGAGTGACTGGCCCAGCACGATTATGTGACCCTCACATGGGTGAGGTCACCTTCTTTACCCCAGAGACAGGCGGAGGGATCTGCAGTCCTCAGAACACATTAATTGACCTCAGATACTGAGGAACATTCTGTACCCAGATACTTCCTGAGGCCAGACCTGCAGGTGCAAAAGCCCTGTGGCAGAGAAGCATGTCACCTGGAGCTGGGTGAAGGAAACAGACCAAGCAGGCAAGGGCAGTGTGACATGGGACTGGAGGTGACATTTGCCTCAGCCAAGGGCCCAGCTGAGGTGCCGCAGGAGGTGCTCACCCAGCAGACGTCATCTGAAAGTGCTCAGGCTCTGAGGCAGGGCCCCAGTAGCCTGTGGCCTATGGCAATGGCCCCCAGGTGGCCAGAGCCTGTGAGTCCAGCCCTGGGACACCATGTTGCCGCTGATACTCTGCTGTACAAGGAGCCCTTGCTGCTCAGGCTGCGGCAGGGGCCGGCCTGGCATTGGCCCCTTGGTGCTTCCCTGTGCGTGGGGTCTCCCCAGCTCTGGGGCTCTCCTGGGGGCGCGCCCAGACGGCTGGAATTAGGGGCCTTGATGGCTCATCTCTGGGGCCACGTGACCGCTTCAGCCAGTCACAGGGTACAGAGACCCCGTGGCGGGAGGAGCCTGGAGCCGAGGACTGGCGCGCTGTCCTAGGAAAGCGACCTCTGCCAGCTTGTGACCACCAAGGGCCCGAGCTGAGGGACCTGCCCCTGCCGGCCTGGCCTGTTCCCGGGCTGCAGTCCACCTGCGGCTGGCGTGGGTGCCGCGCAGCGACCCCTCTCCTGCCATGCAAGGTGCAGGACCAGGACGCCTCTGCAGGCAC
>NW_022900934.1:1389128-1414944 GCF_012274545.1 Fukomys damarensis | reverse complement strand
CCCCTCTCCTCATGCAAGGTGCAGGACCAGGACGCCTCTGCAGGCACGGGGCTGATGAACATCGGCCAGGGCTTCCCAGGGAGTAAATCTGTCACCCTTGGCCCCTCCTGTAGTAAGTGGCTTTAAGGAACACCGAGAGCACCCGCGCCATCTTCCTTAGGGTTAAAGGGAACACCGCCAGGGACATCTTTACTTGGAGGCCACGTGAGCCCGTTTGACTGTGATGCAAGTGGAATCCATCATCTGAAATTAGCAGGGAAAATACAGGTGGAGGCGATGAGCCCAGTGGATTGACCGCCAAGGAAACCTACAGAGGGCCCAGGAGGAGCAGGCACAGCAGCCCAGCCCCCCCAACCCACACTCCCGGTGGGCGGGGCCAGGCTGCAGTTCAGGCCTCTCCAGACCCACCTGACCCCCCTGGGAAGCCCTGGGCTGGGGGCCAGCGAGGCACTCTGGCGTGACAGCGAGCCCACTCTTGGCTGGTGTTATTTCATTAGCAGTTTACTCAGCCGGCTGGCAGCGTCCCAGTCGACCACTGCCTCCCTCCCCGGCTGCAGGGCCTGGGGCTGGGCATCTCCCCCTGCACGCAGCCGGGGCGCACCCCACACGCAGAATCCTCTTAGCTGTGCTGGGGCGTTCCCAGGAGACTCAGCCCCAGCGCACACCCTGCCCACAAAAGCCCCACAGGACTGCCCTGGACCCCGACAGGATGCGCTGTAGACACCATCTGCGCAGCTCTGAGTCCCTGTGAGCAAACGCCAGCCTGGAATTATCTCCCAGGGCGAGTGACCCGCACCCCTCACAGGGCCCTGGCCCGGAAGCCTCTCATCAGAAGCAGCTTCTCCACGCCCGGCCCCAGCCAGAATCCTGGCCACTTCCTGCTCAAGCCCTGGAGACTACAAGGCTGACTCTGTGTCCATCACTGCCCACACTGATTCTAGGTAATTTGGTTTCCTCCTTAAATAGCATTCAAGGGAACCAGCAAGCTGTCACCTTCTCAAACAAGCTTCTGATGGATTAAAATTGGCTCCACATCTAGTGTGCTCCAAAATGATCCTTGCCCATCTTGCAAATTAAACTCTTAATGTGCTCTCTGTCACTGGCCCCCAACACAGGCCGCCTGCACACCCGGTGGCAGAGCCCACATAGTAAAGATCCACTTCGCTTTATTGCCTCTCGCCTGAAGAATTACTGCAGGGCACAGTCCCAGTGCCTCTGGAGTGTAACTCCAGAGCGGGGCTAAGAGAACTGCTCGTAAACCGCAGAGAGAAGCCCCGTGGTAACTCCTCTGAGGCCCGCAGGGAAGCATCAGAACTCCAGGGCCAGCAGGGCCTGGCAGTGTGGTAGTCCTGATTTTGCCTGGGCGACCCAGCCCTGCTCCATTCCAGCTCATACGTTTGGACAAGACTGGCTGGCCATGGGGCTGGGGGTAACATTCAGCTCCAGGAGGGCTGATGTGGACTCTGTCTGCCTCCTGGGCTTGAAGTCCCATGTCACCATCCCGAGGGTGAGGGAGGCTGCCTTTGAGAGCAGCTCCCACATGGATGGGACCTGCAGGCACACAGGCCCAGGAGGATGGGGACTCCAGACAACAGTGCAGGGTCAGGCAAGGGCCAGGAGCTCCATCCTGTGCATGAGCCTGGCCTAGCACCTCTTCGTCGCTCCACAGCAGGAGGGTGCAGGGTGTGGGGGCCGGAACCCGGAGGGTCAGTAGGCACTGGGGGAGGCACCGTGCACCCACTGCGGCTAAGCCCTGAGGGCCACCAGCATTGCTGTAGCTCACCTTGGGCCAGGCCCAGGCTTGGATCTTGGGGTCTGATCCCAAGATTTTGGGGACCCTGGATGGAGGCAGACCCCAGGACCTTGGAGCAATGAGCCTCCTCCATGGTACACAGCAAGCACCGAGCGTGTATCAGGTCCTGGGGCCTACTGGGGCAGACCGACGGCTTGGCCCCCGCCTCTCGGCACCCATTCAGAGTGGGGAGCCCTGGGACTGTCCCTTGTTCCTTGCTGGCATCCCAGGCTGCTCCTGTGTTCAGCAGATCTCCAGTAAGTGGCAGCTCTGAGCCAGGCCCAGCTGGGTGCATGGGCACCACGAGGAGCAAGAGCCAGGATCCTCGCTCTGGGACCCGGTGGGACAGGCTGTCTTCACCACAGTGGCCACTGCTTAGGACACAGGCTGTGTGGCCTTTGCTTGGCATATGAATGACAGACTGACTGGAGCCTCCTAGAGGGTGGCCAGGGAGGGAGGAGGTTAAACTTGGGGATTGTGAGGTCTCAGGGATGGAGGGAGGCAGTGAGGAGTTTCCCGTTCCTCAGGGCATGGTAGGGAGCGTCAGGCCGAGGGCCTTAGAGAACCAGCAGGCAGGGACTGGGCCCCCTGTGCTGTGAAAGCTGATGGCTCACACCAGGGCGGCACATGGGGAGGGCGAGCAGACGCCAGAGACATCTGGCAACAAGTGGGCAGGACTGGCACTGATGCCCGTCACGGCCTGTGTCAGCTGAGCTGCATCCCTTCTGTAACAAGCGACAGTGTGTGTCGCTGGCTCTGTGACTGGGTTGGCTGGGTTGGGCTGGCCCTGGTCTGGAGGTGGGGTTCCGGGGTACTCGCTGGTTTCCGAGTCTGCCGGGACTTGCGGGCCCCCAGGCAAGGACAGCAGTACTGCAGGCGTGCCATTCAAGCCCGTGCCCCTGTCAGGACCACATCACCCCACTGGCCAGGCACAGGCCCGGACAAGGACGAGACTCTCTCTCCGTGAGTGGGAAGGACACGGCACCACCTCTGTGGAGTGGGGCCAGGAGCTCAGGTGGAACCACCTCTCCATTCTGCCCGGTCCGGAGGAAAACACCTGCAGCAGCTGTTTCAGGTAAGGGGGTTCGCCCATGGGGAGCCCTGGGGGAATCCTTTGCCAGGTGTTGTTTGTGAGGGGAAAGCCTCGCTTTCCCCAGAATGGCAGGTGTCAGAGCAGACCTGCCCAAAGCCTCAGGAAAGGCCACAGGAGCCACTGTGCCCGGAAGTTGGGAGGTCGGGTGGCTTCCGGCTGGACGCTGCAGGAGGCCGGGCGCTGACTCTGCCCAGGGTCTGCAGGAAGGCACAGAACTCCAGGCAGCTCCGCCCCCAGCCTCGTTACGGTAATCGGCCGCTATGATGCTAAACATAAAAAGATTGCTTTCCCGGAAAACTGCTGACACGCGGGTCTGGGAAGAAGGCGTCAGAGACGGGCTCCCGATCCATATGAGCCTGATGGCTCAGACCCCAATCAATCTTCAGCCCTCGGAGTGAGAGAGTTGTGATTTATGAAATTCTGTACCTCAGATCTTTGTTCTGTCGCCCGTGTGTTATGAGGAGTGAAGAGGGAGTGCTCTCCTGGCAGCGGCCTCCCCGGAGACCCTCTGGGGCCCCCACTATTTCTCCTGCTGGCCGCAGGGGCGACAGGCACGGGAGCAGCAGGCAGCTGCCATAGGAGCCACCATGCCCACTGCCCACTCAAGGGGACACTGTCCCCTACTTCTCGTCACTGTGCCCCGAAGGCTGCTGGGAGGCCTGACAGGATTATTACTGGGTAGCAGTGACAGGGACTGATGGCCTATGGGTTGAACCCCGTGCGTGACAAGATGATTTGATCTTCTCCAGCTCGCCGACAGGCCTGTGCCGGGTGTTTGTTGGAAGTCGGCAGGAGATACCAGCTTCCATCCATCTGAAGGCCAAAAAGTTACATTTCGCCCGCATCCCGTGCTCAGCTGGTGATCAAGCAAACCACTGAGGGGACAGTCACAAGTCCACAGACCCACAGCCACAGACAGATGGGCCCCGCAGCAGACGGGGTTCTTCAGACACAGGGACACACAAGGCCTTCAAACACCAGAAGGGAGAACATGGACGCATTTGACCATGGGAGAGAGAATGAAAAACACCTGTGTGGCTAAGGGTACCATAAACCCGAATGAAAAACAAACGGCAAGCTGGAAGAAGGTATTTTCAATATACTGCAGACTGGGTTAATAGTTTTCTCACAAAGTAATATGTTTTTTAAACAAGACAAACCCACCCATGGAAAAGTGGACAAAAGACTGAATAGACACTTTTACATCCTGCACACGGCCAGTGACAAATGGTGGACTTCGGCTGACTCAAAGGCTTGCAATGAGTGTTCCAGTGATGTCCGATTTAGCTTCTGTCCGACTGGCAAACACCACTTTAAATCGTAAAGCCCACTCTGGCCAGAGAGGGAGAGAGAGAGAAAGAGAGATTGAGAGAAAAGTATAAATAAGCTCATCTTTTTAGGGATAGAGAGAAGGGGCCCCGGGGGTGCATTTTGGCACTTTCCAAAATCCCAATAAATGCCATGGAAATATATCCTACAGAAATAAGTTTCTGCACAGATTTGCATATAGGGCTAGCCATTCTACATGATACTGAAAGCCAGAAACAACCTACTTAGGGTTACTAAATTATGAGGGGATAGGATGGAACACTAAATGTCATAGAAAAGGATTTATTGATGTGGAACATTGTCTACAATATACTGTTGAGTAAAATAAAAGAATTGCAAAAGCAGGGACTGTCATGTGCATACAGTGTTTTTTTGTTTGTTTGTTTTTCGGTACCAGGGATCGAACTCTAGACCTTGTGCTTGCAAGGGAGATGGTGGAAACACTGAGCTAAATCCCCAGCTCTTGCACTACTGTGTAAGAAAGACGTGAACAGCTAAATAAATAGGTGACTAGGTGTCGGTGACAGGCGGACCCACAGCCTCCCTTGCTGTGGTCAGCTTGGCGGAGAAGCTGGCCGGTCAGAGGTGGCACGCTGACTGCGGTCTTTCTAGGCCACTCGACTCAGCTCCGGCCAGGTCATCCCTGATCACTGTGCAGAGGCCCTCTGATCACTGAATGCCAGGAAACATGGAGACTGGGGTGGTGGGCACCGTACTTTCGGTGGCCAGCAGAGCCCAGCAGGACCAAGGGAGCAGCGGAGGACACAGGGGTGGCACAACCGCCAACTTTCCCCTTTGACCGGAACCCACTTTCCAAAAGGTGATGAGAGCAAGCGTGGGCAGCCTCTGTCCACCTCTCAGGAGGGAATGAAGACCGAGGCCTCCCGGGTTCGCTGAGCACTGAGCAGCAGGAGGCTGGGTGTTGTTTTAATCTCTTGGTTAAGCTGGGGGGAGTGGGGTTTACCCCTAGTGCTGGTGCCATTTAAATGAGCTGCCATAGGGGTCAGTGCTCAGGACTAGCCTTGTTACCCCTTCCGTATTCAGTCAAGCATCGCACATGCTCTTTTCCAGCGGTGTTTGCTTGGAGGGGAATTAGAAAAGCACACTGTGAGCCGGGCATGGTGATGCACGCCTATAATCCCAGCACTCAGGAGGCTGAGGCAGGAGGATCGCTGTGAGTTCAAGACCAGCCTGGGCTACACAGTGAGTTCCAGGTCAGTCTCACTACATAGTGAGACCCTGTCTCAAAAAAACAAACAAACAAAAGAAATGCATACCATGGACCATCACTCTACTTCTTGAGTCCTTGTTCAAAAGCACACGAAGCTCACTACACGCACGCGCAGGAACGTGCCCAGCAGCTCTGTCTTTGTCCTGAGCTGGAAGCAGCAGCACTGCCCATCAGTGGCTCTGTGGATAAACAAATTGTGGTTATCGCGTGTATAATGGCGCAAGACTCTGCAGCGGCAAGAGCAGCCCCAACTGGAGTAGCAGCACTGTGTGAGAGAGGCCCAGCAGGCAGCACGCACCCTGAGTGACTCAGTTTACAGAAGGCACAGAGATGGAGCTGGGGCAGCATGGCAGTTGCTCAAGAAATTCAAAACAGTCACCACACACTCCATCTAGCAACCCTACTTCTGGAGACTGAGAACGCAGACGGAATGAGAGGGGTCAAATTTCCCCACAAGTCGGCATCGAGCCTAGTCTCTGAATTTGATTCGGTTCCTGTCCAAATCAGTTTGCAACCAGAACTGTGGGAAGAATTAGGTTTGCAAACTGAGGCTCCACTGCACAATTACAGCAGGGGGGAGGGTACGTTTATCTCACTGTAATAAAAATATATCAATGGTTTGACAACATTAACGATAACAGGGGATTTAGCTCAGTGGTTCCGGCGCCTGCCTCACAAGCACAAAGACCTGAGCTTGATCCCTGGTGTTTAAAAAAAAAAACCCAAAACATTAATGATAACAAAAAACAAAGGCCACACCTCTGAAAGCTGCTGCACTGGGGTTCAGGCTGGGAACAGCGCTGTGAATCCTGCAGGCAGCGGACCTGGCATTCTGCCTGTGTTATCTGGCTCACATCAAGCCCGAGAAGGTGCACCGTCCTCCCCAGACTCAGCTCCGGCCAGGGATGACGGGCTCAGCAGTCTGGGTCAGAGCAGTGCCGGGCGAGGGGGAGAGCTGGGCTTTGAAGCCAGGGGCTCTAGATCGATGGAGGTGTCCCCTGCCCCCTGGTTCATGATGGCGCCCCCAAACTTGGACCATGCTTTGTCTGTCCATTCACCCACTCTCGGTGTCTGAGGTGCTTCCCAAGGACATGGGTGCGTTAGCCCTTCACCGTCGTGACAAAACGGGAGTCAGTTTAAGGAGGAAAAGTTCCTCTCTGCTCACTGTCACAGAGGTCTCAGTCCATGGCTAGCTGTGGCCTCCTCCCACCTGTGCTGCCCCTGCCTGACATTCCGGGGTCCCTCATCTGTCCACAGCGCTGCTTCCCCCTGCTTACATTGCCCAGAGGGTGCCGAGAGCCGACCCGAGACTTCCCAGCGCTGCCCCGTACCTGTGCTCAGCTGGGGTACGGCTGCCCTCTTCCGGCCCAGAGGGGTACTGCATGGGGGGGTGGGATTCCCCTGAACCTGGAGGACCTGGTTCCCCAAACGCCCTGCCCCAGACGGAGGCCAAGGAAGAGGGTCGGGGACTTCACAGGCCCCAGCACCAGCAGGAAGGGGAGCGATACCCACCGAGGACCAGGCTGTTGGAGTCTCATGCCACCTGGAATCCCGTGCCCTCAGGTCAGAAAAGGAAACTTTAAAAGGACCAAAGAAACTCATCGTACAGTTGAGGAAAAGGAGGGGAACTTGCAAGGGCTGGTGGGCATATGTTGCCCAGGCCAGGCTGGGGAGAGGGAAACACAAGTGGCAGCGGTCAGAGGGGATGGCAGGCGTACCCAGGAGGCTGACTGAGCCTGGGTCTCGGCTGTCACCAGGCTGGATGCGCCGGGGTCATCTCAGCAGCAAAGGCCCAGCCCCAAGGCAACCGTCTGGATGCGTGGCCCAGCCACTGGACACCCCAGAGGAGCGACCCCAGGAGCAGCGTCTTTGAGGTGGCCCCCAGTACCTCTATTCCTTGGTCCTAAAGCTCCAAGGGAAGTGTTCCTGCCGGGACCGCACCCCAACCCACACAGGGAACTCCTTTGGTTACTGGCGAAGCCTCGGCTCACTGGAAACCCCAGCATTTCCACACCCCACACGCCTGGCCTTTGCCCAGCTGAGGCCAGGCACAGAGGTTTGTTTGCTCCCAGGGGCCACAGCCTCGGCCTCAGCTGTTACGCTAACCACAGAGCACCCCCAGGCCAAGCAGGATGGAGCCTCCCCCGGGCCAGGACCCGGGCCCCCACTCCCTGCGTGTGCTGCATGGGCGGCCCCCCATTGCCTGTGCTGGACAGGCCCTGCTGTCAGCCCCTGCACCTCTCACCACGGAGCCGGAAGAGGTGGGGGTCCACACACGTCGCCTACCAGTGGGTTCCCAGAAGCTACTGTCACCATGGCCCCAGCTTGTTTCATGATGCACACCAGGCCAGAAGCAAGTCCTGCGGACGAGCACCCAGCATCCTGGGAAGAGAGGCACGAGTTGCATCATTAGACTTCCTGTCATCACATTAGGCATGGGCCAGATGCGACCAGGAGTTCACAGAATTCCGAGCCAAGCGGGCAGACCGAGGCTTCCCCGTAATGATAGAGGCCTGGTAGGACTTGCTGTGTGCCAGGCTAATTTGCATTAGAAAATTTGCATTTTAAAAACTACACACAGAAACATCCGTTCTCCAGCCCACCAACCGAGAACAGAAGGGGCACCTGTCCTGAGGTCTGGAAAACACTTGCACTCTGTTTGGTGGATCTGGCTCAGCCAGATTTCTGCGCCATCACAGAGGGCCCCTGTCTGCATGATTCGTTCACACCAGGTACACGGAACAGGTGGATCTACAGAGCCAGGGAGCAGGTGACTGCTTTGGGTCAGGGTTTCCTCTTTGGGGTGATGAGAACGTTCTGGAGTTGGATAATGCGACAGCTATACAACATTATGAGCGGCCCAAGGCGCTGAATTTCACATATTAAAATGTTCTGTTCATGAACGGGCACAGCGATACCTCTGATCTGACAAGATCCAGCACCCAGGGCGCCAGGCCGTGACACCTGCCCTGGGGGCGGGGAGATGCCCGTGGGACCCAGCACCGGGCGGCCGGGTTTCCTTGACCAGAAGCCCTGCTTGGAGAAGAGAGGAGCGAAGCTGGGAGAAGTGACGTCGGATCAGCAACTCCATGGCTGCAAGCCACAGGCCAGCTCAGGCACTCGGCAGTGGCCAGGCGCGGAGAGGGTCGGCCAGCAGTCCTGTCTTCCAGTCATTACTGGGGTGGTCGGCCAAGAGAGGGGCAGCACTGGAGCAGAGGGATGAAGTCACAGGAACCTGGGATTTGCTCCCCGTGGGCGGCCTGTGTGCTCTGGGGCTCTGACCCCCGAGTATGGATGTCCAGAACCCACACACTCGTGGCATGGAGAGTGTTTTGCGCCTGGTTTAGCACTGCACTCTTGGTCCCTGGCGGCTGGGGTCTCCAGCCTCAGAGGTGCCTGCAGAGCAGTCCAGCTGTTCATAAGGACTGAAAACAGCCCTGGGAATTTTCCCTGCTCGCTCGGGTTTCAGAACCACATTCCTGCTGACCCAGGTGTCAAGGTGGCCTCTTCCACCCTGACCCAGCACCCTGCTGTCTGGGTCTTGGGGCTCACAGAGGCCGGTTTCTTCTGTGTGGCTCAGGCTGACTGGGGAGGAGCAGAAGGACAGGTGAGCGGAGGTCACAAGACCCTGCCCTGGAATTTTCCACCTCCCCTAACGTGACTCAGCCTAGCCAGCCTCTAGGGGAAGTCCCTCGGCCCGTGGTGCCCACTGTGGCCACAGGAGGAGGGGACAGTGGTGGCCACCCTTATCACTGTGTAGGACTTTTCCACTGTGGTCCAGAGGCCCTTGCACCCACCACTTGCCCAAGACAGACTTCCTGTGGGAGCCTGGAGCCGCCACACCCTGGTACTGTTGGTCCGGACAGCAGCGGCTCACAGGGCCCTCCGTCACTCACGGCACCAGGAATGTGGGCACGGGGGCAGACTCTGTGGAGGGGCACACACCAGAGCCCTGGTCCAGCTTCAGGGCTGATCCCACTGGAGCTCAGCACCTGCCCCCACACCCACAGAGTGGCACCTGAAATTGTCCGGTCCACGTGGGAGATAGGAGACTTCCTCCAAGCAAAGAGTTGTGCTTTCTCAAACATTTCCACCCGCTCCTATGACACATGATGGTGACCCCTGCATGACCTGCCGTTTCCTGACTGTGGACCAGGAACTGAGTAATTCTGCAACCACGAGCCTCCCAGAAGAAGCTCTGACCTTAGCAGGTGAGCTATGAGCAGGTAGGACCAGTGGTGCCCGAGGAAGGAGCTACCCCATCCCCCAGGGGCTCCAAGAACCCCCCATGTGAAATCCCCACACACGGAGGTGTCCAGGAGTCCCAGCCACACGAGGCAGGCCTTCCTGCCCAAGGCATCTGGCGGGGCTTCTCCCATGGGGTTTGGGGACTCAGAAAGGGCCAGGAAACCCAGCACAGGGCCCGCTTCTGGACAGAGCCTCTCCCCCAGACCTAGCTGGACATCCATGCTGTCTCCACGCTGTGGCTCAGGTTTGTCCAAGGCCCTTTTCCAGGTCCCAGGTGCCGTCTTGGGGTTGTCAGCCACCCCCTGCCTCTGAGCCAGGACCGGTGTGCTGGTGGGGGTGTAAGCAGCACCATGTGCTGTGTAAAAAGGAAGAGGTGGGGAGGCTGGATGCCGCTCAGTGCAGAGCGTTTGCTTTGCCTGTGCAAAGCCTGGACTCAGCGCCAAGGGACTATAAACAAGCGAAGGATGCATACATACGCATTTCCCTGTTCTCACAGCCACACGGAAAAGGAAGTGAGTGACACTGGCCTTAATAATATCTTTTATTTAAGTACAACACAGCCAAAATATTATCATTTTGATCTGTAATCAATATAAAGTTTTTGTTCTTGCTGCTCACAGTACAGGGAAACCAGGACCTTTGCACTGATCGACACCTCCAGCCTTTTACGAAATGTTTTTGAGACATGGTCTTGCTAAGTTGCTGAACTATCCAGGTTGAGCTCGGACTTGGGTTGCTCCTCCCTCAGCATTTTTCACAGTGGGCTAGAATTTCTACCGAGATACTCTTACTTTCCTCCTGTGTTCTGAGTCCCCTAGACCTGATGTGTGCTGTACATTCCTACCTCGTTTCAGTTTGGACACTGAATGTGTATCAGGAATCCCCAACTGGATTTAGATTTCTCACCATTTGCAGGCAGCTGAGAACACTCACTCATCTAGATCCGCCCAACACACTTACATGATGCTGGTGGTCGAAGGCAGCGCCCAGTCTAAGTTTTAGATTTAAATGAATTGAGTTGGAAGAGAGCAGAACCCTGAGTGCACCCAGAGCTGGCGGCCACTGTCACCCGGCTGCTGCAGGCCCGGTGCAGACAGAGCTCCGGGCTGGGCTCCCAAGGCGCTGAGCCAGCCCTCGCCTGCAGGCAGCCCACCTGAGTTGTCAGGCCGAGGCCATGGGACAGGTGTGGGGCCAGGTGGCCCGGCTCTCGTGTGCCGCAGGGAGGGACTTCCGAGGTCCTGTTGACCGCCTGGCTCGCCGGTGTGAGCCGAGTACCCGAGGTCGCTTTAGTATTCTGAGGGTCAAAGGTCAGCAGGTCCCAGCTCTGAAAGCTAAAGCCGCTCTTCCTTCCTTTCCCTTCCTCCTCCTCCCCCACCCCCATCTTTCTCATCCTCCTTCTCTAGGGATGGAGCCAGGGCCATCGCACTTGCCTGGCAAGCACCCCACCGCGGCACCCGAGCCCACGAGACCCCTCTCCTGCTCCCACCGTGGAAACCTGCCATGAGGCAGTGCCCCCTCCCACACACAGATAACAGCACGCTCTCCTCCGAGGGGCTGCCCACCACCGTACCAGGCTGCTGTTCCTTTGGGCCGCCCACTTCAAGACTTGTCTGCTGCCTGGAAAACCAGAAGGAAGCCAGGAAGGTGTTCCCGTCCAGGCCTGGGGAGGCCAGGGAGGGGTGCCCTGCAAGCACAGGTCAGACCCCTCCCACAATGCCCCATCCTAGAACAGGGACCCAGAGGGCCCACACACCAAGTCCTGTTCACCAGCCAACATCAACTCCACACACTACCCCCGCCTCCTCTCCTTCCTGGCACATGCCTGGCTCCTTGCTACCCTGGCACAGGCAGCTCGCCAGCCCAGCACCCACTCACTCGGGCAGGATCTGCTCACGTTCCCAGTACTCAGAACCACATCCTCAGTGAAGGCCCAAGCCCTATCTGCTACAGACCTGTGCCAGGCCACCTGTGGCTCTGGGGCCCTCCAAACACACACTGTCAGGGCTGGCGACCATGTTGGTGTTGCCAGGGCCTTCAGTGGCTCAGTCTCACCCCTGGTGTCCAGTGTGGACCTTGCCCGGCTCCCCAGTGACCAGCACCAGGACGGAGGTGGAGCCCAGATGCACGAGGGCTGAGCCTTGACCGCTGTTACGGGGGTCTGTCGCCCCACGTGGAGACTGTGTGCCATAGGACACCCCTGTCCTCAGCCAGCCCTAGCATGTGAAGGTGGGCATGCCCTGCCTGAGGGCCTCGCTGATCCAGGGCAGCTCTCAAACACCAGGCTGGTGTGAAGTGGAGGGAAATCCGGGTCATTGGTCCACCTAAGTGAGGCCCCGGCAGCCAGAGAATCTGGAGGGCATCAAGTGCCATCCTCCAACCAGAGAGGAGGCTGTCGAGGCGCAGCCCAGAGGCTCAGGTCAGTGCCTCTGTGACATGGTGGCATCGCCATGTGGCCTGCTGCCCCAGGACTGCTGGCCTTGCTTGGGCAGGGTGGCCACTGGGCATTCTGGCCAGTACTTAACCCTCCTCATATTTACCTGGCTTCTAGGTTCTCTGAAAAGGAGTTTCCCTATGGTGGACAAGTGCAGAGGACACCTAGCTCTGTCCACATGTCAGCGGGATGGTTGTGATTCAGGAAGGCGTCCAGGAGCCTCATGAGCACACAGGTTAGAGCCTGTTCCCACCACAAAAGGCTGTGTCACTCAGACCACAGCCTCGGACATGGCCTTCCTGCTGCCGGAGGACCAGGAAGTGGTTGTCATAAATGTCGGTCACCGTCACTGGGGCTGGCAGCTCAAGTGAGACCAACCCAGGAAACGGATCTCAAAGCACCCCCGGGGCAGAAACTTCCCTTGCCTGGTAATTTTCCAGTTGAGGCTTTCCTCTTGAGGGCAGGCAGGATGCTGAACCACTGACACAACTCAACCAGAAACATTGCTTCTGCCCAATCAGAAGCACGACCGCTCAGCAGGAGCCAGTGAGGAGCAAAGCCAGTGCCCCACACCATGGTGGGGTCCCCAGGGAGGCCAGGCCTGTGGAGCCCAGGTGAGGGGCGGCCCTGCCCCCACTCGTGGGTTAGACGCATCTGGCCACAGCCGAACAGCTCCTGGAGTAGGGCAGGTTCCTAGGATGGACGCCCCAGGAGACTGCAACTCAGGGCCCTGCACGGAAAATGGGGATCTCTCAGAGGGGCCAGCAGAGGCCAGGATACACTTGGTGGCACATCTGGGGATGCCAAGAAGAGGACTTGGGCTCGGGGTCCTGCCTGGCAGCCTCGGCCCCGCCCCAGATGCGCCTGCTAGCAGAACACAGCTCACCACCCACCCCGCCCCCAGTCCTCATCGGCTTCTGGGCAACTCTGTCTTTGGATATTTTTAAGGGAAGCTCTTCATTGTTATTCAAATATGTCACTATAAAAAGGGGAAGTGACCTTCCAGCCACTCTTGCCAGCTTCCCCAGAGAGAGCAGGTGATACCAGAACTTGCGTCAGAGGGCGGGGTCGGTGCTCTGGGCTGGGCAGGGATACAGAGCCTGCCCCATGGGACCCAGGCAGGACACTGGTGTTCTCGGCCCCGAGTGCGCGGAGTCACCACACACGGGCGGGGTGGGCTATGGAGGTAGACAGATAGGTACCTGGTGTCTGTCCTCCTCCCCGGAAGCGGGGGTGAAGGAGAGTTCAGGGCAGATCTTTGCTTGATGAGCTCGCTCTCACTGTGAGCCACCTTCCTGGAACCACCTCCGGAATCTGCCCTGAGTGCTGGAGCCCTTAGCCCTTGATGCAGACTGACCTCCGTCTGAGGAGCTGAAGGCCAAGGACCCGCTGTTCTGGGATGCATCAGGGGCTTGGGCTGGAGCCACCCCTCCTGGCCAAGGAGTTCATCCCTTCAACACTGAACGTGGGGCTTCATGTCTGAGGCACAACAAAATTCCAAATAGTTTTCATTCCTTAGTTTCCAAGTTAACACTGCCTTGCACCAGACCAAACAGCCCCACACAAAAGAAGGGAGGGGTCCCCGCCATGGCGACATCTGCCCGGCCTGGTGAGGGGTCAGCCTGGAAAGTGGTGCCAGGGGGCTCAGCCCTGATGAGGCAAGGACCGTGAGGCAGAGGCTGGAAAGGCCCAAGGCCATGAGTGTCTGCAGAAGAGCAGCTTCGTGAGCTCCTGGCCAATGCCACCCGCCAGCCTGGCAGGACCCCTCTCGGCACCTTGAACTGGAGTGGAACTCCGTGCCAGGGTCCGTGGAGAGTGAGCGTCACGTGGAGCTGCTCTGCTCAGAGCGAGGGAGCGGTAGGGGACCTCACAGCCCCCTGCCCTGCAGCCTTGTCCTTCTGGGTGCCTCCTGCATGGCCCTTCCTGCTCATTCCAGATGCCTGGACACTGCCAGAGCCTCCAACCCGGGGCCTTGTGGAGAGGAACCAGCTCCCATCCCTGCGCCTCCACCGTGCATCTGCTGGGGTATGGGGTGTGGTTGAAAAACAGCAGCTGTTATCACCATTAACACCTCTCAGAATCCTCTCGCTTCGAACACACTTGTCCGCACCACTCTTGCCGCTTCTGGTGGCAGCTCTGGAGGCCTCTTTCGTGTCTTTGGTTGTGTTGTCCCGGCTGCCTCAGCGTCCTGAATCAATTCAAAGCGTTTACCTTCATGTTCCTTTTGATGCTGGGGGAAAGTCACACGTCACCCGGTGCCAGATTGTGTGAAGAAAGCGCACAAGGACACACCAAAATGTTTGTATTTGACAGACATTGCCATAAATGAAGTGTGCTCAAAACACAGTGAATACTTGAATAAAAAATTCATCAGCGTGAAAGATACTTTGCTCTCCGTCCCTCTGAGCATACTGCCTCACTTCAGACGCTTGCCTCACTTTTTTGGAAGATTGCCCCATGTGTGCCTCTTTTGTCGGGACCCGGACAGCTCAGTGCTCAGGCTTTGAGGAGGCTGTGACGTGCCCAAGGCCTCGAGGGACTTGGAGGGGAGCAGAAGGAGGTCCTTGAGGCTCCAGCCCTGAGCCTTCCTCCCGGCAGCTGTGTCTGCTTGGCAGTGGCCGGAGACAGCCCCATTCCTGCCTCCTCCTGCCCGATCAGGCAGCTTTCAGGGTTGGCGGGATCCAGGTGCTTCCTCCAGTGCCAGGCTGTGTTATGCTCCCCAGGCAGCAGCACCAGGAGGCCAGAGATCTCTGGGCTTCCCAGGCGTGGTCTGAGCCGCTCCATCTCCTGCCCTCCCTCCCCTTCCCTGGTCCCCTCTCATTCTCCTCGCACCCTGCCGCCCTCTACCCGAGGGCCTGGACTGGCCTGGATAAAAGCCATCTCGCCACCATGGATGGTGCTGCGCTCCCCCTCCAGCCCTGGCTCTGTTCCCCTTCTGTGCCTAACCCAAAACTCTGACCTTCTTTCTCTAGCCACCACCTCTGACCCAGGAGGGAGCCCTGGGCCCATCCCCAAATCCTCTCTCAAGTGAGCTGCCTTCTCTGTGTCCTCCAGCCTCATTACTTGCTACTTGGACCCCTGACAGCCGTCCTGTCCCTCCCAGGCCCTCAGCATACGGCAACCACCCAACCCTATCACAGGGCAGCTGAACTCTCCTCGGCTCCCTGTTGCTGTCCTGTGAGGTTGGTGCGCTTTCTCGTGTGCTGGGAAGAGGAGGCAGAATCAGGCCACTCATGGTCATCGTCTGTGTCACCGTGGCACTGCATGGTGTGGCCATCATCACCACCGTCATTTCTGTCTACAAAAGCTGTGTAAACAGCCCCGGGCACACCAGGCTCACCCCTAGGAGAGACCACAGGGACCCAGGAGGAAGGGACATGGGACACCTTTACTGCTTTCCCCAGGAACATGGCCTGACTGGAAAGGAATCAACACCTCTCAGGCCATTTAGAGACATAAATACTGAGTTCCGAGGAAAATATTTAACAGTGCTCTGTGGTTTTTCCATTTCCCTGGTCTGACGCAATGGGCTGAGTCACTGGTCACCAGGACCTGGGTTACACAGGCCCCGGTGCTGACCCCACATTACTCAGCCAAGCATAGACCCTCCACCCGAGCCCGCCTCGCCTGGTGCCACTGCCTGCTCTGCTCCTCTGCAAGCTGGGCCCAAACCCAGATGACCGTCCAAGCGCCCTGGAGGGGCCTGCAGAGGCCCAGAGGCCAGAGCTCACCTGGGCCTTGTGGCCCCCTCACTGGCTCCTGGCTGGGGCCCTGCTGCTCTGCCTCCTGGAGCACCTGCCTGCCTCCACCCTGTGACACCTGGGTTTCGGAGGCTGTGCCCACCCGTCCGCCGGCACTCTGCACTCCACTGTTTACTTATGTCCCTTTTTCTGTGGGACCCATCTTCCCAAACCTGTGGGGGAGCCGCACTCCATCTCAGCCCTCTGTGGGGTGTGAGGCGTTGGGAGTGGGAGAGTCACTGCAGCTACCGACCGTGAGCCCGGCCTTGGCACAGCCTTCCATGTTTTGCCCTGCGATGTCAGTGCTCCTCTTAACTGCATCTCAAGATGAAAATCCTGAGGCTCAGAGAAGCCGAGGTCCTTGCCCAACATCCACACAGCAGGAGTCTCTCCAGGCCGATGTCTGACCCAGTTCTGCTACCCTAGAACCAGGGCTCAGAGTGGCCACGCACACGGCCTGGCCTGTGAAAGACAGGAGCAAGTGCCTACCAGATGCATTTAAAGAAATCATTTTCATTTTATTTCTGCCAGACATGGTGGCACACCTAGGTAGTCTCAACACTCTGGAAGGCTGAGGCAGGATTACAAATTCAAGATCAACCTGGGGAATTTGGTAACTTATTAAGACTCTGTCTCAAAAATAAAAAATTAAAAAGGGGCTGGGGACATAGCTCAGTACAAAGGCTCTGGGTTCAGTCCCTAGTACAAAAATAAATAAGTGAATAAATTAATCACTTTTAATGTAAGGTATAACGTCATACAGTAAAATAGGGATTTCCTATGAATACAATCATACAATATTTGTTCTTTTATGACTGCTTATTTCCCTTTACTTATCATCCTACAGGTTCATCCATTTGTCAGGTTTTCCTTCCTTTTTTAAGGCTGAGTAATGTTCCATTGCGTGGATGAACCAGTTTGTTTCTCCATCCATCCATCCGGTGATACTTGGATGGTTGTGAATATTGCTATTATGAACATAGGTATGAAATACTTTTTTGTGTCCCTGCTTTCATTTCCTTTGCGTATATACCCAGAAGTGAAGCTTCTGGATGCTATGGTCATGCTATTTTTAATTTTAGAGGAACTGCCATTCCGTTTCCCTCAGCAGCCCCACCATTTTATATCCCCACCAACAGTGCACACAAGTACTTTGAAGAAGTCCCCAAAAATATCATCCCAAAGCACAGGCAGCAAAAATGAAAACAGGTAAAAGTGGATTGCATCAAATTAAAAGGCTTCTGCACAGAGAAAGAAACAATCAACTAAGCGAAGAGACATCCTGTGGATTGGGAGAAAATATTTGCAAACCATGCAGCTGATAAGCTGATCTCTAGGATATAAAAGGAACTCAAGTAACACACAGCTAAAAAACAAATAAAGCAACGGGAAGGGGCAAAGAGTCTCAGCGGACACTTCTCGGGGTGAGCAGTCCAATGGCCAAGGTGGGAGAAAAGGTGCTCAGCCTCGCTCATCTTCTGGGAAGTAAAGGTCAAACCTGGGGTGAGGTCCCTCACGCCTGCTGGGTGGCAACTATGAGCCCAAAGAAAACAAGCATTGGCAAGGGAACCCTTGACCAGTCGGGGGCATGTAAATTAGTACAGTAACTATGAAAACCTCATGGAGGTTCCTTAAAAACTGAAAACAGAGCCACCCTGTGTCCAGCAGGCTCCCTCCTGAGTATAATGTCCAAAGAGATGGAATCTGTGTGCTCAAGAGACTTGGCCACTCCCATGTTTGTCACAGCCTCATTCGCAGTAGCCAAAGACGGGAATGCATCTCGGTGCCCATCAGTGGATGAGTGGACAGGGAAAATGTGGTGGGTGTACACTGGGTACCTACTCGACACTGGAGAAGGAGGAAGTCCCGCCATCTGCAGTACCGCAGATGGACCCGGGGAGCATTATGCTAAGTGAGACCCAGCCAGAGGCAGAAAGAAAAGTGCTGTGAGGTCTTACTTACGTGAGGAGCCTGCAGAAGTCACACTCGGTGAAGCAGAGTGGAAGAGTGGTTAGCAGGGGCTGGGAGGGGCGACAGGAGGGTGGAGGTCAAAGGTACAAACTCTCCGACAATGAGGAAGCTCCGGCGAGCTGCTGCATCCCTCAGAGATGACGCTTTCTGCAGTGTGGTGTGGACTGCACGATTGGAAATTGTTAAGTAAGTAGATTTTAAGTTCTTATTACACACAAAAAGGACATGAGGCAATGACTATGTGAATTACTTCGATTTAATCATTCCACAACGTATGCAAGTATCAAAACTATAAATACCCACACTTTTTAGAATTAATGAATTCTTTTAAAAGTCCGCAGAGGGGCAAAGGTTGAGTAGGAAAGAGGCCGTGTCTTCCCTAGCATCGGCCTCACCAGTGCCACCCTCCTGTGGCTCAGTCTCTGCCCTGCCAGTGCCGAGGTCATTCGCTAACCCCAGGAGGATTTGCCCCTGGTTCAGGAGGCAGAGAGTGACCCAAAGGGGCTACCACTCCAAGAAGACCGAACCAACTTCTCCTGGAGACACCTGAGATCCCAGGAAGGGTGTGGCCTGGGGGACAGAGTCAGTGCTGCCAGAAGCCAAGTGCCCCGGCCTGGCACACGGAATGTGGCTGTGGACAGCAAACCCGGAAGGCTGTTCGGGCCCCTGGCCCAGGGCACCAGGAGGTGATCAGAGCTTCTGCGGTCACTGTGCATGGGCTGCTTTCCCTCCCCTAGGTCTGTCTTCTGGTAGCCCTTCTCATGGAGTGTCCCCATCCACCCAGAAGCTGCCAGGGCCTCCCCAGGGCCCTGTCCCCCAAAGGGACGGTGAAGAATGGGTTCCTGGGCTGGGATTAAGGGAGGGGTTGGGCGTCCCCTTACTGATGTTGAGCAGGGTAGGCATGGGAGGGGCCTGCGCTGGAGCCAGAGAAGCAGCCTTGGGGGGAGTGAGGGGCAGCCAGGTAGAGGGGCCTCCACCCTGGTCCGCTCCTGGAGAGCTGTCCAAGATCCTGGCCATGGCTAGGGCCAGGCTGGGCAGAGGCTAGGGAACTGGCGGTAGTGCTGGCTGGGGACAGGGGCTGCACACACATGGAACATCCAGGGCCTTGGGCTGGGGCCTTCCCAAGAGACCACTGCTCTTCCGGTGGGCAGGGAGACGAGGTGACACCAGCCCAGTGGACCAATGTAGGGGCTTCAGAAAAGTGAAAGCCCCTCTGCCAGAGTCCCTGGCCCTCCGTCACTGAGCAGGGTGGCAGTGTGGTCCCACATCTACAGGTTCCCAAGCGGCTCTCCCAGCCGTCCAGCTGTGCAGCCTGCCGGGAGGAGGCCGGCTTAGCAGGTGGGGCCAGTTACTCTCCCAGGGGCCCCCTGGCTGGTGCCCACACCCACCCTGGCCAGAGCTGCCTTTGCTGGCTCCTCCTGCAGCCTCCGATGTTTCCCCAGGTCAGGCAATGCTGGGACTCAACAGAAGAGGGCAATAAGCCACGTGTCCACGCAGGGCTGCAGCCATCAGCGACAGGACGGTGGTGCGGATAAGCAACATGCAAAACATGGGCACACGTGTGGAGGGAGGGTCAGTGTCACTGTGACCACAGACCTGGGTGTCTCAGGCTCAGATGGGAGGAAAATGTGGAAAATAAATAGTACCTGTGCTCAGAGCATGAAGCCGAAAAGGAAACACTTCCCTGACAATGTCCTTTAATGCTGGTGTGATACTGCTTTTGTGATAAATAAAATTCCTGGGGGAAAGAGGAACAGAGAAGGAGACAAATCAGAGACAGAAAGAAACTTAGAGAACAGAGAGGGGCAGGGGGAGAAGAAGCTGCACGTCCAGCCAGTTACTCAGGGCAAGGGACCCTGGGGCTGGGCCTGAGCAGGGATGTGAGCTGGGGGTGTCGGGCCGCTGGGAGTTCAGCTGGGAGGTGGAGGTGGCTGAGGTGAGGAGACCGAGGCGTGGCAGAAGCTGAGGCCCGCCACGTAGGAGCGTAGGCCTTGGTTTTCCTGCCCGAGGTAGATAATTATTTACTAAGTCTGAAGGTGCTCAGGTCTGTGTCAGGCCAGGCTCCACCAGGAGCAGAGGCCGGGAGGGCTGTCAGCCGGAGGGGCACGCCCCGCACAAACACACAGCCTCTGTGGGGCCAGGGATACTGGCCCGTCGGGGCAGGCGCCCCTGGGTGGGGTCGTGGAGGCTGTGAGGGGCAGAGGGGAGGGTACGGGGTGCACGATACAAGAGAGGCTGGAGTGGCCAAAGGAGAGCAAGGCCGCCCTGTAAGCAGCTGGCTAATGTGCTTCATTTGTGTGAGCTTTCTTCCACTTTCTGCGGCGTGGAGAGGGCTCTGGAGCAGGTGCATGAGAACAGGGCCCAGCTAGGACAGGCAGGCAGGGTGATGGGGCAGGATCCTCAGCTGGAAGTGGAGAACAGAGAAGCAAAAGGGGTCACAGCCACCCGAGAAGCATTCGGCGAGCTCCACTGCCTCACACAGATGGGTGCCAGCTCGGGAATGGGGTGCTCAGAGCACCAGCACTCAGGAGGGAGCAGCTCAGGTCTGAGGAAGAAGACCTGGGCCATGACATGCTCCAGGCAGGCTTGAGGGCCACAGGTCTCCTAGGGCCACGTGGAGGAAGCCTGCAGCCCGTCTCCGAGGACACCTGGTGTTGGACGCAGATGGCCACAGAATCCTGGGTGAGGTGTGGTCCCCATAGGTCAGGGAAAACAGAAAAGACAGCACCGGGCTGGCTGTAGCAGCTCCCACCTGGGAGGTTCCGAGGCTGAGGCGCAGAAGCCGGACAGGGAGGCAGGGAGTCAGCTCAGGAGGAAGCCGCCTTGTTAAAGTCACTTGGGGATGGGACCAAGGGCAGAACAGGTCCTGGGGGTGTGGCTGGACAGTGCCACAGGAGGGGAGGCTGCCTGGGGACGAGACGAGGGTGTGGCTTCACCTGGGGCAGGATGGTGTCTGCCCTGAAGACGGGGTGGTGGCCCCAGACCCTGGGGTGCCCAGGTTTGGAGGTGACCTTGCTACTCCGCTGGCCCAGCCAGGGGACTAGAAGCCGAGGAAAGCAATTCTCTGCCATCAAGAGCCCTGGGCTCATGCCAGAGGAGGGGTAGCCAGGAAAGATGGCAAGACAGGCAGCTGCAGGCATTGGCCTTATGGAGTGCCCAGCTGTGGCCTACAGATGGGGACACTCCCAGACCTGGAAGAGCCACAAGCCACCACCTTCCTGTGACTGCAACATGACTTCTGAAGTCAGGAAATTGAGCCAGCTCTCCAAATCCCTTCTGGAACATCCAGGCCTCTCAGCAAGCTTGAAAGCCACATTTCTACCCTGGAATGGGAAAATGAAAACTCTGTCTTCGAAGTGGGGAAGGGCCCTGCTTGTCTGGGTTGCTGACCTTCTGGCACCTAAAGGCAGATCGTTCTGAAAGCTTTTCTCACCTCCCTGAAGGCTCACATACTGTCAGGACTGTTTCCTTTTGGGTGGGTACCGGGGACAGAGCTCAGGTCCTGGTGCTTGTGAGGTAGGTGCGGTGCCACTGAGCTGCATCCCCGGCCCCTACCATGCACTACTTTGACAGCTCCTCAGTTTACCTGGCCTCCTGGCCAGCACCTTGTGGATCAGACTAAGCCAGCAGAAGCTGGATATAGTCCAGGCATCCTCCAGGTTGGCTCCTTGGACCCTACAGACAGCACACACATCTCAGGGAGGACACTTGAGGTCCAGCCAGGTTCTGTTGCCTGAATGCCACCCCCATTTTCCCAGCAGCCCATCTCACACTAGCCTTGGTCAGTCAGCTTTGCACACAGCCAGGGAATAGTGCACAGGCCCTGGGCTCCGTGTACACATGGCCAGGACCCTCTGGATAAGACAGGAACATTGCCAGCAGCTTCCACGGGGCGGGCTGCTCCTCTTGCAGGACAGGGAGGTTCCTGGGGGCTGAGGAAGAAGGGGGAATGTCCAGCCTTCTGGTAATGCCCCAAAGTCTTAGCGCCTCTGAGGCTTACTTTGAAGGGTGGCAGTTCAACAGAGAGGTGCCAAGGACAGGGCGTTCGAGGCAAGAAGGGGTCCGCTCACCTATTTGCTGAGGTTACAACACAGTGAAACATGGAGCAGTGCCCGAACAGGGCCGCAAATGACTGCTGATAACGTGTTTGTGTCTGATGTTTTTGACATAAAAACATTCTCAACGCAATGTAATCTGCCAGTTCTAGGGCAATTACAGGTGGGTGGGCTGGGGCAGAGAGCCAGCGTGAGGCTTGAGAGGGCCTGTCTGCAGACACAAGCGCAGTCTGTGAAGCTAAGGTAACCTGCACCCAGTGCCAGGTCCTTCTGGGGTGTGAGGTCCCAGCCACATGGGCTCCCACCCACCTCTCCCTGACCAGCAGAAGCTGGGCAGGCTGGGGCAATTCCGGGTGCCCTCAGGCGGGCAAGGACGTTTGCCTCTTTGTAAAAGCTATGCAGAGACCACAAGTGGATCTCGGTGAGATTCAAATCACCCTCAAGGGGAGCAGGGTGGGACAAGAGCTGCGGTCTTAGCGTGGAGGCTGGAAGGGGCTAGAGCCCCCTTCTCTTCCTGCAGCTCCAGACGCTGCAGTCCCAGAGCCACAGTGGCCTTCTCGCTTCCGGAGCTTAGGAGACCCCAGCTGTGCTCAGCACTGTCTGACCAGGCAGGGAGTCCGGATGACAACCTTTTCTACCCTAGACCTACTCAGTAGCATCGGGCAGTGCACTGAGGAGGAGTTGGCGGCTTTCTAGCCTCGGAGCCAGCCCATGTCCAGCAGAGCGAGCAGGACCCCTGTGCTCGTGCATGCCCAGAGCAGCCGTCACCCCAGTAGGAAGGCAGATGGATCAGCAGACAAACTGCCAGGGGTTCATGTGGCTCTATCAGCACATCCATACTTCTGGGGCGAGTGTTCTGGAAGGACACCAGGACCCAGTGCTCTGGAAACAGATTCCCCAGCAGCTGCTTTTTACCATGGCAGAGTCGCAGAAAAGACAAAGACTGGATTGAAACTCACCTTCCAGAGTCACCTTGCTCGGGGACACAGTGTGCACAGCGGGGAGTCTGCTGTCCAGCGGGCTGGTCACCGTTGCCAGGTCACTGTCGTCCAGGCCCATCGGCAGCGTTTGCACAGAACTGGCAGAGTCCCAGGGGTTTGGCCCAGCAGCACCAACAGCAGGCGAGGAGATGACGGCTCCCAGGAAGGGCAGGAGACTGAGGCCCGGGAAGCTAAGGGAGGGCCAGAGGCAACAGTCAGCAAGCAGAGCCCCGAGCCACACCCTGCTCCAAAAAGGCTCCGGGAGATGAAATTATGATTTTGTCAGAAATCTGTTTGCACTCATGGACTCTGCTGCCAGAGGTCCTCACAGCTCCCACGGCCTCCCCTTACCCGACAGTCTTCATTCCCCAAAGAAGCTCTGACATCCCAGAAGTTTAGATAACTCCTAAGTTTCTTCCCAAGACCGCTCTGCCCTCGAGTGTCCCTTCCTGGTAGGCTGCATGGTACCAGTAATTCCTTCTGAACACGATATTGCAATAGGCTAAAAGTATGTCCACTGATTTACCTTCTACCTGAGGGTGAGAAGCTGGTTTCACTGAGCTTGATTTCCTCCTACCTTTCACAAAATTCTTATTCTCATGCAAACAGTGAAATCCTAACCTTAAATATTTTTTATACCTTTCTCCAGGGTTTCCAGGGCCTGGTTGCTGCAACAGACTTTGCTTCCAGCAGCTGGTATCATTTCCCGACTTGAGATCCAGTATCATTATGCTGAAATGATCTTGTTTTGTAAGTCAAAAAGGAAGGAAGAATAGGGGCAAGTTTCAAATGATTTCACTAATACATGAGCAAATTCACCAAAAGGGCCGTGAGTGACCCCAAACACTGCATACGGGAACAGCAGAGCGTTAGCAGGTGGCTGTCTGGTGCCAATTTTTGTAGCTTGACTGCCATCTGGGACAAGGAGGACCCCAGGCCATTCTGGGTTGGCTGCCCAACTCTTCGAGACAAGGACTCATATGCTGCCTAAATGGGCCTTGAATTTTTGATCCTCCTGCCTTAACCTCCCAAACAGCTGGAATTACAGGTGAGCTCCACAGTGCCTATCTCTCTTTTGGTCTTAGGGTAAAATGTCTCAGAAGTGACAGCATCCACAGCCAGCCAGGGTCTGGAGAGAGAGAAAGTGTGCCTGCAAGCACTCAGTGCAGGCCTCCAAGGATGATGTCAGAGGACAATAATTGGCCCTAAAACCATGAGGCGCCTGTTCTGAGACTCCCAAAGACTCCTGGCATGTGGGAGCACACCCCAGGAGACCACAGGGCAGCCGGTGGACTCCAGTTCATTCTTTTTCTTTTAATTATTTCCTCTCCATAAAAACAGCACCAGGATAGAACTTACTGAGTTCAGAATGTTCCAGGGCACATAATCAGACTACCCTGGTTCCAACTCGCTGCAGTGCTCCATGGCCTCCCCGCCCCTCGTGATCCTCCACAGCGAGACAGGGTGTGGGGCAGCCTCCCGAAGGCCACACAGGGCCCTCAGGGTCTCTCCGTCCCCCGTGCCCGAGGCAGATGGTCTGGTCCAGGCTGAGGTCAGGGACACACAGATGCCCTCAGGCACCTGGCTCAGCTGTTGAAGGCAGGACCAGGCCTGCATTTTCATTTATGGGCCAGAAATGTGTGCCCTGGATTTACCTTTCAGATGGTGCCTGGGAAGGAATCCTACAGGAACCCTGCTGGGGTCTGAGGCCTGCCTGGAGGGCAGCAGTACTTGGCTAGAGTTTAATGTTATTGTTTCCTCTATTTTTAGAAGACTTTTCTATGATAATTGATACTGATTACTTTCTTCAAAACAAACTTAACCTTTTAATAAAAGACATGAGTTGCTCGAAGGAAAAAACATTGATATCCAAAATTAAGTTTAGGGAACTCCAAGTCCAACCCTGCTCCTGACCTTTGGAGTGCTTCCTAGCATCTGTCCTTTACACACTTCTCATAATGGGGTGCTCACTACCTTTGAAAGGCATCTTCCAAGCCCAGGCCAGGTCCACAGAGGTGCCACTCCCTCCCAACTGGGGAAGGTGCTAGTGGGCATCCTGTCCTCCCCAGAAGTCTCCCACCTCCTGTCTCAGGGGAAGATCCTGGTACCCTTGCTCCTTTGGGAGGAGTTGTCTCAGTCCAGAAGGTGGCTGAGCGGAGGCCAGTCCCTGGGGCAGCTGGGGGTGGAACTCCTCGGAGATGGCCGGTCTGAGGACTTAAGCACCCTGTCTCCTCTCTACCCCGGGGGCTCCCCTCCAGCTGGAGCTTCCAACCTCTCACCTCCTCCCCTGGGTCCAGCCAGTTCAGCTTACCTAGCTCATTTTAGAACTCCCGCACACACATGCACGGTTGACTTTTAGCCAGATGTGTGACGGTACCTGGCTGGATCCCAGCGCTCTGGGAGGTTATGGAGGAGGATTTCAAGTTCGAGTTCAGTCATAGTCCATTTAGACTGTGCCACACAATAAAATAAAATAAAATAAATAATAATGAAAGGTCTGGGGTGTGGCTCAGTGCGAAGGTTCTGGGTTCATTTTGCGGTACCACAAACTTAAAATAAAAATACCGAACCCAAGAAGGACAAGCCTGTGGAGGGCTGCCATCAGCTGTTGACAGGAGGCAACACTAGGAGCCAGTGTGTGACCAGCTTCATTCCGTTTTATCTCTTTTGCTCTTCTGAACGCCCTCCTTTGAGGTCAGTTTTACAGATGAGCGTATGTTCGGGGCACGCAGCAGGGAACACCGGTAGGAGTTTTACTGGGCTGAGAAGATGCAAACGCGTCGGGTGCTCGATGGGGCCAAAGTCGGCTGGTTTCCTGGAAACCGGTGGCGGGCGGGGCCCGAGGCTTCCCGGGCCCCGGCTCTACCCGCGATCCGCTCAGGGCGTGTGGTGCAGACCCGCGGGGAATCACAGGGGGCGCTGCGGCCCCTCGCCTCGGCGAACTTG
>NW_022900934.1:1349327-1388191 GCF_012274545.1 Fukomys damarensis | reverse complement strand
GCTCCAGCATCGCTGGGCCGAGACCTCAGGTGCGCGGCCCCCACGTGGCGCGGGAGGCTGCTCAGCCCCCGCACAGGGCGCGTTTCCGTCTAGAGACTTTAGAATCGCAGTAGTTTTCCACCGTAGTGGAAACCAGCTCTCCTTCTTCGCTCCCGGGACGCGGGGCTTTGGAATTTAGCTTACTTCTACCTGATCAGAATCTGGCTCCTGGAGCCAGCTGCTCAGAGGTTTCCTCTTCCTCTGGGCAGCCAGGAACACATAGGCTTAGGGGGAGAGAGCACCTGCGTTTTATTTGGCCTCCATTGTGGCCCTTAACATTCATAGCAAAGACATCAGGAGCTTTGCCTGAGCTTTGCCTGAGCGTGGGGAGTGTTCCATTGCATACTCTTTGGGGCTAACCCTTCCAGGACCCCCCGGGGGGCAGCTTTTCACACTCCCACTGCTCAGAGGCCCAGGAGAAGCACCAGGAGGTCAGTCAGGTGGTTGCCCAAGATAGCACAGCTAGTCCTGCTTCCCGCAGACCACATCTAGGCTCCGAACCCTTATGCCACTCTATTCCCAAGAAGGGAGGGGAAACCCAGGCCTGAGGCCCTCAGCTGTGTCTGGGGCAGCCCACAGTTGAGGGGACAGGACAGTCAGTGACCATATGAGGAAGGGCAGCTCCTCGGGAAGTGGCTGCACAGCCCGTTTCTCCTGTGCTGCAGGCAGGGACAAGGGCAGGGACCTCTTAGTTGGAGCCTGGAGGCACCCAGGAGCCAGCTCATCCTGACTGCCCTGTGGCAGGATATGTCCTGCTTCCCCACAAGGCCAGGCCAGCAGGCACTGCCTGGAAAATTCTTTATGGGCTGCTGCCTTCCAGGTGGCTCGCTGGGAGTGGCTCCTGAAGCAGGTGCTGGGCAAGTCCCAACCAGATCCCTCTCTGCCACTGGCATGCAGGGCAGGCCGGGCTGGTGCGGTGTAAACAGGGAGGGAAGGGAGTGAGCACACAGCAACTGACTGAGCTCTCCCTGGCCCTTGGCTTACAGACGGCCTGGGCTGCCTTTGGGCTCCAGGTCTGTCTTACTAGGCAGTGAAATGTAACTTACGGAGCACAGTGTTGCACTTGTAGTGTCCCCATTGGTACTGCTGAGTCTTTCTGATCTCCCCGGTTGTGGACTCCTAAGCCTGAACAAAGTGAATCCCTGAGCTCTCCCCAGTGGTTTAGGTGGATCACTGGTAGATGAGCCCCAGAAGGGCCCACAAAGAGCCTGATGCTGGTGGACAGAAGGGGCAGCAGGGAAGCTGCACCCAGCACACCTGCTCCCTCTGGCTGTATCCAATGGGATATGGAGGGAGGCCACACAGGTACTCTGTCCCAAGCCACATGGCCTCCTCATTCTCCAGCGCGGTACAGCCGTGTTGGCTTGGGAGGGAGGCTGTGATAGTCCTTAGAACCTGGACGCAGCTGGCTTCCGGGACTCTGGCTGCAGATCTGGCCTTGGTGGAGCCTTGGTGAGCACAAGAGCCAGCAGTGGGCAGAACCCTGCACCTGGACAATTGAGAGTAACCTGACAGGCCATGGGGGTTGTGCCCTCAAAGAGGAAGGGAGGTTGCCAGGGTTCTGTGTGACTCGATGGAGCCTGGAGGCCCTGCCTGTGGAGAGGGGGAGAAGATGGACCTGCTGCCTGCCTCCCGGACCCTGGGCTGTGTGCTCTCATAAGTCACTGCCGAGGCAGGGGCCAGGCAGGGCAGAGTGGTCTGATGACTTCCCCTCTGCTGTCCTTGCTTGGCCTGCAGCCTGCTGTCCTCAGATGCTGGGACCTCTGGCCTCCCAACACCCCTTGCTTCCCCTGGGTAGCCGCAGTGTAGCGGCTCCTTCCTGCCACCGTTACACGAAATTAGAATCTTGGGCCACGTTTCTGGGGGGAGGGTGGATGCTTTTTCTAAAGCTTTCTTACACTGAGCTGGAGCTCTGTCTATATTCTGAGGCAGGGTTTCACTGAGTCACCGAGTTGTCCCACCTCCTGCCTCAGTTTCCCCGAATGATGGGGTCATTGGTGTGTGCTGCTGCTATGCCTTTCAAACCTATTCCTTTTATGAGAGGTACTAGGAGTGACCCAGGAACTGAGCATCAAGTGTCGGACAGGCTTGCTGTCCCTGCAGGGCTTGACTTGTCAGAGCCAGAGACCCCGGTTCCAGGGGTCCCCTCTTCCCCATGCCAGCTGGGCACCACTCTCCTGTGCCTTTTGGAATACCAAGGCAAAGAAGACTGTGGGTGCTGTCACAGCGCCTGCCCATCTGCAAGAAAACCTAGGTTACACGTTCACTCTCCAAAAACCAGGACTGCGAGAGGAGTTGGGGTCTCCTTTGTCCCAGCCATCAAACAGGCTGAGAGGCTGCTGTGGGGACTGCTGAGGAGCTCCAAGGTGCAGAGCTGAGGGCTTGGATATCAGGGCTTATTCTGTGGGTCTGTGTTTTTCATGTGCCCCAGTGGGGCCCAGGCCTGTTGTGTAGAGGGCTGGATCCTTCACTTCACGGCATCGTGCCATGTTGCAGTGGGGAAACTGAGCCTCAGAGAGGCCTGTGACCTACCTGAGGTTGGAAGCCCTTGCCTGGGTTGAGACAGCCTCTTCCTGTTCTCTCTGCTGCTTGAATCTGCCTTGAATGGCAGGGAGGGCTTCCTTCTCCACAGATAGAACTCGAGCTGATAGAACTCAAGCTGAAGCGAAGGAAATGCTAAGCCTTGCTGTGCCCTCACTGCCTCCTGTACCCCCGGCTCCCTGGGGCTCTGCGCTCGGCTTGAGTGACAGGTGCTCCAGGGGGCAGGTCCTTCTGGAGCCAGCCCTGGCCCCTGTGCCCAGGGTCTCTTTAGACCTCTCCATGTAGATCTCCATGCAGAGAGGCTGGCTTCCTGAGTCCTCACATGTGTGTGGTCACCAGTGTGCAAACCGGGCTGTGCAGGGTACTGTGGTGGCCACCTCAGTCCTGTCCCGGTGTCTGCTCTCTCTGTAAGCGCCTGAGCCTCATCTTGAAGGTGTGAGGGTGCCCCTGCACTCACCCATCGCTGAATTCAGGAGAGGACCAGTGTGCCTGCGTCTGGTGGCCTCGAAGCAGAGATGTTAGAACATGGCGAGGCCTCCTCCGCCTCCTGCCTGGAGCCTAAAGAGAGGAAAAGTGAGAGCTGTGATTCTTCCTGGCTGCAGAGGTCCAAGTGGGATCCAGGAACTGGGCCCCGGACTGTCCTGGAGCATGGAAGGGGCAGTCAGCTCTGGGCCTCCGTGGGGGCACTGGGCAGGGACTTGGGCTGCGGAGAGCAGGGCAGCACCACATGCGCCAAAGGTTACATGTTGCTCTTGGGAAGCCTGTGTGCTCTGTGGACAGGGAGCTGAGTGATGGGCGAGGAAAGACTAAGCAGAGAAGAGGAACACGCGGGTGTGCGAGTCAGGGCCCCAGCCTTCAAGGAAGACGGGGCAGGCTCCTGACTTCTACTGGGTAATTGTTGGGCTCCTCCCCGAAAGCCACTGGCCAGGTGCTCTGGGCAGACACAGCCAAGCCAGTGCCTGCTGCCCTCTGATGCGGTGTGGGTCACCCATGGCTTTGTACAGCGTCAGGACCAGACACACACACTCACACACACACACGCGCGCGCGCGTGCACACATATGCACCTCCTCAGGTCCCCAAGGAGTGCAAGCAGGAGAGCTGCAGGCCCAGGAGGGACCCGGTGAGGCCTGCCCACCCCGAGAGGTCCACTGCTGTGCCCCATCCGCAGCTCTGGGTGTCGAATCCAGAAAGCCCCTGCACACACTGTGCATGGCCTTGCGTAGTGCCTGGGCACCAGTACCTAGGAGAGCTGACACCGGAAGCCCGTCTTCAAGCTGGCCCTCGCTCTGACCACACGTGGCGTCTGACCACAGGGTGTGCCTCGGAGGTGGGCCGTGAGTCTTGGGGTTCGATAGAGCTGGGCATCCAGGTGAGGGTCCCTGTGGCCTGCCCACGAGGAGGCGGAGGATGAGAAGGTTCCAGGCTGCGTCATTGGTGTGGTTGCTGCACCTGAGGCCTTCATTTCCAAAATCCAGCTGGTTTCGAGGCAAACCATTGCTGGGAAACTCTGCATGTCCAGCGAGGCCCCACAGGTTCCTGCCAAGGGTGTGCATGGAGCAGGCCTTCTTCCCTCCTGCCTGCTTGTGGAATGGTCAGGCAGATGCTGGCGCCGGGGTCACAGCCATAGAGACCTGAGTGCAGACTTGGACAGGGAGAACAGGGCCACGCTCTGGCCGAGTGCTGCCCGCCCAGTGGGGAGACCAGTGCCAGCAGGCCCTGATGGGGCTGGAGTTGTGTCTGTGCACTGGCACATGTACCACTTGAGCCTGGGAGACGCACTGGGAAGGGGAGGGCCGGGACGGTCACCTGAGTGCTGCCTCAGTGAGGCAAGGACACCAAAGGCGGTGCTGGCGTTGGCTCCAGGTCTGTGTGCCAGTTGGGTCTCATCACCATCAGAACCACTCCTGATGGGGCCGTGGAGCCCTAGGGGCCGCCACATCTGGGCAGTAAAGAATTCTTATCACAGGTTTGTTGTTGCCCCCCTCCAGGGGCTGGTGGTGAATATTGCATCTTCGTGGCTAATATTTAAATGGGCTTTAAGATCACTACTTTAAATGTAGATGAAAAGTCTGATTTCAGGCTGAGCTTTTCATATCTGTCAGAGCTCTTGGTTCAGGTGAAGCAGCAGCATGGGCCTTCATTGCTGGACTCCAGCCCTGGTGTTCTCAAGTGGCGGCTGGATTTTCAAGTAGGAAGCCATCCTGTCCCCTTGTGGTTGGTGCTTGTCGTGGAGGCTTAGCAGCCCAGCCCTCCTCGAGGACCTGAGCCCCATCTCCATTGTGTTCTGGTCTGGGGTGAGCAGCACAGGGCCACGGGGCGGGCAGACAGCCCCCCTGGCTGGAGTGGGTGTTTGAAGGCAGAGCCGCAGGGTGGTCCCTGGGCTTGGAGTTTCGCATGACCTTGGCCTTTCCTGCATGTCTCCAAGCTCTGAGGCCACAGCTGTCCCCTCCACCCCCGGGGCCCCCCCGCATGTCCTGCTTGCTCTGCGGCAATGTGACTTCAGTGCAGTCACTGGCTGCGCGGATGCATGCAAACGGACCACTGTTCGCTCCTGGGGAGCTGTGACTGTCATTCCCACAGTATGAAAACTGCCCTTCTCAGCGCTAGACTGGTGTGGGCTTGCAGGGAGGCGTTGGTATCATAAATAAAACCCTGGTGTGGTCATGGGTGCCGCGAGCAGGCCCCGGTGGTGGAATTTTTGCTGTTTGCAGCATCAAAATAGGGCCACTGATGCTTAACTGTGTTTCCAGAGTCAATGCGGGACCTGTGCATAAGTGCCATGTGGCTGGTGACCATTCTGTACGTGTTCAAAGACAGCAAAAGTCTCCCACACGCGTGCTCGCACCTGTGCTTGCAGGGTCTGAAGCCAGATTGTGAGGATCGGGCCGTAATTGCCGTTGGCAAGCTGTGTGGTCTTGGACAAATCTGCAGCCACCTCCTTCCTCTACCTGGAGGTGAGGACAGGGTTCTGGCCTGGTGTTCCCTGGAGGAGCAGTGTGGCAGTCTTTGGCTGCCATGGCCCCTTGTGAGGTGAGGGTGTAGGAGGCCAGGGACTCGGGCTCAGCCTGCAGTCGCGGTGCAGCTTGGGGAGTGCCGCGGGCTCTAGCTGGGATCCCACAGGGCTCTCGGTGCCTTCCCCTGGGCCAGTCCTGTTGTGGTCACAGGATAAATTTGTCCCCTTTATTTTTAAACAAAACCAGCAGTTTGCTGTCCCTGGTCAGCAAGTCCTACAAAGTCCCCAGTGACCCCTCCCATATGCCTTGTCCCAGAGCCCCACACTTGTGCTATTTTTCTTTGTCTTTAAACCCAGGGCCTCGAACTGAGCTGTGTCCCCAGCCCTTCTTTAACCATTTTTTTATCTTGAGACAGGGTCTCTATGAGTAGCTAAGTTGCCCAGGCTGGGCTCAAACTTGTAATCCTCCTGCCTCAGCCTCCCAGCGTGCTAGGATGATAAGTGTGCATCACCACGCCCTGCCTTCACAGTGTATTTATGTCTGCTGAGTTCCTGGCCTCCCCCAGATCTGCACCTTCTGGAGCTCCTGGAGCTGCTGTAACAGACGGCAGATCTTGGGGGACTGGATGACAAGAAGGTGTCATCCCCGCTCTGGAGGCCAGAAGTCCTGGGTGGAGGGAGGTGTCCTCGAACCCAGGTCCTCGCTGCAGGCGGGGTCTGTCCTGCCTCGCGTGGCTCCTTCCCAGTGTGCTGAGTCCGTCTCCCGTTTGGCAGGATTTATTGGATCAGGGCCTCTCCTCAGTCTCAGTCTGGTCCTGGGGGTGGGGCTGCCTGTCCTGTGGGCAGGACACAGGGAGCATGGCCAGGCCCATGCTGGCTCTGCGCTGCCTTGTGTGCTGCAGAGCAGGTGCTTTCTGTCACCTCAGCGCCGTGTTTCATAACAATTTACTTCCGGCAGAAAGGCCTTGTAAGTCTGCAGTGGCTGCCACTGGTTGTCTGGAAAGCCTTGGGCATTGGAAGGGGCTGTGTTCCTGGGAACAGGCACCACCTTTTCTTTTTTATTTTTGCAGTACAGTAACAGGAATTGAACCCAGGGCCTTCACACTGAGCTATGCGCCCCAGCCCTTTATCTTTGACTTTTGAGACAGGGTCCTCACTGAGTTGTCCGGGCTAGACTTGAACTCGCAATCCACCTGCCTCAGCCTCCCAGAGTGCTGGGGTTACAGGTATATACCACCGTACCTGGCCAAGCACTACCTTTTCTGAAATACGTAGGTGTCTCAGAAATCCTGCCTAGAGCCAGCAAGGCAGTGCTCCACTCCTCTGGCAGGGCAGCTCGGGGGAGGCTGGGCAGAGGCGGGGACAGAGGGACAGCGTCTGGTCTTCCTGGTGACAGTGCACAGGGCTCAGCCTCTCCAGAGATCTGATGTGGAGCAGCTGCGGCTTCTGCAGAGCAAGTAAGACCTGGCAGTGGTGTCTGACTCCAGGATTGTTCCCCTTGCCCATCCCCGCAGCCTCCAGGCCCTGGGGCATGATGAGTGATTTTTAGTTGGATTTCAGGGAGTCAGGTCTGCTGGGCTGCGGGCACAGCTCTTGAGGGCAGAGCAAAGGCCTGGCTTCTGCTGTCTGACCTCCCCCCGGGGGCTCCGCCCTCATTGCGGCCCCTGAAGCCCTCCGTGCTCCACCCCTGTTCTGATGGTGCTGGAGTCCAGTACCTGTCCGCAGGCTGGGTCTTCTGGGCAGCAACTGCACCCCAGCGAAACACCTGGGTGTGGGTCTGGTACTCGGCCATTCTAGATTTGGGAGGGGCTGTCCGGGATGCCAGTGCGGGAGGGGCAGTGCCAGCCAGTCAGCCCCCGGCTAACCCCATGATGGGCATGCAGAGTCTTCACAAAGCCGTGACATCAGGCAGGTTCTGGTTCACTAACTGGAAATTCTCTTTGCAGAACAAACAGGGCAGGTGGAATTCCTCTTGGCCGCCTCTGCCGGTCCTGCTCTCACCCTGCTACCGCAGGCTTCCCCTGGTCCCAGAGATGCCCCAGCACGCGCTGCGGGACAAGCGCTTCCCCCTGATGCCCCAGCTCTTCAGCAGTGCGTCCGTGGCTGTGGAGAATGGGTTTGACCGCAGCCCCCTGGGCAGCAGGGACTCCCCAGGCTCTGAGCGCTCTGCTGCCCACTGCCCCCTGGACTCCTGCAGCCGGCCCCTGTGCCAGCCCCGGGCAGAGAGGCACAAGAGCCAGGAAGCCCTGGAGGCGCAGTACGTGTCAGTGGGGCCAAGGGACACAGCGTGTGGCTGGCGGGGCTTCGCACCTGAGTGCCTGCAGGTCTTCAACACCCCCAAGGGCTTCCTGTTCTTCCTGTGTGCAGCCTCCTTCCTGCAGGGCATGACGGTGAACGGCTTCATCAACACGGTCATCACCTCCATTGAGCGTCGCTATGACCTGCACAGCTACCAGAGCGGCCTCATCGCCAGCTCCTACGATATCGCCGCCTGTCTCTGCCTTACCTTTGTCAGCTACTTTGGGGGCAGTGGACATAAGCCGCGCTGTCTGGGCTGGGGCGTGCTCCTGCTGGGTGCCGGCTCGCTGGTGTTCGCGCTGCCTCACTTCATCTCGGGCCGCTATGAGGCGGAGGTGGACGCGGGGGCGCAGATGGGGACGTGCCCGGCCAACCAGACTGCAGTGTGTGCTGACAGCCGCTCGGGCCTGTCCCACTTCCGGCTGGTCTTCATGCTGGGTCAGTTCCTACACGGCGTGGGCGCCACGCCCCTCTACACCCTGGGCGTCACCTACCTGGACGAGAATGTCAAGTCCAGCTACTCGCCCGTCTACATTGGTGAGTGGAAGGGGCTGGGTGGCGCAAGAAGTCAGGCAGTGTTGGAGACTGACAACAGCCGGCCCCCAGTGGTGCCTGCCTGGGCTGGGTCTCCAGCCCGCTGCGTATTGTGTGCACGTGGTGCCAGGTGCCCACCCCTGAGAGGACTGCCCAGAGGTGGTCTCACCTGAGCACCAACGGAGTGGAGGTGAGGAAGCCCCCTCTGTGCTGGGGCCCCAGTGACCCCTGATCACGTGGCCACTTCAGGGGCACAGGTGAGGCCCAGGGAGCCAGCTGCAGGTGGGAGGGGCCGGAGCCCTTGGCCATGCCGTGCTGGTCACGGGAGGAGTGGCAGATAGAAGCAACTCAGAAGAGTCGAGACTTTCAGGCAGAAACACAAAGTGCTCCCGAGTTCTTCACTGTCTCCTAAGAGCTGTGCAGTACTCACCTGTGATGCCAAGTGGACATCAGACCTGGCACAGTTGTAATGACAGATGCTGACGAGAGAGGCCTCAGGGGGTGCAGACAGGCACAGGACCATGGGTATGGGCCTTGGGAGGCCGACACCAGGGTGGCCATGGTGGACACGGCTCCTCTGCTTGCCTTTCAGCTGTCTTTTACACTGCGGCCATCCTGGGCCCCGCTGCTGGTTATCTGATTGGAGGTGCCATGCTGAATGTTTACACGGAAGTCGGCCGGCGGTGAGTGAGTGGATGCCACCCTACCTATCTGGGGTCTGCCGGTCGGTGCTGTGGGCCCCAGAAAAGTGTTTCTGATTTAGCAGTGCTTAGTGCCAGGACAGGTTCTTGGCCTTGACTCAGGGCACTTGGGTGAGGCCAGAGCTCTCCAGTAGCCCTGGCCACAGTTTCTCTGCTGCTCTTTATTTGGCAGCTTTTCCTGCACCCTGAAAGAGATTATTTTGCCTTTCGTTTCCTTGTGTCTTTCGTTTGTGATACCAAATTTTCGTAAATGTAAGCAGGAGAGTAAGAAGGTAGGAGAGAGGGAGAGGACAGAGGAGGAGGACAGATGGGAGGGGACGCAGGGGGACAGGAGGGACCGAGCACCTGCTGCAGGCTTGGAGCGGAGCTGTGGTCCCTCCTGCATACAGGGCAGCTCATGCTCCAGGCTGCACACCTTGTGGCTTTCTGTAGATGGTGCTGTCTGTTTCTAGCGCTCTGCCCTCTGAAAAGCCACTTCTGGCCCCAGGCTGACACTGGGGTCAGGTGTGCTGGTTCTGTGCAGAGGCTGAGGTAGGTTGGGGCTCTCATCCCTGATGCTCCTCTGGCAGCCTGTGGCCCCTTGGGCTCTGGGGCCTCTGGGCCCATTTCACACAGGTCAGGGTGGGGGTGATGGTGGGGGTCAGGAGGAGAGCGAGTTCTGGGCCCTGGAGGCCACCACAGTGTCTGTTTTGCTAGAGCAAAACCGAGTAGCAGCCACTGCCGCTGCCTGGCTGTTGTCCTGGCCTCACGGCATCCCACCCCCTTCCTGTGGCCTCCTATGAGGCCCCCATCCTTTGTGGGGGCTGCACCCCTGGAAGCCCAGTGCTGTGATGGCTGCTGCCTTCTCACCTTGCAGTCTGAGAGCGTGCTGCCGTGCAGACTGCTGGCACACTTACGATGACCCTTCAGCAGGCCTCAGTGAACTCCCGCTGAGCCCTCTGTCCCCTCCGTGTGGCTGTGGGGAGGGAAGCCCCGCTGTTGCCTGGAGAGCCCACTGCTCGGGGCCCTGACTTGTGGAGCTCTCAGACTGAGGCTGGCCCAGGAGCAGGCTGGAGTGGGGAGCCAGCTGTCCTGGGAGTGTCCAAGCCAGGGGCCGGTGGGGTGGGTGCAAGGCTGTGGGCCTCTGCTCACCAGTATGCACAGGGACCCTGGAGGCTTGGTGAGCAGAGGAGCCAGGCAGCCAGGCGTGTGCGCATGCGTGCATATGCGCGTCTCCAGGACAGGCCAGCCGGGGACCCGCTTGCCTCTGTCTCTTCCTGCAGGACGCACTTGACCCCCGAGAGCCCACTATGGGTCGGTGCCTGGTGGATCGGCTTCCTGGGTGCAGCGGCAACAGCCCTGCTTATTGCTGTCCCTGTCCTTGGCTACCCCCGACAGCTGCCAGGTGGGTTTTCCCACCCCAGCCCAGCTGTCCCTTCCAGGAGGCAGAACACCCTCTCCTCCCTGTTCCTTCCCTTCTCGTTTCTACTGACAAGGAACAAGAGCAGAATCAACCTCTCCATGATGCTGAGAGGGCAGGGCAGGCCTGGCCAGCAGCGGGCAGCCATCGTGTCCCCTGGCCTGGCCTCCAGCTCCTCCGCGGTAGGCTGCTTGTTCTGCCTCCTGAGGCTCTCACACCTCCACCTTGCGCCATGGCATTACCTTGGCACTAGGACTGCAGTCACTGCAGGGTGGCAGATGGGGGTATACCCTAATGGCGGGGCAGGGAGACGGAGGCCGCTCGGTCCATTGCCCCTTGGAAACCGAGGCCCCTGCTAACTCCCTCAGGCTCCCAGAGCTACGTTGTCATGAGAACGGCAGAGACACGGCAGCTGAAAGACCACAGCCACAAGACAGCTAGCAGCCTGGCCTTCGGGAAGACTGTCAGAGACCTGCCCCTGTAAGGACCCAGGGTGGGGGGTCATGGGCCCATGTGGAGGTCAGCGCAGCCCCTCCAGGGTCACAGTGTGAGCCCACATCTACTAAACCACTCTCATGACCTACCAAACCCTGAGATGTGGGCACCGCAGCCTCTTATTGAGGCCACCATGGACTATAGAGTGTGGGTGGGGGTTCAGCCACACCAGCCCAGCCTATGGCCCCTCACAGGCCTGGAGCAAATCCCTTCCATAGCCGCAAGCCTCCTGACCCTGGCTGTGTGATGCCAGGTCCCTAGGAGGCTGCCCTGAGCCTGAAACCCTCCCTCGCACAATCCCCTCCACGTGTGCCCTTGGGGGCTCTGGGGTGGTACCTCCTGCCCCTCCTGGGCATCTTGAGCACCACAGGGAGCAAGATCTCCTGCACTGCCCATCCCGCCTCCCCTGCATGCTCTCCTTCATTACAGTGGTGTTTCTGTGGTTTGCAGTCCTCACTGTGCCCCCTCTCTCTGGCCATTGTCTGGCCCGGCTCTGTTGTCTTCGTGTGCAAAGGTGATGCCCTCACCTGCCTGGCCCTAGAGGGACGGCTTGGAGCCTAGGAGCCCCCGGTGCAAGGGTCCTGTTCTCGCAGGACCATGCATGCCATGGGGCTGTCCACAGGGTTGGGGACACGACCTTTGAGTGGCCTGCTCCAGTCCTCAGCCTCTGGGACCCAGTGGGTGCTTTCTTTCGTGTCTGGGCTCACAAATGGTGGCATCTAACTGACCCTGTGAGGCAGAGGGCTGGGGTGACAGGGATGAGCCCCCACAGCCTGTCCTCAACATGGGATGGAGAGGCTGAGGGGAGCCCCACAGAGAGCCCCAGCTCTCATTTAGGGCTTCCCTGTGAGGCACGTGGAGGGGTGCTGGAATATCATGCCAAGCCACTCAGGGCCAAGGGACTGGCACTGGCAGCCAGCTTGCTCAGTGCAGCGCAAGCCTTGGCCCAGTGTGGATGTGGAGACCCTGAGCCCTGAGCCTCTTGTGTTGTTGGATGACAGGAAGTTGATGTCCAGGGCTGGTTCCCAAACCAGTTGCTGTTAGGAAAAGAGTGCTGGCACAGGTACTCTGCACCAAGACCACGACTGGTTCTCTGGTGACATCAGTACAAACGTTCTTGCCAAGAAACCAGGACGTTTACACTTCATCCTGATGCAGCGGAGGAAGGGCACCACCACCTCATCCACCCACCCTGCGCCCTGAGCCCGCCCTGCTCCGGGGTGGGGTTTCCTCCGCAGCTACTCTTTTCTCTGCAGAGTCCTGTAGTTGGCCAGAGAGGTAGGCTTTTGACTCTGAAGTAAAAAGTAAATTTGGAAGGGTTTGGTGCTCCCAGTGGAGTTGGATAGGGGACAAAAGGGACCTTGTGACCAAGTGCCACTCTGTAGCAGGTCTGAGAGCCGTGATCCCCCATCAGCCCCGGGAGGTGGGCGGGGCCGGCCCCCGGCACAGCGCCCTCAGCGCAGCCCAGCAGGGCTCTGAGCTGGTCACAACTGCTCCTTCAGAAGCGCCAAGATGTCCAGAGCCGCCTTGACAGCCGCTGGTGTTCTGGTCGTGTGTCTAGATTCGTGCGGGGGGTGTTGTCTCCCGGGAGAGGCAGGAGCACACAGGGCACTCCTGCTTCTGCTCACGGCACTGCGCGAAGAGCAGTGGTGCACTCCTGTCATCCCAGCACTTTGGGAGGAGGCCAGGGCAGGAGGATCACAAGCTCAGGCCTATACTGGGTCTCAAAATAAAAAAATAGAAAAGGCTGAGGATATGGCTCAGTGTGAAGGCCCTGGATTCAACCCCTAACCCCACCACCACCACCACATGATCACCAAGCAGGGACTGCAAGAGAGCTTTTTGAGGCAACACTGGATAGGAAAGCAAAGGCGTTTCCAAGGCTTTGCTAAGGAGCCACCGATTTTGAGAAGTGGTGCTGCTGACGGTAGAAGGCAGGGAGAATATTGTGCTGTGAGCCGGCTTCAGCTCTAAGCTCTTTGACCCCTGAATTTTGGGCTCAGGGAAATGTTGAACCGTACCTGCAGCTTCCTGTGCTGCGGACGCACCTGCCCCAGGGGGTGGAGGCCACTCTGGCCATGCAAGGCCTGCAGGCCCAGCCAGCAAGGACCGCTGTGTTTCTGCTTCTGGCTCTTGGCTCTACCTCCTCACCCTGCTCTGGGGACTCCTGCACTTTCTGCTGTTGGCACCTGTCCAGCAGACCCCACTCAGAACCCACTGCTCAGCATACTGGGCTGACTGGCCAGGTCCGTCCCCACCCCAGCTACCTTGCATGGCTCTGGGAAGCAAGCTAGGGGCTGCCCTGCTGGAAGCTGTGGGGTATGGTGCCTTCCTCAGCCCAGTCCAGAAAACTGCTGGGGCGAGAACTGTTCCAGAAGAAGGGCCAGCCCACATACACCCTGGAACCAGCATGCTGCACCTGACCACTGGTCCTGGCTGTTGCCCCCCAGGTGCAAGCCAAGAAAAGCTGTGAGCCAGCCAAGCCCACTCGGGCCCCTTGAAGGGCCCCTGGTTCCAAACCCTGGAGGCATCCTGCTCCCCGCTGCTTCCTGCTGATTGAGAACTGGTCCCATTCTTGGGGACCTTGGGCCCTGTCCTGTGGGGCCCCTGTAGCCCGGGAATCGCTGCCTGCTGCCCCCTCCAGCCTTCTCAGGCCTCTGCTCATTGTCACAGGTGCCACCGGGAGGCACCGTGGTTCTGGTCACTTGAGGGCTGTGCCCCTGCTGGACCCAGAGTCTGGCCGTGGTGCTTTCAGGACACGTCCAGGGCTGAGCCTGAGGCTCTTGGTTCCCTCCCTGCACCCCTTCTTGTTCTGTGGAGTAAATGCAAGATGCCTCTCACTTGCTGCACTCCACTTCACTGCCCTCTTGGAACTGGGGGTCCTGTGCTCAGCCACTGTGACCCCTGTCTCCTCTCTGCCCTTCCCTGTCCAGCTCCATCTGGCTGCTGCTGAAGAACCCCACATTCATCCTGCTCTGTCTGGCGGGGGCCACTGAGGCCACTCTCGTTGCCAGCATGTCCACGTTTGGCCCCAAGTTCTTAGAGGCCCAGTTCAGCCTCAGTGCCTCTGAAGCTGCCTCTTTGTTTGGTGAGAAAACTAAACCCTGGGGTGTTGTACAGAAAGGACTGTGCCTTCCCCCTGGGTGGGAGGTGGGTGCTGGAGGACCGTGGCCCATCCAAGCAGGCCAAACCCCACCTGCTCACCACCAGGGCTGTGTCCTTCATTACAGAAGGGAGCTGGGAAGCTCTCGGGCCTTTGCCTGGAGTGGCTGTCCGTGCCCCAGCCTGGCCTCCCAGGCCTGCCAGATGAGGTGCACAGAGTCACTGATCTCAAGCACCAATTAAGCAGTGGCCCAGCTTTGATGCCCCAGGCCTGGCAAGAGGCTCTGCGGTCAGCCTGTGGACAGTGGTCAGTCCCGCGGGGAACCACCCTCTCCCTGCTGGGCCCGTCACTTTGATGACGGGCCCCAAGCACTTTGATGTGGCTTCCTCAGGAGCCCTGCTCCCTGTGCCTGACCCTGTGCTCCTGGGAGCCAAACGAGGACTGCGGGCTGCTCAGGACCCTGTCAGAGCTGTAGTGGGGCTTTGCAGGCCAGGGCTGTGGGTGCTGCCCCTGGCCCTGCACTCTGCCCTGCATCTGTGCTCTGGGGCGCCTCTGCGGTCCCTGGACGAGACTCCCACAGGGGCTCTGAGCAGCAGCTTGAGTGCTACCCGGTGGACAGGGACTGGTCCCTCTGGGCCCCAGTCACCCCGCCCCATACACGAGTTGAAAGACCCAGTTGGCGCCCTCATTCACCAAGCCACCTCTCCCCAGGGTACCTGGTGGTGCCAGCGGGCGGTGGCGGCACACTCTTGGGCGGCTTCCTGGTGAACAGGTTTAGGCTCCGGGGCCCCGGGATCATCAGGTTCTGCCTGCTCTGCACCCTGACCAGCCTGCTCGCCTTCTTCGTCTTCCTCACACACTGCCCCAACGTGCCCATGGCAGGTGTGACAGTTGGCTACGACAGGTAGGGGTGGCAGGGGCAGTCCTGGAGAGGCTGGCACTGGGAGGAGCATGCTCTGCGAGGGTCTTAATAGCGCTGTGAGATGCTGTTGTCCCAAAAGATGTCACGTCCTGGCCTGGGCCTCAGTCTTCTCTGTAGATGGGACTGCAGCAACCTCGGATGCACACGGAACATGTCGACACCCACCCCATGTGTTGCTGTGAGGCAGGACCTGAGGGACTGACCCCTTGGGTGACACAAGTGATTGCCCTGCCCAGCTGGGTCTCCCAGCAGCCTTCGCACTGCACCAGTGAGACTGGGACATCCCGAGATGCCACTTCAATGTGGGGTGCAGCCACAAGGGGAGCATTGTGGAGGGCGGGCAGGCTGGGTCCGTGCAGCCACAAGGGGAGCGGGGAGCATTGCGTAGGGCGGGCAGGCTGGGTCCGTGCATGTTCCCATGGCAAAGGGGGCTCCGCCGAAGGGGCATCTGGGAGACAGTGTTCGTGGGAAGGAAAGGAGAGGAGCGTGGGGCGCAGTGTGCGTCCTCTGACAGGGGCCATAGACCAGCAATGGCTGCGGGCTCTGATTACCTGCGGCCCGCAGCTGGGCCCACACTGGGTGTCGTGTTCACTACTCTTTCCTGACATCCTTTTGGGGCCATGGAGTTCAGTTCCTGTCTAAAAGAAAAACCACATCAGGTAGCTAGGGGTTGCCCATGGGTGGAGGAACCCTGGGGTGAGGCGTCATCGGGAGAGGCCCTGTGTGCTCTGAGTGGCACCAGCCTGGCCGGTTTGCAGACCCTAGATGTTGGCCAGGGAGGAGGAGGCCTGGCCGCTCTCCCACCACCACGTGTCCCCCCACAGCCTCCTGCCTGAGGGCCACCTGAACCTGACGGCCGCCTGCAACGCGCACTGCAGCTGCCGGCCCGAGACCTACAGCCCTGTGTGCGACACAAACGGCACCATGTACTACTCGCCCTGCTACGCGGGGTGTCCGGGGCTCGCAGAGTCGGGCCCGGGTGGCCTCAAGGTGAGTGTGGCTGCTGCCCGTGGCCCTGGCCTCCCGGGACCTGGGCCGGCCCTGCCTTCCTCCCGTGATCAGCACTGTTGTTGGGCTCCTCAGGTGTACCGAGGCTGTAGCTGTGTCCCCACGAGTTTGGGCCATGCCACTGCAGGGAAATGCACTTCAACTTGTCAGAGAAAGCCCCTCCTCCTGGTTCTCGTGTTCGTTGTAATTGTCTTTACATTCCTCAGCAGCATTCCTGCGCTGACGGCGACTCTACGGTAAGCGCCGCTACTTCCGCCAGCACCTTCTCGCAGCACCAACAGGTGGCGCCTGTGGAGCCCTGAGGGCCAAAGCTGGATAGTGCTAGGCCCGCGAGGCCTGCCTGTTGGGAGGCGCTGATGTCTCTGGCCTCTGGCAAGATGCTTGCCACCGGGGGAGGTGACACTGTGGCCTGGGCCTTGGCCAAGATCTGCTGCCGGTGTGGGTGTGTGACTCGGCGAGCAGCCAGTCCTTCGTGCTGCTGCTGACGCTGCTGCCTTCCATTGCAGGTGTGTCCCGGATCGGCAGAGGTCCTTCGCCCTAGGGATCCAGTGGATCGTAGTTAGAACACTAGGTACTGTGCTATATGAGGACAGCACGGACAGCTGCAGTGTGTCCTCTGTACTGGGGCCTCTGGAGCTGCCCTCTCCCCAAGTCAGGCTGGCTGTACACCCAGGAAGGGCGCCATCCGAGCTGTCCGCCAGGGGCCGGTTGGCATTTATTTCCCCGAGGTCTCCTACCCTAAACCAGACTCCCTCCTTGGAGACCTAAGGCACTGCCAGCCCCATGCCAGGACCCCAAGGAGCACCACTTTAGCCTCTTTACGCCCACTGGGAGCACTGAAGCCAGTGTTGCCTGGCCAGGTCCCCCTGCTGCCCTGTGTCCCGGCAGTGTGCTTATGAGCCCCCTCCCTGTAGGAAGCATCCCGGGACCCATCGCCTTCGGCTGGGTGATCGACAAGGCCTGCCTGCTGTGGCAAGACCAGCGTGGCCACCAGGGCTCCTGCTTCGTGTACCAGAATGCGGCCATGAGCCACTATATGCTCGTCGTGGGGCTTGTGTACAAGGTGAGGCGGACCTGCGGCAGGTTCTCCGGCCAGCTTGGAGACTCCGGCTCAGGCTCCTGGTGGGACACCCCACGGGGCCTCGGCGTCCCAGATGTTTCTGGGACTCGGCCACTGGGGGGCGCCCTTCCCCATCCTCAGGACGTAGTGGCTGGGACTCTGAGGTTCTGGCCGGTCAGAGCGCTCTGGACAGTAGGGCCCCAGCAGCACCCTGGCTGGGGGTCAGAGCAGCTTCCCCTTCTAACTGCTGGGGTTGCCCGACCCTACATGGTTCGCTAGAGGCTGAGACACTGGCAGGAGTGGCTGGGGCTGCTCCCTGCGGGGTGGGCTGGCTGCCTGTGTGACAGATGACGTGTGCACCTGTGTGAGTGTGTGTGGGCGCTCACGCCAGCCTTGAGTCTGTCCTCCCTTTCTGTTAAGGACAGGAATCTGGATTTAGGGAAACCTTAAATCCAGGATGATCTGGGCTGCAGAGGGAAATCTTTAATGTAACTCATAATTCTGTCTACAAAGGTGGGGTTCCCTTCCCAGGTTCCCAGGCTGGGGTTGGCCTTGCACATATCAACCCATGAACCCCCGCACACTGCCTCGCTCTGCCTCTGCTTTTATTTTATTTTATTTTATTTTTTTAGTACCGGGGAATCAAACTCGGGTCCTTGCACTTGCGAGGCAGGTGGTAGCATCACTGAGCTAAATCCCCAGCCCTTGCTTCTGCTTTTAGACACATGTTAGTCTGTCCCCCTGGCATTCCTGTCCTGTGGGGAGGTAAGTCTCAGCTCCTGATCAGGCAGGTTCCAGGGACCAGGGAAGAAGGCGCAGGCTGGGCTGCAGCTGTGGGGGATCCCAGGCAGGACAGGTCTAGCAGGTGCCTCCTGTTGCCAGGTGCTGGGCTTCCTCTTCTTTGCTGCTGCCTACTTCCTGTACAAGTCTCCATCCGGGCCCTTGGACTGCCTGGACGCCTCCCTGCCCAGCCAATCATCAGCCTCTGAGAGTCCCACAGACCTCCAGCGGCAGAATGACGTCTGACCCGCCTGCTCTTGGGCCCTCCTCGCCGAGGCCACAGCGCCGGGACTCAGGGCGTCTGCACTGGACTCGGGGCCTGAGAGGCCACCCAGGGCTGCACTGAGCCACCAGTCGGGGCAGAGCCTCAGAGAACTGGGGAGGAGTGGTGTGGCATATTGGAAAGGAGCACCGCTGAGGACCTGGCTGTCTTGCCAGCCACCTGCCTGCTCTGGCTTCCCATGCCGCTTTGATGTGGTAGAAAGCCCTGCGTGGGGTGGCAGTGCCCTGGAGGCGCGATCCTGTGGACCTTCCATGTGACATCTTGTTTGAATCTACTGTCACTTCTTGTCCTTGGAAACAGGTGGCCTCTGCATTGGGTAGGACCGATTTGGATAAATAAACATTTGTGGACCTCTGTTTTATACATAGAATTTGACTTCACTGTGCTTGTAGAACTTGTGTTAAGCCAGGCATGGTGCACACCTGTAATCCCAGCATTCTGGGGAGGTTGGGGCATGAGGATTGCAAGTTCAAGCCCAGCCCGGAAGGAAGGCCCGGTTTCAAAAATATACAAAAAAAAAAAAAAAAAAAAAGTGGGGGCTGGCAATGTAGCTCCGTGTGAATGCCCTGGGTTTAATTACCAGTACTGCAAAAAAAGCAGAGTGTGATTGTATGTCAGGAGAACTCCACAAGGGCTGCGGGTCTTACCCAGCGGGCAGGTGACAGTCAGGTCTGGACAGTGTTTCTGTGTGTCCTCAGTTAAGGTTGTGCCTGTATAAATATATTTTACACCTAAAGCTTGTACCCTATGCAGTGTGTTTTATTTTCGCGGATTTGCCAAGTCTGGCTCCTCTGCCCAACTTACAGGATTTGTGGTGCAGGCCAACCCCAGTGCTGGCTTGGCCCACGGGTTCCCAGCGGGTACCCTCCTGTCCCTGTCCTGGTGACACGAGGACTCTGACTTGGGCAGCCTGACACCACTGTGCATGAAGGAGGGTGTGAGCGTGTGCACTGTGAGGGTGTGAGCGTGTGCACATGGGTGCAGAGTGAGTGATGTGAGAGATGGCACAGGGACTGCAGCCCGGGCACTGATCTGCAGGCTGTGGAGAGTCAGTGTGAGTGCCGAGCTCTGGACACACTGTCTCTGGAGGTGAGAAGTAGGAGGGGCAGTCGGAAGGTGCCCCGAGGAAGGAGCATTTTAGGGGCCAGAAACAGCATGTGCAAAAGCCCTGAGCAGCAGCAGCAGCTGACAGGAACAGCTGACAGGAACAGCCCCTGGTAACAGGCAGGCACTGTCTGCTCTGTAAAGAGTTTTTCAGACCGCATGTGGAGACAGAATGTGGGTGACATGGAGAACTCGGGCACGTTTGGGAACACATTCTGCCTCCACATGCAGTCTGACTTGAACATGAAGTGTCCCCCAGGTCTGAGGGCTCCACTCCCGTGCAGCAGCGTAAGCAACCTTCCCTCCTGCAAGAGGCCCTGAGACTTCAGGGACCTGACAAGGAATGTCCACTGGCTCATGCCATGCAGAGAGCCCCTGGGTGACCTGGGCCTAGGGAGGCAGCTGGGCACATTTAGTGACTCATGGGACGGTCACCATGTCTACCTGATGGTCCTGTCCTGGAAAACAGTGGGCTCCTCAAGTGTCCTCAGTGATGCCTGGCATTCTTGAGGGGTAGAGGGACAAGTGTGCCCTCTGATCGCATGCCTGGGAGGATAGGCCTTGGGCCCTCGGAGGAGTGGCAGCAGGAGGGAAGGGCTGTGTGGCCCCCAGGGGGGCTTGGCTAGACAGCTCTGAGGATTGGCACCCCGTTACCCTCCCAGGACCTCAAACTCCACCATATCCGTTAAGATCCCTCAAATTCAAGCCATCACATTGTGATTTTTCCCAGCAAGGAGATAAAACAGACAGGAAGGCACCTGGTCCAGAGCCCCCAGCTGGCCAGGGAGGGGATCTGAGCGCCTGGCACCTAGCAGGAAGTAGGCACAGGGACACAGGTGCAAATCCCTGGCCTTGGGAGTGTACTGGCAGGTGTTGTGCCAGGGAGTGGTCGGCATCACCAGCAGGGCTGTCAGGGTTTCAGAGCCTGGGGGCTTCCCTGAGGTCAGCTGAGGGTTTGCAGAGGGAAGCAAGGCTGTCTGGGCATGATGAGTTGGTGATGCTCTAAGACTCCACAGGAGAGCTTCACGGGCACAGGTGACATGGAGAGGTGGCACCAAGGGGCTCATCTGGGTTAGCTTAGAGGGTGAGGTCCAGCAGCCTGGCTGGACACGTGGGAGACTCCCCAAGGCCGCCTAGGATGGTGTGGCTTAAGATGGGCCCTGGGGGCCCTGGGTTGAAAGGACCTGGTGGCTTGTGGGCCCAGAGGGCTCTGTCTGCCAGAGACAGGCTAGAGCAGGTCTGCTCGGGGATCTTCTGCCCTGTCCACACCCACGGGTGATGAGATCTGGCACCACCTTGTAGATGAGGTCGCCCTGCCCCATCCTTTCCCAGACCCTGGAGGGCCCTAGCAAGCCGCCAGCACACACTGTCACCCCATGGCCCCTGCAGCTCTGTGTGCTGCTGCGCCACCTTGACTCAGGCGAGCACTTGTCTGCAGGACAGTAACAGCCCCTGCTCACACCTCAGGGCCCCACGTGAGTCCCGCCCAGCAGGTGTGTGTCACTCCCAGGTCCCCTCTTCCGCAGCCCTGGCTCCTTTCAGGAGCTCTGGGTCAGCTTGCAGAGAGAGAGGAGAGAGAGAGAGAGAGAGAGAGAGAGAGAGAGAGAGAGAGAGAGAGAGAGAGAGGGAGTGTGTGACCCCCTCAGCCAGGCTGCTGTGGGAGAAGCAAGTCACAGAAAGATGGTGTCCCGGGCACAGAGGGCAGGCAGGAGTCTGTATAGCCCACTGGGTTCCCATGAGACAGACTAGAGCCAGAAGGGCTACGACTCCTCCGCTCTTTGCAAGAGTCAGGTGCTGACAGAAGTGTGGAATGTTGTCCAGGTGTCCTGGTCACTGGACCATGCTCCTTTGTTCTTGTGTTCAGTTAAAAGTCATCGTCTGTTCAGGACCCATGTGGAACCTTACAGCAGCCGGCATAAAGGGTTTGAGCGGCTGCTTCTCCAGAGAACAAGCAGCAAAGTCCACGAGGCCCAGGAAAAGACACCCAAGGCGGCAGGCCCTGGGGGCACCAAACGAAGCCACAGCGAGGGGCTGCCTCACACGAGGTGGCTGCACATCCTCAGAACCCCAGTCAAACAAACAGGAAATAACAAGTCTCAGTTGCAGAGGAGCAAAAGGCCGGCTGCTGGTAAGTATAAACCAGGGCAGGCGCTTCGGAAAGCAGTTCTTCCGCAGGGTAAACGTGGCACCGGGAGCCAGCAGTTCTGTTCCTAGTGTCTCCCAAGAGAGACCGAGACAGAGTCCGTGTGGCAAGCTGGGAAATGTGTTTCCTTCCCTTTTGTTTAAGGTGTTCTTGTCGCTGGTCAGGCTACCTGGTGGCGGGAAAGCTCCCCCTGCTCCCCACCACTGCAAACAGGAACGCGAGGTCACAGCCTCCTTCCGCGGTCACTTTCGGGGCAGCTGCGGGCCCACCTTCTCTGTCCTGAGATAGGTGCCCGTTCTACCTAAGGGAGCCCTCAGGGCCAGCCCGCCTCCCAGAAGTGCCCCCCAGAGTGGGGCAGCAGACTCTGCGAAGGTGTCACTGCGACCTTGCTCAAGGAAGAAGGGATGCTGACGGACGAGACAGTCTCGGGCACGAGTGTTCATGAGACACACAGACAGAATCTGAAGTGACAGGCAGGGAACTCCCAGGCCTCCGGCCACATGTTCAAGGCTCCAGAGATCATCCTGAGCCAGGAGAGCATCAGACGCAGCCTTCAGTCTCCGCCCTTCAGAGTCGGGCCTGTGAGACCCTCTGGCGAGACCAGGAGCTGGAGTGGCTGGGGGCGGGCTGCAGGCGACACCTGCTGCCCAGGTCGGCTGGGCAGTGGGCCTTGGGCAAGCGTGCAGCTCAGCGTGGGATGGGTGGAGGGGACAGCGGCACCCTGGGACTGTGGCGGGAAGTCCAGCTGAGTGGCTTCTGATGCCCTCTCCTGTGACCTTGGCCTAGGGGGGCTGAAAATGGAAGCAGAGTTTTGAGGTGGAACAAAGATTCACAACATTCCTACCACCTGGGCTCTGCATGAAAATGTGAAAATCACTGCAACCCTCAGCCAGGGGATCTTTCCAAAGCAGTCAGGCCACACCCGCCCCCTTGTCGAAGAGGCTGCCAGGCCCTGTGTGACTGCTCACTCCTCCCTCAGCCTCCTTGGAGTCCCAGCTCCAGCCATGTCCACCTAGCCCTGCTCCAGGGCCTTTGCATAAGCAGTTCCTGCTTCTCCCAGAGTCCCCGTGGCCGTCTGGGGTCCTCATCGCCAGCATCCCGGAATTCCCCGGCTGAGTACAGGCACATAAGTCTGTCACCTGTGGCAGCACCTGGCGCACAGCTGGTGCTCAGTAAGTGTCTGTGGGCCACTGGGACAGGAGGTAGCAGCTCGTGACACCCATGACTGTGCACTGGGAGTCTGCTCTGAGGACGCTGGCTGCAGTGGGGCTCAGTGGCCGTCTGCCGGCCACCTAGGGTCTGCGGCTAGGGTGGGCGTGGAAGGGAGAGCAGCCTCCTGGGTGCTCATGGGCACACGGATTCCTGTTCGTCAGCAGCACATTAGAAGGGCGCGGGCAATGAGGGTTTAACGACGTGATGTGGGGATCCATTTTCTTCTCAGCTGGTTCTCACAGTGATTCCATCTCTGCCCTGCCTAATTCATAACTTGCTCATTTATTCCAAGTTGTGTTGGGCCTGGGCCACGGGAAGGAGCCCAGACCCAGCTTCTCTGTGAGCCACTTCCCTCAGGCCGGGCTGGGCCGCCAGTCCTCTGTCCTTGTCTCGCTCGCCCTCCAGGAGGGAGACGGGGTGCAGTGGCTGAGTGCCCCACACACCCACAGCCCCTCCAACACGGGCTCCGTAACCTTCCCAGGCCTAGGTTTCCACACTTCCGGTCTCCATTTCACTAGGTCTGATGGAGACCAGCATGCCTGGCTTGGAGCAAGTGTGCTCTGCTCATTAGTAACTAAAGTCCTGTAGCCAGGCGTGGTGGCACACGTCTGTAATCCCAGCACTCGGGAGGCTGAGGCAGGAGGATCGCTGTCAGGTTGAGACCAGCCTGGGCTACATAGTGAGTTCCAGGTCAGTCTCAACTGTATAGTAAGACCTTGTCTCAAAAAAACAAACAAATAAACAATAAAGTCCTGTCTCCCTCGTGGGCACCTGGGAACAGTGGGCACCAAGAACCCATGACCTGCGACAGCCCTGTGACAGGTCAAGGTCCTGGGACCCCTCGGCCCCAGCCCCTTTGGGAACCTCATGGGAGGGTCTCGCTGGCTGTTCCCGAGAAGAGATGGACGCTGCTGTCCCTCTGCCACTGCATCTCCTGCCCCTCAGGTGACTCCCCTCCCCATGGGCCACAGCCATTCTGGAGCCCTGGGTGGTTAATTGTCCTGCCTAACTGCTGGGCAATTACCACACCTGGAACTCACTCATTAGGAGCCTAATTAGCCCGTGCTCCCTTCCACGGAGGCCTGGGTGAGTGTGGTTTGTAGCTAATGACTGCGTCCTAGAAGCACAACAAGAGGACAGTTGCTGTTTATTTCCCACCTTCCTGAGGGCTCAGGCCCAGTGGACACAGGTACCCAGGGGTCCTGCTGCAGCTGGGCAGACAGACAAGGGCAGGGTGGGTGTGGGAGCCGTGGGAGCGCCAGCGCGGGTGCCCAGAGGACCTCTGAGGCACTGCCCGGTGGCTGGGGTGGAGTTGGGCGGCCGGGCCGGCGGGTCCAGGCAGCCTCGCCTCTTTGTTCTGTTCTTAAGGACAGAGAGAATTAATCTGGAGAGCGAGAAACACGGTGGGTGAGCCTTACAAAGGCTCCTCCAGCAGATGGATTCACCGGGGCCTCCGTGGGTGTCAGCTGCGCCTCCCAGCCCCGGCAGGAGCAGAAGGAAAAGAAACACGGATCCTGGGTGCAGGGTCCCCAGCAGGAGGTGGGGAACGCGCTGCGGGTCCTCTGGCTCCTCCTCCGGGAAGCAGAGCCCCCAGCCGCCCTTGTCGGGTGGTTAAAGCGTTTGTCTGTGGCTCAGTCTTCCCTGAGCTCTGAGCTGCCTCCGTTGCGGGGAGGAGAGCCACCCACGGCTTCGCGGAGCCTCGTGTAAATCTACTCCACCACAAGCAGCAAGGAGCTTCTGGGCAGGATGACAGGCTCCGCCCAAACAGCTCTTCAGGAGGACGGTATCCCCGAGCAGCGTTTAAATGGGCTTTTTCTCCCCTGCAAGCTGAGACAGGAGCTCTCCACCCAGGAAGCAGGGAGTTTATTACCCTTCTGGGATACCAGTTGGACCGAGTCACGTTCTGAAGCAGAAAACCACTCTATCGCGAGGCAGAAGCTGAGAGGGACGTGGGGTGGGCGAGGAACCGCACGCATTCCTGCCAGATGCACGTCATCCCAGGGTCAGATCTTTGTTTTGTTTTCTTGCTTTCTTTTTAAAATCTTTTCTTAAAGGATTAAAAGAGGAAAGAGGGGTACACTAAGCCTCAGCAGGCTTTCACCCTTTAGTCTGAATTACTATATCACACGGGTGGAGACCTAAGGTGTCAGAGTGAAGGCAGCTTGGAGGGCGTCCCCAGGGGGAGCTGGACCTTCTGGAGACAGTGTCAGCAACTTCCTCATGGGGCTGGCCTCTGGCTCACCCTCACAGTGCTCGGGTCAGGAAGAAGACTGCAGGCAGACGGCCTCAGCTGCTGGGGAAGGGAGGCGGAGCAGGCCTGGGGAGGCGTGGCCGGGGAGGAGTCCGCAGGTGGGAGGAGGGGAGTGGGCAGGAGCCCCACGCCCTGCACCACCCACTGCAAGGACTGTGCCCAAGTGGTCACCATGGGCAGGGGCTGTCCAGGTGTGGAGAGGGCAGCGGCAGACCTCGAAGCTGTGGCGGGAAGAGGGCCTGGCTGAGTCCCTTCTGCGGGGACAGAATACCTGCTGCCCTCAGCTGGAAGGGAGAGGGGTTTACTGGGCTCACTTTCCAGAAGATCCAGCCCTGGCGCTTGGGCGGACAGCTGCCCACCGCTCCCAGGAGCAGAGGAGGAGGAGCTAGAGAGGGGTGGGTGCTCTTCCGGCCTCCCCTGTCCCCCAGTACTGGGCCAGCCCCAGCCTCCGGCCTCCAATTGCTTGTACAAGCACTGCCTCTGAGTATGAGAGGCTTTGGGGGACACCCAGAAGTAAACCTGAGGCAGACCCTGCACCCCAGGGCAGGCTGGGGTGTAACCGCTAGCACGGAGCCTGGGCAGATGCTCCTGGACACTGAAAGACCCGTCCTGGCCCCTGGATAAGGGGTTCACTCACTGTCTTCCTGGCCTGGTGGAGACAGCCCTGAGCCGGTGGCCAGTGGGACGTCGGGTGACTCACCCAGGGCCTTTGACAGCTGTGCCCCAGGCCACACACCCAGCCCACTCTGCCCCTTTCCAGAGGTGCACAGCTCAGACGGAATCCACTGAGTGGAGACACTGAGAGCCCAGAGCACGGCAGTGTGGGGAGGGCCTGAGCAGGGCCGAGCTGGCCCCTCCTGGCCCTGCCCCACAGCCCCCTGGTTCCTGCAGCATTCAGCTTTAGGGCTGTCGCTGCTCAGCCCCGACCGGGATCACCGATCACCAGCCCCTCAGTCACCAGGCCCCCAGGTTCCCCCCTGGAGCTTGGGCTCTGGGTGCTTAGCTCCGTCCTGTTTTCCTTGGTCCTAGTGCTCTCATTCGATGCTGGAGGCTCCTTGGCAAGAGTAGCAGAACCAGCTTCAGGATTCGGCAGGAAAACTAGATGCACTGGCAGCTTTCAACCTGGCACAAGCAGGGCCAGATTCCAACAGGCAGGTCCTGGAGCTGTGTGTGGAGAAGCAGGTGCGTGTGCAGCTGGCTGCCAGGCCCAGCAAACCCACCCTGCTCCAGCCCTTACAGTGGGCTGGGCCTGTGGGATGGCACCCCGCCTGTCAGCCCCAAGTGTTCCCAGCAAAAATGACCTGCCATGCAGCAGGGAGAGGCTGGGATGGCCCAGCAGCTAGGAATGGGGCCTACTGTCTTGAGAAAATTCATTCATTCCTTTGAATAAGCCAAATTAACACATATCTCAGTTCAAACACACATTCGCATTGAAATTTGGAAAATCGGATTCCTCACAAAAGCTCATGTAAAGTTAATTTCCCACCCAAATTTCTCTGGCCTTTGTGTCTAATTTTTTCCTTTTTCCTTTTTTGCAGTACTAGAGATAAAACCCAGGGTCCCCCCGCACAAGGCGAGAGCCCACCTGGAGCTATTCTAGTCCGGCCCAGTTCCTTCTCCGAATGAGGAAGGCCTCTGAGGACTCAGGTGTCCTCCTGATCCCAGGCCTCCCTCCCTGTTTCCTGTGGCCCTCACAGGACCAAGTGTCTTCCTTTCCCGTCCTTGCATCTCCCCTGCGCAGGGATTGGGGCAGAAGCCTTCCTAGGCATCCAGGGTTGTAGCTGTCCACACAGCCAGGTGCCGTAGGCTCACTGGGTGCTGGCCCTGCGTGGGATAGGACAGGGTACCAGCCATTCCCTGGTCCCAGCAGGGTATGACAGTCCCTCTTTGGTGTCCCTCTTCTTACCTCCACGCTCCTGTCCCTGTGATGGGCAAGGACATAGACACAAGTGTCCCCATGGCTGAGGAAGGGTGTGGACTGAGGGAAGTCCCAGCGGAGTACCAGGATCTACGGGAGTAAAGACAGTGACGGCAGGCAGATGTGGCCTGTGTCCTCTCCCCTTCCACCCGTGAGCTGCCCTCCATCTGGGGTGGCAGTGCCCACAATGGCACCACCCTCCTGCCGGCCCTGCTTGCTCCCTGTCCCATGTTGGGACCTGAGTCCGCTCTCACACGTGGCCTGCACCTGACCCTGTCTTGAGCACTGGTGCTCAGTGTACGTCCATTCCACAGTGGCTTGGAGAGATGAGGTCAGTGGTGCCCTTTCTCTAGGGCAAAGGGGCTGAAGAAGGTGTGACCTGGTGGCTCCCCTGCTCCCTGCCCACAGGGGCTGGAGGAACAAGAGGGAATCGGCCGGCCTCACCTACACGCACTGTTCCCGAAGCCCTGGCCACCGGTGCTCTGCGTCTCCATGCCAGGCTTGCCGTTTACTTCCCGGCGACAGATGCTGACAGCAGAGAGCACTGTTTCCATGCCTGGCATCGAGGGGCCTTGGCCCGTGGATTCTGAGTCAGATTCTTCAGTAATGAAAAGGCAGCACCCTACTGGCTTCCAATTTGGCGGCTTGACAGTGCAGACTATTCAGGAGGGAGAAAAGGCAATTCAGTAAATGTGCCCTTGTTCGTCTCGTGTTTGTCTTGTTAACTTCGCTGTGCTCGTGTCAAGTGCCCACACAGGGAGCACAGAGGGCCTTGGTCCCCTGCGGCCCTGCCTCCTCCGGACATTTCCGGCTCATGGCCACCTCTTTTCATCCTCCATTGGCCCTGTGCCTGCCCCGATTACGGTGTTAGTGTTCTTTGGTAAAATCAAGATCCTGGCGTCCGGCCCCTGGCAGGTTCAGTGTGGTGCTTGGTGTGGGCGCCAGGGTACTTTCCCTTGGCAATGACCTGCTCCAGGCGGCTGCTCGGGCTCCACCAGGATGCCCGAAGCCAGGAATGATGGCAGCCCTGTGGGTTGCAGACTGCAGAGGACTGAGCTAGGATTCTGTTCTCAAAATTCTTCTCTTAAATAGCTTGGCTGTGTCGACAAATCAATGTGAGGCGGTGACTTGCTGTTAGGAAGCTAATCGTTAGCTGTCACAGGAAGAAGCAAATTATCTGCTCAGCTCCTACCAGCCGAGCAGCCCAGGGACGAATGTTTCTATTACCAACCCTTGAAATTTCCAGAGAAGACAAGAGCCTGTGCATGCTTGACACAGGCTGGCCATAGGAAATGGGACCACGGACTTGTCCTGCCCCTTCCTCCTGCTTCTGCACAGCCTCACTACATCACAGAGGACCCAAGGGTCCAGGGCAGAGAGCACCAGTGCTGTCTGAGGTGCCCAAGACCACCACGGCCGGTGCCGGCGACAGGAGCCAGGGTCAGACTGGCGGTGGGGCTCCGACCTTGCAGCTGCAGCACGGCAGTGTGTGCTTCTCCACTCCAGCTCTGCACCAGGCCACCGAGAACTTGCTCAGCCACTCCTGAAGGGGCCTCCGGTCCCAGCAAGCACAGGGGCGCACACCACGTGTCCACCTCGGCCATGCTGCTGTCCCTGGACCAGCCCTGGGCCCTGGCTGCAGGAGAGGAGGAGGAGAGGGCCAGTCCATCCCCGGCCCTGCAGGATGGTGCTGGGGAACAGCGACCGTGACCCTGACCGGAGGGGCAGGGCTGGGCCTGGACACGGGGGTCTGGGTGAGTGAAGTGGACGGGGTCCTCCCTGGCACAGCAGCAAGGCTGGCTGTGGTGAAGCCCAGCGGAGGATCCACCCGCTTCCCCTCTGAAGCAAAGAGGCAGACTCTGAACCGAAAGCCCCCAGGATGTCCACAGCAAGACTGCTACTCTCTGTCCTCCAGCAGCCTTAGCCCCATTTCTAAGAAAAATTAAATCACACAGCATCTCTCTTAGGCATGGAGCCATTATAGGTGGCGTAGATCAAACATGTCATGTGTGTGTATGTGTGTGTCCTGTGTGCTGGTGGAGGGATAGAAGGGCACAGAGATGCCTGTGGGGCCCTCAGATCCCACCACTGTGACACTCGTGACGGACGAGTGTCAGGCGAGTCCTGTGTAAGTGTGAGAGGCGGAAGTGTGACTTCGGCAGGGCGTGATAATCCGATTTTGTTTTAACTGCTCATTTAGATGAGAACACATTTTCCTTAAGCGCGCTAATGTCCCCTTTCTTCCTCCAGTGGTAATATTTTAAAGAACCAGACCATAGAGCTGTTCTGCCATGCTCAGAGAGGTTCTGAGGAGACAAAGCCAGCCCTTGCTGCTCCCAGAGGGACACAGTGCTCGGATTTGCAGATGGCTTCCTGCTCACCTGTGTTTGTGAGGGAGAATGGAGTCCTGTCGTCTTACAGTGCCTGGGCGGGTCGTGGCCGTGGCCCACGTGACGAGCTCAGAGCAGCTGGCCAACTGTAGGCAGTGGCTCCGGCAGAGGCTCGAGGGCCCAGGCTGGGTGGACAACAGCCTGTTGGGCAAGCGCCCCCACTCGGCCGTTGGTCATAATGGCAGGAGTTTCTACGCCTGGGCCTCTCTGGGCCAAAGCCCTACAGTCTTCGGGCTTCTCAGGTGTTTGACCTACCCAGCACAGCACTGTAACCCTCCAGGGCCTCCCAGGGGCCATAGTCCCAGCTCTGGTCCCCGAACAGCCCACAAGCAGGTGGATCACTGAGGTCAGCACCCGAGGAGGACAGGTGATGGGTAGCCAGGGTATGGGTGCTGATGGCCTCAGGGAGGCCTGGAGTATAAACGCAGCTCAGGGCCAGCACTGGGCTGCTGAGCTGCACTGCGGGAGTTAGTGCTGGGGTTCGGGCTCCCCGGGGGAGCAGCGCTGTGCTGGCTCAGCGAAGTTCCAGCACTGTGCTAGGCTGCCAGCCGACTCAGGCTTCAGACCTCAGGTGGGCCCAGAGAGGCCAGAGCGAAAGCTCCTCTCAGCACTCATGACTCCAGATGTGCCTTTCACAGAGATTTCATGCAACAGGTGTGGCAGATCCAGCCCCTAGGCACTGTGACCAACTCAACCTGCAGCCCACTCCCTCCCTGGGGGGAGCGGCAGGCCTGAAGTTTCTAGCACTCTAATCACCCGCTTGTTTCCCTGGCAACCAGCCCCATCCCGAGGTATCCGGAGCCCACCAGGAGTCACCCATCAGAGCCAAAGATGCCCGCGTCACCCAGGCATTCACAAAGGTCGCTGGAACTCTGTGTGGCTCAAAGACCAAACATCAGAGCCAAAGGTTCTCCTAGGGCCCCTGTTGGACAGGAAATGACAGGGTTTGAGTGTTATGCCAGGAGCTGGACGCAGACAAAGGCCTGTTTCCCACTGCATCCTGGATTACTGGAGTAGGCCAGCTGTCCATGCAACCCCTCAAGGCGGAGAGATTCCTCTGTCACTGTCAGCGCTGTGACAAGTCAAGGAGCCTGGAGGCGTGATGTGTGCGCACAATCTCACTGCTGGGCCAGGAGGGACTGCGGAGTCCATCTGGAAATTGACGATAGGACCCAAAGGCCTGAGTCTTTCTCATTGGCTCCTTATTTCTGGAGACAGGAACGGGTCAAGCAGGCCCCAGAATCCTGACACATCTGTGCTGCTCACGCTGGTCTGCAGCTGGGCCATATCCAGGGCTGAGGTGCCCAGGCAGCCCTCAGGCATCATGGCATATGCCTTGCTTCTTCGAGGCAGCTTGCTGTAAGGTGGGGGCATCCTTTGACAGAAGATTCCATTTCCAGGGGAATTTACAGAAGCTGTGTTAAGCTGAGGTTTTACCGAGAGCCATGAGTTTGTCTATTGCTTTGCAAGGCCCTCACAAACCTTTATGGTTTTGTTGTTGTTGTTGTTGTTGTTGAGACAGGGTCTCACTATGTAGTTGAGACTGACCTGGAACTTACTATGTAGCCCAGGCTGGTCTCGAACTCACAGCCATCCTCCTGCCTCAGCCTCCTGAGTGCTGGGATTACAGGCGTGGGCCACCACACCTGGCCTCACAAACCTTTATGAACCACACCCATGCCCGGAGCATCCGTCCCCTTCCACCTGGCAAAGGCAGGTAAGATCCTCCCCACATCACAGGGAACTGAGCTGCAGCTGGCCATGCTCCGTGCCTGAGGTCACAGGTGGTAGAGTGACCAATGCCCAGCCTCTGGGCACCAGCACCATACAGGAGCAGAGTCCCCAGCCCCATGTGGCCACCAAGGCTTATGCAAGGCCTGTTGAAAGAGGGTGGCTTGTTAGGCCTGGGCTCAGAAATGGAGTGGGGCAGGAGACCCAAAGCCCCCGGGCCATCTCTGGAGGCAGAAATTCAGCAACACGCAAATACGAAAACTAGGAACATGAGCACAGGGCAGTGTGACAGTGAGGTGATATGGACGCAGCATAACCAAGGGCAGGGAGAGGCAGCCATGGCAATGCCACCTGCTGGGGGCTTCTGCCGGGCAGCTGTTTCCCCTCCACAGGATGACACGAGACCCTCCCGGCCATCACAAAGAGAGCTCTAGGCTCCCTCACACATGCCGCTGCTCTGGAGCCATCCTGACCCCTCCGGATTGGTGAGATGGACGTTTCAAGCCTGCCAACTGGGCTCTGATGACCAAAGTGACCTGGCTTTTCTGAGACTGGCCAGAAACACCATAGAGAGTCATAGAGCTCTGTCAGGTGAGCCAGCCCAGGGAAAGGACTGGCCTCATGGGCTCTGGGGAGGCCCCATATGTCCCGCAGGGAGAGTGTGTCTGTGTTCACCAGCCTGGGCCACGCTGGGTCTGTGCCAAGCGTGGTTAGCGGCAGGAGTCTCAGGGAGGCTGACTGACTGAGGGCACCCTTGGGGCACGGGCCAGGCCTCGAAAGAGGACCCTGGACTCCAAGGCTTCTAGTACACTGGGTCAGCAGGTGCTGTCCAGACCCCTCTGAGGGAAGAGCTTGGTCTCCCCGGAGACCTCGGCTCTGTTGTGCGAGCCCAGGCTGTAACAGGCAGCAGCTCTGAGGGCAATGACTGTTGAGTCACATTGAAATGGAACTTGTCTGATTTGTTCGCCGGGGGGTTCTGGCTATTTAACAAGCCAGACAGTCATAAATAGTGTTTATGGGCCATAAAGATAATCATATTTTAAGTAACTTGAAGAACCTGCTACCTGAAACGCCCAGAGCATTAAATCCGTCGTGAGCAGTTTATCACATTGGCATCCTCCCGGGCAGTGGGCGGGGTGGGGACTGCGCACGGCCATCTCCAGACGCCAGCGCAGCAGGTCCAGCCCCATGGCCGGGTGCAGATGGAGCAAGCAGATGGGGGGCGCAAAATAAGTCCAGGGGCTGAGGACAGGGGTGCGGCTCCGAGCCAGAGGAGCGGCTTTCACTTCTTCATCTAGAAAGCATAGGGGGAGGCAGGCCATGGTCTAGCACCTGTGTGTTATTTTTAGGGAAATTTTTACACACAATTACCCATATTTTGCTCAATGCAATCCATCCTCTGGGGAAAAAAATAACATACGAAAACTAGGCACCAGCCCCCTGCCTGGACCCTGGAGAAGCTCTGAGAGGCGGGGCCTGCGGGGTCAAATCTGTGACCTGGAGGCCAAGTGCTGGGTGGGGAGGGAGCAGGCTGGGCTCTGGGGCCATGTGGTCCACAGGGCAAGGTTGTTGTGGGTGAACTGCAGTGCCAGTATGTCCTACTACCCAGAGAGATCCGCTCAGGGCTTGAGGCAGCTGGGCAAGCAGGCTACCTTCAGCTGCAGGCCCGGCCCTCACCTGACACCTTTGGGAAGGAAGCAAAACCCGCTATCCACCCTGCTTGGCCTACTCGGTGGCCCTTCCTGGGAGCCTGACCCTCACTCGGCCTTGGATGTTCTGATCCGTTCTGCCAGGTCCTGGTCCCAACTCCTGTGGCCTGGTTTTCTGTTCATCAGACTTAGCTTCTGAGGAGAGACAAGAGTCTCCTCCTCCTGTCCCCACAGACCTCCAAGCATCCTCATCTGTAGGAATAAATGATGGAGGTATGTCATCAATTTACAGGTGACTGTCTTAGGATACCCCGGGGGAAAGCAGAAAAAACCCAAGTCAAACCAGCAGCAGAGAATAAAAGGCTCAGGGGAATAAAGAGACCAGGCCCCCAACCAGGGCCCAGGAAGCTTGATCTCCATTCCACTCCAGGAATGGCCCCAGGGGATTAGAGGGAGCCCAGGGAAGTCCAGATCCAGGGGTGTACAGGTTGATAAAGGTTCAGGGGTGTGGGATACCAGAAGTCCCAGGAAGACAAATGAGAAGTTTCCTACACTGCATTTATTGTGCCAGGTTGGGATGTGCCCTTGCTCCTCTTCTGCAACATGCAACTGCCATGGTTAGAAACTCTCAGCTTCAGTAATGAGTTAAAGAGGCAGAGATTAAAGTAAAGGAAGATGGTTTATTTGGAAAAGAATGGAAAAAAAGATAGACAGCTACCCTACTCCTGGGGAGTAGGGGGCACCAGAAATGAATACCTGTGGGGTTTTGTCCCCAGCTCCTTGTTATTTAGGCCTAGTAATTTCTCCCATCCCCACACGGGGAAGCTGTCACCACCTGACTGGCTGTCTGGCTGTCTTTGATCCTAACCTGGGCACCGCTGTCTATATTCTTTCTGGTTGGTTGATTTCTTTTTCCCCTTTTGTGAAGGATAAGTGCGTGTGTGTGTCTGTGTGTACCTTGTAGAAGGGCAGCTTAGGGTTAGAGATTAAGTAAAGGGGACATGTGTATCTGGTGCAGGCACAGTGAGGTTAAAGTGAGAATATACAAATGAGTACATACGGATAGGAGTGTGTCTTTTATATATTAAATACACATCCTGAGGTGGCTTCCCCTTATCTCCTTTGCAATTTGTGGAGGTGGCAAGGGGCTGGTGTCCCTGTTAAATTCTTGTGTTCGTTGTGTTGCCTGGCACCTTCCCCATCTGTTTTTTCTGTCTTTACCTTTGTCTTTCTACTCCAAGGTAAGGGTTGGAAGGTGGGGCATCTGGGTCATGAGAGGACCAGTGCCCTCACAGCCCTGATGAATGGGAACAGTGCTCTTACAAGAGGCTGGCAGGAAGTCCCGCCCCTCTCTTTTTCTTTCTCCGTCTCCCAGAACACAGTAAGCCTGAACAATTCCCTTTCACCTACAAATGGGTTCTGGGCTCCCTTTTTACTTTCATCTGTCAATAGGCTTTCCCCTGAGCCAGCCAGCCCTTACCTTTCTGAAGGTGGGCCTTCCTCCCCCACGTCAAACCAAGACAAACACTGCAGATTTATGAATTCCACAGATTTCTGCCAAAACAGACACATATTCCCAGCTCCATACTGTAGTACGCCTCTCTTGAGGCCCCACACTCTGTTTCTTTGAGAGTATACTTGTAAATTTTCTGTCTAATAAATCGCTTTGTGTCTCTTAGCTAGGCATCCTGAAAATTCTTTTTTGATGATGAGTCACAATGCTGCCACTTCTCTAGCTAGGGTTTGGGGACCTCCTAAGACTTTATCCAGCGACAGATCCCCTGGCCCTGGGCTTTGCCTCCTGCTGGCATCTTGTGAGACTGTTAAAGAAGGAGAGATGGTATAGTACTCTGAGGTGTCTCAGAAAAAAAGTGCTCACTACCTCTCCTTAGACAGGCGCACCATAACACTGGCGGTTTTATAATTGGCTAGAGGTGTCCAGCCGGTAGGGCACCCCGGCTCTGGATCCTGCTCAGGAGATAGGTTGTGGCCAAAGGGAAAAATCCAGAGGTCAAAAGAGTGGTACTGGGGCCCACACAAGACAAGAGATGTCTAGCATCTGAATTTCGAAAAGTTCAGTTTACCAGGTCATGCCCCAGACTAAACAGATCTGGAACAGTTCTGGAAGATGCCCTGTAAGGTTTCATGTAGAAATCAAATACTCTCTAAGTTTCCTGTGACCTAATCTCTAAGAGTGTGGCTTTCCCAGGTCACATCCTAGAGCCAAACAGGTCCAGGATTGACCCTAAAAGGCCCATAAGGTACCTACAACCTAATTCTTACTCCTCCTGCCCACTAATCCATCGAGGGAGTGACGCTTATCCATTCTACCTGACTCCCTGCTTAAAAGAGATGGAAAAATGGCTCCAGGTGCTTTGTGTCTGATCCCTCATGGCTCTACCAAAAGCCTGAACTTTGCCCTAAAACCAAACCTCCCTCAAGAGCTGACACTGCTAAGCACCTTCTCTTGTCCGCACCCCACAGGCTACCTCCTGACCAGCCTGCATCAGCACCCAGGAGGTGAAAACGATTTCCCAAGCCCATGCCACATCCAGTCTGCATCAGGCCCCAAACTCAAAAAACTCAGCATCCAAGTCTGTCACTGTTCTGCCCGACAAAGTGGCAGGTGCTGATGGAACCATCCAAGTTCAGGTTCCTTTTTCAGTTGTGGATATGCAGTGATACAAAAGAAAACTGGGCACATTTTCTGAGGACTCTAAAAGGTTTTCTGACATATTCTATACCCTGACAATAGCTTTTGATCTGACCTGGCAAGATTCCCAGCTCATCAACAACAACAAAAACAAACAAATTACAAGAGCTGTAAGAGAGGTCAATAATAAAGCCTTCGTGGCTACACCTGATGCCAATCAGCCAATGGATACATCCTCTGATGAAAGGGGTATAAAAAGCCAGTGGTCAGACCTCCGGGCCATCTTAGGACCTATGCACAAGGGTGTGCCCAGGCCTATAAACTGTGATAGGCTCAGAACTGTCAGTCAGTCAGGCTCTGACAAAAATCCACCTGCTTTCCAACACTGGCTTATAGCAGTATTCTGTAAATACACTAATTTAACCCCGAGTCTAAAAAGGACCAAGTCATCCTGAAACAATATTTTGTTAGCCAGTCCCAAATATTAAAACACACACACACACACACACACACACACACACCACACACCACACACAACACAAAAACCTCCAATGGGGCCCACAAGCTGAAGTAAGTCAACTGGTCAATGTGGCTTACATGGTCTTTAACAACTGTGACAAAATAAAACAGCTTAAAAAAAAAAAAGGCAGGCCAAAGCCATGCTAGCCTCAGTGGATCAGGCTCATTATAAAACCTACGGCTCCAAGAAAAACAGAAAATCCAAAGAGTGATAGAGACAAGTCTGAGAGCTTCAAGTACAATCAGGGCCCTGGACAAAAAATGCCCTCTACAGCTACCAAGCCCTTGCCAGGCCGATCTAGAAACAAAGAAAGACTCTTGACATTTAAAAAAGAGACTGTCTTCATTCCCGAAAGGAGATAAAGTCATCCGCCACCATGGTGCCCAGAAAATAAATGCTGAGAAGTGACTGACAGGGCCTGAGGAGCCTGTGGGTCCCATAGAGAGACTGCTTGTCACCATGACAGTCTGGTACAGCCTTAACAGTGCATGACCCTCTTGGTATTAGAGGATCTTGCTCAATTTAACCTCTTACTGGGGTGTTATCATTCTGTTCCATTCCTCAGTGGTTTTGGGCTTTATTAAGTAAACTGGTCAGGCTTCTTTACTCCATTCTAAACCGCTGGTTGAGAAATTTTGTTTTCCAAGCTGCCTCCATGATGATACCGAAGTATATGCCTCCCACTTGGGGCTACTCTGTCATTCAAACCTCGGGTAACCCATATCTGGTAGATAGAAACCTGGCCAGCCTGACCCTTGGGGGCCCAATTTCTCAGCTGGGAGCAGATCCCCAAGCATTGTATGATGGTGCCCAGAAAAGGCTGTCAAGGCTGCTGCAGTAATCATTCAGCTAAGAGAACCAATTCTCTACCCTCACAAAAGACAGTTGCCTTAAAAGAAAAAGCTATACAGGGGCTAAAGCCTATTATTAATACATTTTTGGCAACAGGGTTGCTAGTGCCATGTCAGTCCCCATGCAACACACTCATTTTACCAATGGGAAGCTATTACAGGCAGCTAAGTTAGATAGAAATTAATCTACAGTCAAAGAGTGACTGGGCCCCCAAGGAAGTCAGTGAAAACAGAGACATCCAAATTGGGGCTGGAGGCGCATCTGAAAAGAACCAGGCCTTAGGATGAAGTCTTGATAGCCAGGCCTGCTGCTCTCCCTTGAGATAAACAGCTATCTGAGATTGTACTGTGTTAGCTAACTCTACCTGGTCCAGTGGGCCCAGATGGGCATCAGACTCATAGGTGGGTGACCAGAACATTGGACCCATCGTGCCCTCCCTTCCCAGAATGCCTTTGTTCTTCCCATGTACCCTTGCTGCTGACTCCTTTCCCTATTGGGCCAATAGTAGCTAAGTGGCTGTACTTATAATCCTATAGGTAGATTGTAGTTTGATACACATTGTACCCACATTGGGATTTTTGCTGTATAAATCACCTCTGACAAAGGGCTTCAGTGGCCACACATTCGGGACTCCTGCTGGAAATCCAGGAACCATTCTCCTCCTTAATCCCAATAAAACTCTCCTAACTTCTTACTTTGGTTTATGACTTCTTTCCTCTATGTCTTGAGACTACAAACTCAGCACATCTGACATGTACCAGGTCAGGAATTATATTTTTCCTGTATCAAAGCAGTCAAAGAATCACATCGTATAAAACTTCAAAATCATCTGGGGCTGGGGATTTAGCTCAGCAGTGCTGTACCTGCCGGGCAAGTGCAAAGTCCTGAGTTTGACTCCTGGTAACGAAAAAAGAAATCACCAATGAAGCAGGAGTGCCCATTTGTCCCAGTGACAAATCTATTAACCACCTCGAAAAGATCCCGAGACACTAACTGGTTCTCTGCCCTTAATCTCAAGGATGCCTTCTTTTCTGCTTCCATGGACCCTGGCTCTCAATTCTTATTAGATTCATGTCTCCGGGACAAAACCCAAGCTACCTGAGTTGCCCAAAGCTCAAAAGACAGACCTCGTATTGCTGCAGACCAAACTAAACAAATCCAACCTGCTGAGTTAGATAAATGAACCACTTTGTTCTCTCTAAAAACAAACAAACAAACAAACAAGCAATCAGCCCCATCCAAAAAACAGGACCTCTCCCCGGGTCTTGTATAACTAGCTTGCTGTTCCCTTGCTTGCTGTAGCCTACCCTGTATTTACTATTAGAGGTGATTCAGACTCTTCTTCGTGCTTTTCACTAACTCCTACTGTGTCTTCCAACAAACTAAGGAAAACCTCAGAGACCCTGTACTAATGCTTCTCACAACCTTGCCTTTTAGGCCACGCATGCTTCATGTTACTCCAATCTGTTTCTTCTCCTTTAACAGCTGTTAAACTACCAATGGCGGCTTGACCCAAGGACCAAACTCACCCCCACATCTACAGCTCATCAACAAACCTTAAAAAATAAAAATAAAGCTCCCTGGGGCCCCTGGATCAGACAGGGGCAAAACTTCCTCGTTCTCCACAAAGATGAGGACAGCTCCCTTATTCAACAAAAAATACCCGTAAAAGACAAACATCCCTTCTTCTACACCCCTTAGAGATTTGGGGGACCCATCGCACACTGTGTCACCTTGAACAGGCATTGGAGACCAGGGAAGAGGGATGGAGAAGAACCACTTCAAAGTTTCATTTTTGGAACTTGAATTTAGTCACTAGAAAATGGGAGACTTTCTTCCTATTTAAGTATTCCTAACCAACTGGGACTGCTGGCTGCTGGTGAAGGAAGAGGCTAAAAATTCCTGGAGACATGTTGGTACCAACTCCACGTTTCCTCTGAGAAGCTGGGAAGGTCCGGGAGAGGAGTCAGAGCCCCCGCTCCGGCTGGCCTGGAGGTCAGCCAGGGAACCGCAGGTAGGAAGGTACCAGGCAGCTTGGGAGGGTCTTGTGGCTTCTGGTTCCCTCCCAGCCAGGTAGTGGGTACCTGGCCTCAGGACGGCCACTGGTGGAGCATGCAGTCCCCGAATCTAAGAGCTGCCCTTGGCGTCCCTCCTGCCGCCGAGGGCAAGGCCTTTCAGCTGGGAGCCTTACGGCCGCAATGTGCCCACAATGTTAGCTGTGGATGGGACATTTTACATGAGGCTGAACCCTCGGCCTCCCAAGGTGAGAGCAGACAAACGCTGGTTTTTGTTTTGTTTGGGTTTTTTTTTTTTTTTTTTTTTA
>NW_022900934.1:1343909-1349156 GCF_012274545.1 Fukomys damarensis | reverse complement strand
ATTGAACAGATGGATTTTTTTTTTCTTTTGTCCTTTCCTGTTAGATGTGCTGTTTGTTGCCTGCTTCCCAAGAGCAAATCTCAAAAAGAAAATGACTTTCCCTGGGGCTTGGCAATTAAAGATCCCATTCCAGCTCTACCGGGAGGACAGGGAGAGCTGGGAGGGATTGGGTCCTCTCAGTCTGCAGCGTCATTAGCATTGCTCGCACAAGCTGCTGCACCGCACACTCTGGAAGCAGAGGGCGGGGACTGCTTCCCGGGAGGACCCCCTAGTCTGTCCCCTCCCCAACACCGCCCTGCCTGCTGCCAAGAGCGGATCTAAGAGCAGGCCTGCTCTGCCCGGGGGAGGGCTGCACCTGGCGACTCGGGCCCAGCCTTCTTTGAGACCCTCCCAGGGAGCCTGCAGTGCTCTGGGAAGAAGCCCCCGTGTCATCTGTGCAGAGCCTGGGCAAGTAGGACGGGAAAGATGAAGATAGGTAAAGGGAGACAATGAAGACTGTAATTTTAAAATTAAAAACTACAACTTCAAGACACAAACTCAGTTTAAAATTTTTTCTTTTCTCCCAAGACATAATGAGCAGGGGCAATCCCTTTTACCACAAATGGACTTCCAACATTCCCTGTTTACCTGCCAATGAGCCTCTTTTCACCTTTAAAACAGCCTTCCACAAAGGAGGGGCGCTGTCACTGCCATGGGGCTCTGTCACCTGTCAGAGGTGGGCTGCCATTCTTCACCCCAGGAAAAGCTACGGCCTTTTGTTTGGAAATCAATCTCCTTTCCACTCCCAAATCTCCCATAAATACACCCAGTACCAGACTCTGAGGGCTGCTCTCTGTTTTGAGGGCCTATACTCTATTTCTTAAAGTGTGTACTTTTATATTTCGGCCTAATCAAGCCTTTCTGCTTCTTACTGACTCGTCCTGAGAATTCCTTTTCTGAGATGAGAGCCAGCAAATCTACAGGTTATTCTGTGGGCAGAGTGGGTTTAGTTGCTGTCTCCACTTTGGGAACCTTCTCAGACCCTGTCTGGCAACACTGGGAACTTACTTCTGTGTTCTTCTGTCCTTGTATCCCACCCGGTCTGCCCCCTGGGCTGTCCACTCACCCTTCCCCACACAAACCCCTAACTTCAGGTCTTTCCAGAGCACCCATCATGGCCAGCACCCCCAGCACAAGACCTACTCTGTCTCCTGATACAGAGGACTCTCTCACCTCTCTGGGACCCGTCTCTTTCATTGCTGGCCACTCTTGGCCATGTTAGATGGACCAACAGTGGGTGGGCAGAGGGAAGCCCTCCCAGGAGTACAGTAAGACTTCAGTAGAGAGCCAAAGGGCCAAGAAGCCAAAAGTGTCTGCAGGTCTGGTTGCTTCTGGAGGTGTTCAGGTGTTACCGGTTACTGGGGTCTCCTTCCAGAGGTGTTTTTTAGGTTCTTGAAAAAAGAATTGGTCAAGAGAAGCAAAATACATAGTGAGATTTTACATTTATTAAAGGTAGGAAAATAAACATGCTCTGCAGAGTGAGCATGGGCCAATTAAAAGTAGGAAAGAAGCACCAACACTTTGCATAGTGAGAGCGGACCTCTGTGAAAGAGAGAGCACAGAGGCCTAGAGCTCAGTGGCAGCCGTCTTTTCTACCCTCCATGCCTCAGGCTGACGTCAGGTTTAGGTCATCCTATCAGAAACATGCTTGAATTCTCATGAGAACTGAAGATTGCACTTTCTGATTGGTTCTGGGTGGCCATGATTGACAGGTCACACACACTTGCCCAGCCAGTTTGTCATACCTTAATCTCCTGCCTCATTTCCCCTCAAGAGACATAAATCCCCATAATTCTTTATGGGGTACAGTAGATGTGGAGGCTTCCATCTTCACATAACTACTTCCCGTGGAAAGGGACTGTAGGCCCTATTTGCTGGGGATTATATGCTCTCCACCTACTTAGGAAGCTGTGGATCACTCACTGGGTTGAAGAAAAAATAACTTGGAGTGCAGTAGGAAAGGAGTTAATGTAGCTGTGAATTCCAAGGGAGAAAGCACGGTGAATTTGTCAGGAGAGTAACTTTACTATTAGGTTGGGATTGTAGAGCCCAAATACAAGAAGGAACAGGTCACATTTCCATGTTTTCTGTAGTGGACTAGGGGTCATTAGTGAATACTTATCTGCATCCTGAGCTATACTAGAGTCTGGCTTTTTGAAGAGGAACTTTAGGCCTTCCAAAGGTTCATAGTACTAGCTTTCTTCTCTTGAGTGTTCTGGGCTTGCCAGGGTTATTGTAAGTATAGCGTGGACAAGCTTTGCAGGTCTCTCGGGTGGTCATTGCTAGTCCTAGTCCTGTGAAAATTCAAGTGATCATTTCCCGCATAGGGTTTCTCAAGAACAGTCTTGGCTGCTCTGGAATTAAGGCTTCCAGTTTTTGTCCCAAAGTTAGTTTCATAGCTTTGTCTGTTGCATAGCTATAGCTAATATTGCCCTCCCGGGAAATTTTTATATCATGTGGCAGAATCCACCTGTTGGCTAATTAGGTCTGAGAGGCCTGGTGTAGTCACAACTGGGAAAATTTGCTTTGGCCTTTGTTGGAATTCAAGAAATGCCCCAAATTTTGCTAGTAAATCTCTTACACTGGGTAACAAAAACACATGAATGAACAGTTGACCTTCAAATTCACACAACAAAGCAGAAGCAAAGGAGCTCCGTCTAGGACTCTCCTTGACTACTATGGCTATAGATCTAGAGGAGGGTTTTCCATCAATTATCATAGGGATCTGAGGTTCCATCTGTAAAAGTGCCAGAAAAATGTTGCCAGTACTGTACAGCTAGCCTCTGGTGGTTGCTGGGCATTTAGCTCAGTGGTTCCAGTCCCTGCCTCACAAGCACAAGGTCCGAGTTCAACCCTGGTACAAAATAAATAAATAGATAGATAGATAGATAGATAGATAGATAGATAGATAGATAATTATTTCAGAGTTAGCCTCTGGTGGAGTTCCTGAGTATTCACTGTCCTGAGGACTATAAAAAGGAGGTTGAGAAGACCTTCCAGTGGGCTTGTTTTCATTAAATATGTGGGAGAAATCCACGTCCCCTGAAAGAGGTGTGCATCTGAGGACAGGACCATCAACAATTTCAATTTTTTTTTCTTCCTTTGAGGCCTCTTTAAGTACCATAGTCCTTGGGCTTTTCCAGCAATAAAGAACCATAAAAGCCAGAACATAAGGGATTCGTACCACCTTCCTTCCCCTTTACAGAAAAGACCTAGCTGAAGAATGGCATTGTAATTTAGACTGCCATTCAGAACCCATCTTTCACCACTTACGTCTTCAGTGTCAAACTGTTCCCAGTTTTTAAGGACACAGCCTAATGGTGAGGTGACTGGGACTGGGATCTGCAGGGTATTTCCCATGGCACGACATGGGGCGTGTGGAGACAAAAGACTAGGTCTGAGGTCCTTCACATGGTGTCCCCCATGGAGAAAGATGCAGATCTGTTGAGCTCCCAAGGTGTCCCTTATGAGATTCAAGCCAGACATCTCCAGCCAAAGTAGCACTGATGCCTTCTCATTTATTTTTTTCCTTAGAACTCTCCATATTCTGTGGGCTGCTGGCTTCTTAGAGAGCAGGATGGAGCCCCCTTCCCAGGGTTCCAGCTAGCTATCTGAGAGGGTGGAGCCCTCTGGGCCCTCCAACTGGACACTGAGAAAAGATAGGGTGGAGCAGCCACCTGAGAAAGAGTAAACTCCTAAGAAATCAGGTGGATCCCCGCCCCCAAGGAGGTCTCCCTTAGCCACCTGAGAAACAATATCTCTTCTCAGGCTCCTGTGTTTCTAAATTACCTGAATTTCTGTTTGAAGAAACTTGGAGGGGAACTTAACCTGATTCACAAGAGAAGCAGGAAAGAGACCCATATGTTCCCTAAAAGCAGAGGCTTAGCTCTTATCTACAAGGGTGAGAGTCCCTGGTGTCCATGAAGTAAGCTGAAGAAAAACAGTGAACAAATATGGTGGAACCACATAACCAACCCACGTGACCGGAATGTCTGACAAACATGGCAGATCCATGTGACTGACTCACATAAGGAACCAAAATGGCCACCAAAGGTGGTAGAGCCATGTGACTAACTCATATGAGAAACCAATATCTCTGCCAAACATGATGGAAAGCTGGACTGGGATGAAATAAAGCTCTGAGAAGGTGATTCCCTTTAGGATACCTAGAGATAAAGACCATCTACAGGACAAGTGCAGATGAGGCTTTGAACTCAAGCAGACTCCCAAAAGAGTGAGAAAAAGCTGAACAGAATATCAGGGTAAACAAAAATTCAAAGGGGGGAAAAGCATATTAAACTCAAGGTCACATACATGCAACCTGAACGATCCATCCCATGACTGGGTTAACAACAGGCTCTCTGGCAGCTCTTAACTAACTCGTATCTGCAGTGAGTGACTGGAAACATGAAAAAAAAAATGGGAGACAAACTTGAGTCCTTAGGTGAGAAACAGAGACAGAGACAAAGAGAGAAAAACTGAGCCTAGAGGGCCTCACCTCCCCCTGGCTGGCTTTCCAAAATAAGTTACCATGTTCTGGGTTTCTGAAGTCTCCTTCTATAGGTATTTTATAGGTTCTTTTCACCCTGAACAAAGAATTGGACCATACAAGCAAATATGTAGTAGGTTTTACATTTATTAAAGGTAGAAAAATAAACATGCTGTGCAGAGTGAATGTGAGCCAATTACAAATAGGAAAGAAGTCCACTCTGCAATGGACCACTGCGAAAGAGAGAGTAGTGGCCAAGAGCTCAGTGGCAGCCATCTTTTACATCTCCCACTTCTCAGGCTGACGTCAGATCTAAACCATCCTATCAGAATCCTGCTTGCGTTCTTACGAGAACTGAAGATCATACTTTCTGATTGGTTTCAGGTGCAGCAGTTGGGTGCATGTCTCCTGGATGTCTGTGACTGATGAATCATACTCACTTGTCTAGCCAGTTTGCCATGCCCTAACTCCTGCCTCAAGGGGAGAGAACATTCTGTTGTCTTTGCCAGACCCTAGGGACTCTGGCTGTCCTCCCACAATGGCTGCTGGAGGCTTTCACGTGCTGCTGTCTCTCTGGGTATCTCTTCTGACTCTTTCTCCATGTAAGGGTCCTTCAAATTAACTTTGATCCACCTTAATAATCCAAGATCGGGCTGGGGATTTAGCTCAGTGGTTCTGCTGCCTGCCTCAAAAGCACAAGGTCCTGAGTTCAATCCCTG
>NW_022900934.1:1338313-1343712 GCF_012274545.1 Fukomys damarensis | reverse complement strand
AAAAAAAAAAAAAAAAAAATCCAAGATTGTTTCCCTATTTTAAGTTCAGCCGGTGAATAGTATTAATTTCATCTGTCACCCTAACCCCCTACCCTATAACCCTTTGCCTTACCTTATGAGGTTTGGGAAATAGGATGTAGACACCTCTGGGGGCCTTTATTCTACTGACCACATACACTGTGCCATATAATCATCTCAATGACCATGCACATCAGGCAAATTAGCATCACCATTTTACAGATGTGAGAGCCAAGGCTCAGGTCACCTAAGATCAATCACTTTGGAGGTGATTTAGAGTCAGTGGGGCAGATTCCAGATCTTGAGTGCTCTGCCTGGCTAAGCAGAGCAGATTCACTCATGACATAAACCAACCCTAGCAAGGAAGTGAGGGTGAGAGGAGCTTCAGCCAGGCAGAAGAGGATCCCTGCATCTGAGCAGAAAAATACAAGGGTCAGTGAGGCCACAGGGGTGCTCTCCCTCCCCACTCCAGGCACAAACCTCTCTGCAGAATGGATACTCGTCCCTGGGGAGAGAGAACAAGGCATCCCGAGGGGGCTGTCTGAGTAGGGGCGGATGGCTTGGGAAGTCTGCTCCTGGCAACTGAGACCCAGTGAATGCCTGGGCCTGGGAGCCCAACACATGGCCACCTCCATGCATGCACACACATACACACCTGTACATGTGAACGGCAGGCGGCTCACAGGAAACTTGGGCTGCTGGCACCAGGGGTCTGGAAGCTAGGTGGGAGAAGCACCAGCTGCCACAAAGAGCTCATGGCCACGACACAAATCCACCTGCCCACGGGGCAGAGCCTGGCCCAGTTCCTGCAGGCTCACCTGGAGAGTCACCCAAAAGCAGATGGTCCTGGGGACGTGGAAATGAGGGAAGCTGCCACATAGGGGAATGCTCTTAAGGAAGCACCGACCTCTAGGCCTCTAGACAGATGGTGCAGACGCACTTGTGATAAATGTTTGGTGGCTGTATGAGTCAGGGAGTTGGGCAGAAACAGAGCAGGAGAAAAAGTGAGTTAAGCGGGCCTGTCTCAGCAGAGTCAGTGTTGCAGCAGCCTTAGAGTCTGGACTAGAAGGTTTTGGACATTTTAGCCACGGAAGTGAAGGGACCCTGCTGACCAGGTCTCTTAGATACTCTTCTAGCTGCTGGGACACACTACCTGACGACATCCACAACTCCAGGGAAGTAAAAATTTATTTCAGCTCACGGTTTATAGAGGTTCCAGTCACAGTCCGCTGGCTCCAAGGCGGGGTGGTGTGGCAGAGGACAGTCCACAGCATGGTGGAGGGAGGCAGATAGAGCCCAAGGGAGGAGGGAGAGCGATAGCCCTGTCCACACCACACCCCCAGTGAGCCTCCGACCAAGATTCACCTCCCAACATCGCTCTGAGCTATAGACTCATTCACACTGATGAGGTTCACGCCCCATGACCCAGCACCTCCCCAAAGCCCACCTATGAGCACACGAGGCTTTGGGGGGCATCTAGCTAGAAACACAGGGATTTGAGAGAGGTGAGGAAGGTCCTAACTCGGGATGGGTGGTGCCCGGGAGACATAGGGAAGGTAAGGGGAGCCAGAGAGCAAGGCAGGAGCACCCATGCCTGCATTCAGGACACCACACAGCCTCCCTGAGTGTCAGTGACCAATGTCCCTGAATTGTGAGAAACTGAGAGGGCCCGGGTTTCCAGATCTCTGCTTTCCATTTTAAAACCAAAGACAGTGGCTGGACGTGGAGGCATTGGCATACATCTATAATCCCAGCTTGGAGGGCTGAGGTAGGAGCATTGCCATGAGTTCAAGGACAGCCTGGGCTGCATAGAGAGTTCAAGGCCAGCTGAGCTATATAACAAAACACCTTATCCAAAAGAAAAAAAGAAAAAAATCCACCAAAGTGAGTCCCAAGGGAACCAGTGTGAGACGGTCATCCTACTGTGACTGCCTCACTTCCAAGAGGACCTGTGGGTGTCATGGGTTACCCTGCTCACTCATGGCAGAACTGCTCAGATGTGTAACTGTGGGGTGGATGGGACCCCCACACACATCCAGTGGCGATCACTTTCCACCCTTAGCCAAGAGCGTGTTTCAGCTGTGACAGCACCCTGGAACAAATTCCGGAAGGAGGAGGCCGAGCAGGTGAGCCCTGTTCTGGGCCACCCTCGGCCCTGCCTGGCCTCCCTGGCTGGCCAGCCAGGTACACCTCGTCTGACCTCCCAGCAGCCAGTGGTGCAGGAACCACACCACCTGCATTCTGGGGCCCTGTGGACTTATTTACCTTGCCTAGAGCCCACAGTTGGGCAAGGTGGACCAGAATTCAAGGAGGTGAACCCTCCTACGCCAGCCCTGCAGCCCCCAGGCACCCTTGCGTGCTGCACCCTGTGGTGGTTTGTCCTCTGTGGTCTTAGGGTGCATTCACAACAGGCACCCCACTCCTCTCCTGCGGGCGCAGCTCAGATTTCCAGGGAGCCAGCAAAGGATGTGCGTGTGTGTGTGTGTGTGTGTGTGTGTGTGTGTGTGTGATATACAAGCCTCCACCGATGCTCACTGGGCCTGGAGCTTGAGCTCTGGGTGCTGCCACAGCCCCGGAGATGCTGTGAGCACAGCCGGCAAGGGGAGGGGAGGGACCCTTCCTCTCACACATGCACATGTGCGGCTCTATTTTTAAGATTCCTCCTTGGAACGCAGTAGGTCCTGGAACGTGTGCAATTTCCATGCTGTGGGAGAGAAAAATCTACAGCTCTACTCTACAAATTAGCAAATCACTTATTCTCGGTGTCTCATATACACTAACATTCCCCACCTACCTGTGGCTCTACAGAAAAAAGATAATAATAACGTGTTGTTTTAAGTCGCTAAGCTGTCGTGTGTTTTGTTTGTAGGAGTAGATAACCGACGACGACCCATTACCGTGAACTTCATTCTGTAAGTGTAGTAAAAAGCCTTCTCTGTAGGCGCAGGGACTGAAGCGATGCTGGCTTGCATGAATGTGGGAGACGGCTTGGACACAGTGAGGAGGTGGCACCCGGGCCTGCTGGGAGGGGCTCAGCCTGTGTGCCATCTCATCCTCTATTGGCTTGGCGAGAAGCCCCTGGAAGCACTGGGGAGATGTGGGGAAAGAGCAAACAAAGCGAACAAGGACCCAGCCCTTGGGAGCATCCACACAGACCTTTCATTTGGTGGCTTTGGGGCCGAGACTTTCACCCTAGGCACAGAAGTCCCTGTACAGTAAGGAGAGGACTCACCTCGCCCACGTCACACAAGAAACTGCAGAAAGTACATGCACCCCCACATGCCAGTGCGTCCTGGAAACACAGACCCCAACCATGGCTCTTGGCTCTCATGGAGCACAGGGGCAGGCCAATGTTAGCATGTGAAGTGTCAGGTCCAGGGTAGGGCTCCCCCAACTTTCCAGCAGGCCTAGAGCAGCTCACAGTGAAATACTCATCCCTGGAGCTCTGTTCTCCCAAGGCTGTGCCCAGGCTTCAGTGTGTCAGTGTGTGGGCCAGGCCAGCCAAAAGCAGCGGGCACAACTAGACCCGTGTTTGGCCCCTAAGAATCAGCTCTTTGGAGACTGAGAACGTAGCTCAATGGTAGAGCAGCTTGTGACAGCACGAGCAGGGCAGCTGGCTGGTAGAGCCCTTACCTAGCATGTGTAAGGCCTTGGGTTTGATCCCCAGGGCTACAGAAGAAAGAAAGTCAGGGAGGGAGAGAGGAAGGATGGACAAATGAGATAACTGTTTAGCGAGGACTCCCTGTCTGGGGAAATGAGGAAGGAAAGAGGCAAACAACTTGGAATTAAAAGGTTCCGGCTGCTGAGCTTCTCTGGCTCAGTGTAGACGGGGAGAAAGATCCAGAATAGCCTGAAGGAGTGGTCACCAGGGAGCCCCAGCTAGGCCCAACATCCACTGTGTGTAGAACAAAGCCCTCCAGGTGACATTTTCTAGGTGGTTTTAAGCAAATGCCTTGTCATAATATTTGTGTTAAGTTGCCATTTATGATTTTTAAGCTCCTAGGCTACCTCGAAAAGAAATCTTTGCTGAGAAGCCCAGCTTAGTCGAAAGGTCAGGGGTTTGAAAACCAAACAGTGAGATCAAGCAGCGGGAGAACAAGTTTCTGCCTGCTGCCTCTCCCTTGGGCAAGGGGCGGGCCATTGGCTGACCAGTGGCCATCAGCTGGCCTTCCTCTGGAGGCTCTTGACAGAGGTGCGCAGGTGGCAGTCGGTCAGTGATCAGACTGGGGTGTGACTGCAAGCACCACAAGGGCAGGACATGGTTTGGACACACAGGCCAGCCCCAAGCCTGCTTTCATAGCGAGTGGGCAGTAGGTGTCAGAGAGCAGACCCAGTCTAGTCTGGTGGAGCTTCCCAGCCTCATGGGCATGTAGCCTCGTTCCCTGCAGTCTGCACGGTCTGTGCGACAACCTTCCCTCCCTGGGAGGCCTGTCAGCCCAGCCCCCTCCAGGGACTTGATTCAACTCCTATTCCACAGAATACATGATGACTCTTGCCCAAATACTGATGCAAACCCTCCCTGTTGGCCTCTCGGCCTACTGTCTGGGCTTCTAGAGAAGACACCACGTGTATTTCCTTTGAAGATTTAATGTTAAGTGCTTACTTTTACATGCTAAGACTGCTGGATGAGAATGTCATGTCTTGCTCGGACAGGCAAGCCCAGAACAGGTGCAGAATAGAATAAATATGGGCCCATACGGCCACGAGCTCATTAGCCCAAACCTGTCCCTGCTGATGGTCTGGGCCTAGGTTCTGGGACGCAGGTCTGGGTGGGTACCGCCTCTGGGACTGTGACCCCTGAGCTGGTCCTCCTGACTTCAGACACCCCAAATCCACTCAGGAGCAGGAACAGGGTTGGGGAGGGCTCCAAGGGGAGACAGTAGTGGGACCCTGGGCAGACCACAGATGGACACAAGCACTTGCTGGGACTCTGCGGGTCAGAGGACATGGGCAGCTCAAAGACCTCACCTGGGCCAGGGCGGGACCAGTGAGAAGCCCAGAGGAACCAAGCCAGCCAAGGGTGCTGCGCTTTCCCTCAGGTCAGAGCCTCCACCCCAACACACCGGGCCTGGCCAGGCCCTTGCATTCCTGGCTTCTGAGACTGTGGATGACCAGACTCGGGGTGTCCATTCAAACCCAGGAAGTGCAAGACCCCCGGTGCGGTGTGGACTCAGGGCCTGGGCGCGGAGGAGGAGGAAGAGGAGGAGGAGGAGCAGGAGGAGCAGGGCTGCTCCTTTGTCTGCCTGCGCTCCCCTTCTCGCCTCTGCCCCTCCTAGAGCAAGCGGCTGCCTGGGTGCTCAGCTTGTGGCGCCCCACAGGCACCCAGGAGGAGGAGGAGGGCCCAGCCAGCTGTGGGAGTCCCAGCCGCTGCCAGCGGGAAG
>NW_022900934.1:1274828-1337664 GCF_012274545.1 Fukomys damarensis | reverse complement strand
GCCCATCCCTTCCCAGCGGCGCAGTCAGGTCTGGAGGCGGCGCTCCTGGTCCTGGGCTTCGGCAACGGCTCGGGCAACGAGTCGGAGCCCGTCCTGGACGCGCCCAGCAGCGAGCTGGACGTGCACACCGACATCTACTCCAAGGTGCTGGTGACCGCAGTGTACCTGGCGCTCTTTGCGGTGGGCACTGTGGGCAACTCGGTGACTGCTTTCACACTGGCACGCAAGAAGTCGCTGCAGGGCCTGCAGAGCACCGTGCACTACCACCTGGGCAGCCTGGCGCTGTCGGACCTGCTCATCCTGCTGCTCGCCATGCCGGTGGAGCTGTACAACTTCATCTGGGTGCACCACCCCTGGGCCTTCGGGGACACCGTCTGCCGCGGCTACTACTTCCTGCGTGATGCCTGCACCTATGCCACAGCCTTCAATGTGGCCAGCCTGAGCGTGGAGCGCTACCTGGCCATCTGCCACCCCTTCAAGGCCAAGACCCTCATGTCCCGCAGCCGCACCAAGAAGTTCATCAGTGCCATCTGGCTGGCCTCGGGGCTGCTGGCAGTGCCCATGCTCTTCACCATGGGCCAGCAGAACCGCAGCGCCGATGGCCAGCACCCTGGGGGCCTTGTGTGCACACCCACTGTGGACACAGCCACCGTCAAAGTCGTCATCCAGGTGAGACCTCCTCCAGGGAGAAGGGTGGGAGGAATCGGAGCTCTTCCCTCTCCCTCACCCCCGTGGGGTGCCCAGGGCTGCAGAGGGGTCATTGAGAGGCCGATGGTGGGTGGCTGGAAGGCACCTTAGTGCAGCCATGACCAGCCCACTCTCTGTGGTCCAGTGCAAGCCTAAGTGTGCCCCAAGGGAGAGGTCTCACACGCTTCTCAGAGGGCTTTGTGCCCCAGAGGCTGCTCTCCTGTCCGCTGCAGCAGGGCCCCGGGTGGCTTCCCAGAGCCTCTGGCTGCCCTGCACGACCCCAAATCTGGGGTCAGCTGCCGTCCTGGTTCCTGGTTCGGCCCATTTCTCACCTGTGAAGCAAGGTGATCATAAGATTGGCCTGAGAAGGTGAGGTGCTCAGGAGAGAACCTTGGGGAGGTTCGTAGGTTCCTGGGCACCTGGGAAGCCGAGGTGTCTGGTTGGGGAGGGCGTGGTGAGTAACGGGAGCTGAGCGGCTGAGGGCCTTGTTGGGGTCTGAGCAGTGTCCTGGGAGCCCTGATGGAAGGCACTTGGGCAAGGCATCTGGCAAGGTCAGGGTCAGTACTGCAGGGAGGCCAGTCAGGCAAGGGCTCCAAGGTTGGAGGAGAGTGTCCACAAGGAGTTGGAACAGAAATGGCATTCTGAAGGGTGCTTGGCCCTAGCACCTGGGTAAAAGGGTCAAAGGGTCTGGGCAGGGTCTCGGCACAGTGCACAGCAGCAGGGAGGCAGCAGCCATCCCCACCTGGCTGGCCTTCCCACTCCAAGCCCTACGTGGCCTCTCAGAGGAATCCTGCTTTCTCTGCAGATCCACAGTGAGACAGGGTGCTGTGCTTGGGAGGTGACAGTGCTGGGGAGGGGCTGTCATTTTCCTGTCAATCCTTGGGTGTGACTGACCTGCCCAGTGGCCTCTGAGGTGGGCCATAGTGCCAGAAATGCACTGCCTGCCAGCCCACACTTGGGACCTGGCTACAGGTGTCCCCTGAGCAGGCTGATAGCAAGGGATGAGCCGGAGCTCCTCTTCCCATGAGTCTCTCCCCTCATTCAGGCAGAAGCAAACAGGGCTCCATGTGTGGTAAACAGAGTGAGAAATTACTTTCCCTGCTCCCTTTGAGTTCTCATTTTTCTTTGCCCAAGCTCCTGTCCTTGATCATCTTTGCCTTGGGAGCGGGGACTCTCCAACCTGCGGTTGGGGCAGGGAGCAGCCCCTTCTCCTACCCTGCACGAACCTGCAGGTTGATGGGCCACAGCCCCTCAGCCACCTCCCCTCCGGCCCCTGGCTCCACCATGTGCAGTGTGGCCTTTTCCAACATCGACAGCAACAGAGTTGGGGGCAGGGGTGGAGAGCTCAGCCTCAGCCCCAGAGGGTGTCCCTCTCCCCCGACTCACGGCCCTGGTTGACACCCCTTCACCTGCCAGAGCGCCATTTGTCTGGTCTCACTGCTCAGCAGTCTCAAGGCCGATTTGGCCAGGTTTTGACCACTCAACCCCCAAGAGTGTCTGCTGAGCACCCACCCTGGGACCAGCTCCCTTTCTGTGGCAGAGGCGGTGCTGGCCAAGATTTGCCCACCCCTGTTGGTCCCCTTTGTGCCCTCGTAGGACTTAGCTTCCATTTTCTAAAGTTGTTGGTGCATCTGATTACAGGACACCAGCAGCCCTGAACAGGCTTCTGTGACACAAGCCTCTCTGTTCCTGGGCAGAGCATTCCCTGCTGAGGAGAGGCCTGGGCTCTCTCCTCCTCCCTGAAATCCACCATTTCAGGAGCGGTTGGGGGCAGGGTGTGATGCCCGCGTGAGCTTCTGGTCTGGCTGTGGCAGAGCTGGGCAGATGTCTACTGCTCCCGACATCTGGCCTGAGCAGGCTGCACACCCTTACCCATGCATTTCCCTCTGGTTGACCATGTTTGGAAGTGTTAAGCTGTTGGCCAATAAAATGATCCCTTGTTCCAAAAGAGAGGGCCTCTCCTAGCCTGAGTGTCCCCCAGGAGGGAGAATCTGTCCTAGCGCTTGCAAACAGAAGATGCGTGTAGAAAGGAGCTGGAAGTTGGTGGTAAAGTTTCTGAGTGACTTAAAATTGTCACCATGGGAGAGAGCCAGGGATTCCTCAGTGTGTAACCCGGGTGTGGGCTGTGCAGGTTGGGGCGGCAGGGCAGCAGCCAGAACAAGGTGTCCAGGAGCTCGGGCATGTACCGTGTGGCAGGGCTCCCCTAGGCCTGTCACCTGCAGTGCGATGCGGTTCTGCTTCTGCCTGGGCCAGCCTTCTGCTCTGACCTTGGCTGACCCAGACTGCAGCTCAGGCGGGTCCTATGTTCCTGCGTGGTGACACAGGCAGGCTCACAGCCTGACAGCGGCAGAGACTGGGGATTTGCCTGTCGGGCTCAGATCTGACTGAGGCCAAGGGCTGGTCCAGCTTTGTTGTACCACAGCCGCCCAGCAGCGCCCCCAGCCCCAACCCCGGACCCACTAATGTCACAGGTGCCCAGGGCAGACACACCATGGCCCAGCTCTAAGCTCCAGGGTCACACTGGTGCAGCATGGACTCCAGCTGCACACTGTCACTACCTGGCTCTTGTTTACCTTGGACCCAAGAGGCCCTGACCACCTCCAGCCCAACACTCTGAGGCTGCGGGATATCATGTGCTCACACACAGGCATCCATCCACCTGGAGGCGCATACACACACACGAGCACATGCAGACAAAAACAGAACAGAGACATGTACACATGGATCTGTGCACACAGGCACATGGACGCACGTGCACTCATGGAGCCCACACAGAGGCACTGTGTGCCTGGCTTGGTCCTGTGGTGGCCTCCGATTGTGGTGAAAGGTCATCTCCTCAGCTCAGTCAATGGAAGAGGATCCAGGAGGTCCAAGTCACCCCCACCAGGCTCAAGCCAGCAGCCCTTGGGTGCAGACTGCATCTTCGCCATCCCTGCAGCCAAGGATGGTTCTGGGCCCTGCCACCTTGGTGTCCATGTCTCGAATCCACCTCCCACTTAGTGCTGGTAGAACTGCTCCTTGATAGAACCTTGACAGGACGGGGCCTGACTTCGCAGGGGCTGGAGGCCCTGGCTGGGGGCGCAGGCTTCCTCCAGCAACAGGCAGGAGATGCATGCAGAAAGGTGGTGTCCACAGCCACTGCCCAGGCCAGCAGATGGATCTCAAGGAGACTTGGCGAGCAGCCAGGCCCTAAGCAGCAGCAGGGTTCCGGGAGAGGGAGGCAGCTGAAACCTGTTTCCATAAGCAAGAACGTTGGTTCTGATAAGTCAGGCCTGGGGCCGTTTTCCCGGTATTTCTGTTCAGTGCCATCAGGCCATGCCCAGCGACGCCTCCACGGGCAGCATCCTCTGTGTTAGGAAACACACGAGCGAGCAGCTAGAGGAGTGGGATGTGTGCAGCTGACCGTCAGACGGGTCGGAGCAAAATGCGGCTGAGTTGAGGAAGAGCGGGGCACACGCCAACAGAGACCAAACCTGGGCAGAAGTGTGGCCCTTTGTGCTGTCCGTACACTTTTTCTGTACTCTGGAATATGTTTAAATTAGAAAGTTGCACGGGGACTGGGCTTCTACAGGGACAGAGAGGACCCCGAGGAGCAGAGGTGGTCTTGACCTCCTCACAGGGGCAGGAAGTGGGGTGCAATGTGGCCAGGCCATGTTTCCTTATCTGGAGCACAGGGGGCTGTGTGAACCTGGCAAGGGGAGAGGGACTGAACACTTCCGCCCACCTGAAAAGCTCAGACCCCTCTGGAAACAGGAAGCTGAGCCTGCTCCTGCCTTTGCTGTGTGAATGGTGCCCAGCAGCTCAGCACAGGAAAGCCAGCTGCGGCAATCCTGACGACCGGTGCATGTGGCCAATGTCTGGAGGAGAGAGCAGGCACGAGCCAAGCCTGGGCATTTGCTCATAGCCCCAGTGACGTCTCAGATCAGAAGATCAAATCTGAACCCAGTGGAGCCTCTGATGCAGCTGCCAACTCCCAGGATGGTGGGGACAGAATCCTAGGATGACACGTACCGTTAGGATGCGAGCCAGCAAATCCAAGGCATGGGACCACTTAGAATGCCCCAGCATCCCTAAAGCCATAGCAAAGGCATGAGGGTGGTGGGCAGGCTGGCCAGCAGCAGGCAGACAGCTTGCTGGGCACAGGGCTGTCACGTTACTGTGGTTGTGCAGTTACTGTGGACACAGCTCTAAAATGGTTCTTTCCTCTCAGAGATGTGTACAGCAGTGTTTACAGACGATGATGCAGCCTCTCAGACTTGTGGAGCTGTGTTCTGATGCAGATGAGGAATGAATAGAGTAAGACTGGCCAGAGTCAATGGTGGTGAAATTTAACAACTGAATTTTTTGGTGTATGTTTGACATTTTTCATGCTCGACATTTTTAGAGCCGGGCTTGATGGCACACCCCTGTGGTCCCAGCACTTGGGGAGCTGAAGCAGGAGGATCAATGGAATCCACTTTGGCAACACAGAGAGACTCTAGCTGAAAGAAACAGAGACAAGAAGACAGGAAGCGGGGGTGGATGGATGGATGGGGGATGCTATAGGATGAGAATACAGAACTTGGCCTATGAAATCTGCACTCACACTTTGGGCTGTGGTGAGGAACAGTGGAAGTGACCGAGGAGCGGAGCGGAACAAGGCAGGTTTCCGGGAGGAGGCGGGCCCTCAACCACAGGAAGGAAGTAGGCTTGGCCGTGTGGTGTTGGTGGACCTGGCCAGAGCAGGAGGGTGAGGGTATGCAGACAGGACAGGTGGGGTACAGCCACCTATGCACATTGTGTGGCTGGAGAGAGACGGAGCTGGAGGTGCGTGGCCAGGGCTCTGGTCTGACCCTCCGCAGATTCCCCTGGGGAGAGAGTGAGTCCCTGGGGGGGATGGGAGAGTGAGGGAGCAGGCGTGTCCCGCCAGCTCAGGCCTGTGTGTGAGCAGCTCGTGGAGGTACCTGGTGCTGGGCTCCCCGGGCTGGCCCTGCATTCAGACACTTCCTCTCCAAGGACAGGGTGCGTCGGAGCTCAGGCTGCGTCAGCGGGTCACTCTGATACGAGGCCTCGAGACCTAGGGGCAGCAGCCAGGAACCGTCCCTGCCTAAGCAGAAAGCTTTGCATTATTTTCTCTGTGAGTTGCACCGAAAGGCCCTGAGGTGCCAGCTGCAAAGCCCTGAGGTGGCTGCAGAGCTCCCGTGGGCCCAAGTGGCACGGGAAGGTACCAGGCCACGCAGAACTCGGAGGGCCCAGTGGGTGCGTCAGACCCGTTTGCCAGTGTCAGGAGCCCAAGCTTGCCTGCGAGTTCCCCAACCACAGACTGCAGTCACGTATGGTTATTTAGTTGTTTGTGCTTAAGAAGAGAAAAAATGTCAAGCTCTGTTCATTGTTATGAATTCCACATAAGACCAGACTCGCCACTGAAGCCGTCCTACTGTCCTGCAGCCACCACCGTCTTCCCAGCCCGACTCTGTCCCCATCAGACATGACGCCCACCCGCCCTGCTGTCTCCCCTGCTCTGTGCACTTGGTGACCTGCACACAGGAAACAGCAGCCCTCTCCTCGGCCTCGTTAAGATGCAGGTTCACGGAGGAGCGTTTCGCTCTGAGTGCAGGCTCAGAGGCTGCTGTGGATCCCAATTAAGCGAGGATCTGGGAGAGGCAAAGGTGCGGGGACAGGAAGCAGATGGGGGTCTGAGGTGCACTGGGGCTTCGGGTGGGAGCAAAAGTGGAGGGGCTGCGGATGAGCGTCTCGCTCCGCGGGTCTTTGTAAACTTCATGGTCCTTTGGCCGTGATGGCCGCAGAGGCGCAGTGGCCCAAGGGACCCAAGGAGCCCCGGCTCAGAAGTCCCTGGCCAAGCCCTTCCTGCCTCACTGCTGTCCACAGCTGGCACCCGGAACATGTTTGGGGAGAGGGCTGTGAATTGCGGGCCCACCCGACCCCTGCTGCTTTGGGCCTTGTGTCCTGGGGCTGCTTCTTCAGTCCAGGGCTGGTCTGGAAGCCAGGCAGGTGGGGAGTCGTCGGAGACTGGGCTGGGGAACACTCCAGCTGCTGGGGGTTTATCCTTGGGCCAGAGCAGCAGCCTGGAGCGGGGTTCAAGCCCACCTTCCTCACAGCCGGCTGCGGGATGCTGGGCAGGCAGTGTGACCTTCTGTGCCTCAGTTTCCTAGAATGCTTGTGCAGTTCCTGGGCTGCAGAAGGGCTCAGTGCCCAGCTCTCGCCACTGAGAAACGGTAACAAGGTGGCTCCCACGGGACACGTCCTCCGTGTTGCTTCGGGAGAAAGAAAGAGCCGATTTCCTCCTGTGAGGTCTGCTCACACTGGAGCTGGGGACACTGCCATCAACCACCCGTGATCCCTTCGGTCAGGAAGCCGTGACCAGTGGGCAGCACCTGTCGCCTCCCTTCAGAAGTATCTGCTCCTGGGCCGGCATCTGTAGCACGTGCGCTGGTAGGAACAGGAGTGGCTCAGGGAGGCTCTCGGGGAGCACATGTCCGCCTGCATCTGAAGAGGAAGACTCCAGCAGAGGAAAGCAATGTGCAGAGGTCCTAAGGCAGGGCTGTGCCGGACATATCTGAGGAACGGCAAGGAAGCCGGAGGAGGGGCTGTGCCAGAAGGACAGGCCTGCCAGGTGGGGCCTGCACCTCGCCCTGGCTTTCATGCTGGGCAAATGAGTGGGGCCTCATTTTAAGGGGTCACTCTGTCTCCTGGTTGGGAATGAATCCTGGGAGTCAGAACCGTCGGGAAGCAGCTGCCGTGTTCTAAGAGTGCAACCAAGGTGACCTAGAGGGGGCTGGGGCAGAGGTGACAAACAGGGTGCAGATAGTAGATCCTTGTTTCTTTCTCTTTTCTGTAAGATCATTTATGTTTACATCATTAGCATTCAGTTTTGCCTACGTCTGTGAGCCCCAATGTTTGCATGCGGCCTGTCGCCCCACTTCCTGTGTTTAGTCCTGGCCTCCAGCACTGGTCGTGGCTCTGCTGCCAGCCACCCTCTCCCGGCACCTAGCAACCACTGCCTCCCTGCAGTTGTGCCTTTTCCAGGACGGCACGTGGGCCCTCAGGACGTGGCCTCCGAGTTAGACGCCCCCCTTACGTCACACACCTGAGACCAGTCTGCACTGCTGCCTCACCGACAGGGTAGCCCTTTCCGCTGTGAGCCGGCTTCTCCTGTGTGGGGCACCATCCTGGCATCCACCTGCCCACTAAGCATTTGGGACATTTCCAGCTCTGAGAAATTATGGACAGAACAGATACAGATATTCCCTAGCAGCGTTTTGTGTATGTATTTTCACTAAATACTGGGGCCGGCTGTAGCTCAGTGGCACCGCTCCCTGAATTCGATCCCTGGTACTGGACAACAACAAAAAAACAAAACAACAACAACAGAAAACAAGCAAATACCAAGGAGTCATGCTGTGGGACCCACCAGGAAGTTTCCGTTTGGCTTTCGGGGAGACCACGGCATGTCCCACAGGATGTGCAGCCCGTGAATGTGCACCTACTGGCCTCTGCATCTGCCAGCACATGCCGTTGTCAGTTTCTTGGTTGGTTTTGCTTTCATTTTTCCATTCTAATGGGGGGGTGTGGAATCTTGCTGCAGTTTTAATTCACATTTCCCTGATTAATGACATTAAAAATTTGTCGAGGGTTTGACATTTGGTGAGGTGTCTGCTGCTGCAGTCCTCGGCTCGTTTACCTTTGGAGATTTTCTTAGTGTCCATTTTTGAGGGGTTCTCACACACTCTGCATACAATTTCTTCGCCAGGCTTGTGATTTGCAAATGTTTCTCCTTGGCTGTGTGTTGGCTTTGCCTTCTCCGGACGTTGTAAGCTCATCGTTTTGATAAAGTCTGATCTGTAAACATTTCGTGTATTTAGGTGTTGTGTTTAAGATCTCGGTGCCCAACCCGATGTCACAAAAACTTCGATGTTATCTTCTAGAAGTTTTCCAGTTTGATATTTACATTTATGAGTTAATTTTTCTGTGGCCTGTGTGGTATAGATGTTGCACACTGACATCCAAAGCCCCGGCACCTCTCGTGAAGGGACAGACTTTTCTCCGTTGAAGTTTCTGTGCACCCCGAGGGTCCACAGCTGGACACCGCCAGGCACCCTGACCAGATACTCACTGCCTTTTCTAGTCTGTGTCCCCGGTGCCTCCAGTACACCCTCTTATTCCCACAGCTCTACACAAAGTCTGTCAGGTAGCCTGCGACTTCCAGTATTGCTTTTTTTTTTTTCCAAATTGTTTTGGCCACTGTAGATCCTTAACTTTCCACATAATTTTAGAATCAGCTTGTTGATATCTACAAAAGCCCTGCTGGGGTTTTTGATGAGGTTGTGTTGATGAGGAGGGAAACTTCCAACCATGTGCATGATACATCTGTCTGTTTACTTTGCTCTTCTTGGATTTCTTTCATTAGTAGGAGTTTGCAGTGCACCGACACTGTGAGTATTCTTAAATTTATGCTTATATGTTCATATATTTGGGGCTATTTTATGTGGTGCCTTTTAATTTTTTTTCTATTTGTAATTTTCATGGGCAACGTAACAAATCTCATTGATTCTGTGTATTGACCCATATCCTATAACCACCACAAACACACTTGTTAATTTTAGAGGATTTTTGTAGGTTCCGTGGCGTTACCACCACAGACAGCCACCTGCTCTGAGCAGGGAGCGCTCATTCCGTCTTCCACCGGCACACACTGCCCTTTCCTCTCCTGCTGCATTGCTCAGGCTGTGACTCCCAGTGTAGTGGAGAACAGAAGTGGTAAGAGCGGATCTCTTTGTCTTGCTCCTGATCGTAGGGACAAGGTCTTTAGTTTTCCTATATATGAAGATTATAGTTAATTTTTAGTAGATCTTCTTCATCAGGTCAATAAAATTCCTTTCTGCTCTTAGTTCCTGAAAGTTTTTCTAAAAATCATGAGCAGATGTTGGGTTTTGTGCATTGATGTATATGTGTCCATTGAAAGGAAGGATCGACTGACTAGCACTAATGTGATGTGCTCTATGTGATGAATCATGTTGATTAGTTTTTATTGTGGAAAGATGTACAGGATATAAAGTTTATCACTTTAAACATTGCGCAGTTCAGGAGCAGGAAGCACAGTCACCGCGTCCTTCAACCACACGCACCACTGTCTCCCACAGAAACTTTCAACCCATGAGCACGGACCCCCACTCACCTGTCTTCCCCACCCCGGAAACCGCCAGTCTGGTTTTTGTCTCTCTGAATTGAACTACTCTAAGTTCCTCATATATGTGGAAAACATTGGCCAATTTTTTAATGTTTAACTGCCTCGTATTGCTAGGATAAGTCTCACTTGGCCATATATCAGCTGGAGATGATTTGCTAATATTTCATGAGAATTTCTGTGCCCGTGTCCATGAGGAATGTTGTTCTGAGGTGGGTTTTCCCCTTGTGTTGTCTTTGTCTGGCTTTGGTATCAGGTAAAGGTAACAGCAGCCTCATAAAATGAGTTAGGAAGGTTTTGCTCCTCTTATGTTTTCTGGAAGAGTCTGTGTAAAACTGGCATTATTTCCACTTTAAAAGGATTCTCCAGAAAAGTCGTCTGGGCTGGGAGTTTTCTGTGTCAGTTTCCATCATTTCAGCTCCTTTAGAGGATAAAGGAATACTCAGGCTGTGCATTTCTTTCTGAGAATGTTGTGGTGATCTGTACCCTCTCGGGGTGGGTGGCTTCATCTCTGCCATCATGCCAGAGCCTGGGGCTGCTTCTCATTATTCCTATAGTGTCTGTGGGACTGTGACATAGCTCCGTTTTTGACCTAATGTTGGTCACCTGTGTCCTTTCTCTTTTTCCCTTAGTCATGATAACTAGGAGTTTGCCAATGTTACTGATTCCTTCTGAAGAAACAGCATTTGGTTTTATTGAGTTTCCATATTGTCTTTTGGTTTTCAATTTATTTCTACTCCCTTCTTTATTTGCTTTTATTGCTTGCTTTGACTTTATTATGTTCTTTTTCTAGATCTCAAGGTAGAAGCTTCGACTATTGATTTGAGACATTTATTCTTTCCTAATACAAACCATGAATGTTATGAAATTCATCCTAAGTACCACTTTAGCAGCATCTCAAAAATTTTGAAGTTTTGTATGCTTATTTAGTCAAAATATTCTCATTTCTCTTGAGTCTCCTTTGTTGACCCTGGTCTTTTGGAAATTTGCTTCTTAATTTCCAAAGGTTTGGGCCACTTCTCCCTTAAGCCCATTCATTATGCTTGGAGAACATGCACACATAACGTGAGCTCATTAAGTGTGTTGGTCTCCTTTGGTGGCCCTGGACAGCCCACATGTGGGCAGAATGTGCTGTTCTGCTATTGCTGGGTGGATTGTTCTATGAAGGTCCGTTTGGTTGATAGTGTTATATAATTTCTTTCTAACATTTTCACTGGTTCTTTAAATACCGCTTCCTTTTCTCCTTGAGGAGCTCTTGTCTTTCTGTTCCTGTCTTCCTGTTGGAGGCTCCCCCCTCAGGGGACGTGGTTGTGCTCCCTGCTTTACAGTCACCGGTCCTTCCTTCTCTGGGCCCCTCAAGGCTGGCATTTATCAGTGGTCTTTTTCTTTGGAGTTAGTTGTACTTTTCTGGCTCTTTCCGTGGTGGTTTGGGCTGCTTCCTGAATGTGAGTGCTGGCTGGCATCTGGGGTGTCCTGGAATCCCCTGGAGGCGGGGGGTGTCTCTCAGAGCAGGCAGTCTGCCCCAGGAGAGCTTCTGCTTGTCTTACGGTCTGTTGGTGGGGGCTCTTTTAAGCTTTTAAGTCTGTGCCGGGCTGTTCAGCTCTCCTCACACACACATCACTCGGGCCAGGCTCTCATCCGTGTGATCGTCCAGTTTTCAGACACTTTCTGTGGTCTTTTAGATGTGTCCCGTGTGTGTCACTCCGGGCAGCACCGTGGATTTTGTGCCGCTGCATGTGCGGGATTGGGGGATCCCCTTTGCACCCCGCTCCTTCTGATATTTCCTCCCACGCTCCCCAGCTTCCAGGGGCCCTCTTCGTCTCATCTGCTTTCCTCTGTTAACTTTTGTATTCGATCTTCCAGCGCCTACTCTGGGACCGCCGAACCTCCCAGCGACGGCGTCCGACAGGGCTCAGTGCTACGATGCTGCGAGCCTGGCACTTTCCGTTTCTCACCAGTTCATGTTGAGATTTGCTTTGTTGGCTGGGGATTTAGCTCAGCGGTTCAGCGGCCCACCTTGCAAGCCCAAGGACCGGAGTTCAATCCCTGGTACCAAAAAAAAAGAAACAGATTTGCTTTGGTTGGCTGTGGTTTTTTGTTGTTTTGTTTTGGTTTTGGTGTGTGTGCGTGACTTTCCTCTTTTTTTGCACATCATCTAATTTTTATTAGCCTGGACATTATGGACTTTTATTACTACCTGTCTGCAGGATACAGCGGTTACATCCGTCGTGGAGGGTTGGTTCATGGACGTAGCATAGCTTAATTCTTTTTACCTGCCCTTTCCCTCTCCTCTCTCCCTCCACCTCTTGCCCCACTTCTCATTTGCAAAAGATCTGTCTCCCTGTTTCCTATTATCTATCTTTTATCATGTGCTTTAATCTCTTTTTTTTTGTACCACACATTGAACTCAGGACCTTGTACTTGTGAGGCAGGCAATGGCACCGCTGAGCTAAATCCCTGACCCTTATGTTCTTTAAATTATACTTTGGGTTTCTTGGACTTTGGGCTGTTATCTTCCTTCAAGGAGTACTGATTCTTGTTTGGCTGGCAGTTTGGTTACAGGCTGAGCATCTTGGGGCTATGCAGGCTTGATCTGTGTTTCACTGAGTGAGTGACTTAAGATCAGTACTCAGTTGCCTTTGTGGAGTTTGGCTTCTTGGGTTTTGGCTTCCTGGGGTGGGTCCAGAGTAGACCTCGCTTGAGGGCATGGTCCTTGCCCCTAAAGTGTGGATTTTCGGACATCTCTTCCGGAGGCTCTGTTTGTTAGTCAGCCGCACCCCACAGCTCTGTGGAATGCCCACAGACCCTGTGATGAGCCTGTCCTGTCTCTTTCTGCTCATGGCCTGTAGGGTGCCCCTCATAGGCTGTGAGGGAGGCTCCCTGGCAGGCGACAGCACAGCCCTCAGCCAGTCTCCAAGCTCTGCCTTAGGATGAGTAGCCACGTCCAGCCCAGGCCCCAGCTCTGCCTCCTCTGGAACTCACAGACACACACACACACACAGACACACACACACACACACCCCTGCGAGGGGCTCTCTGTACTCTCCCAGCCATCAGGGGGCGCAGTTCAACTGCTGCGATTTTATGGTTGTTTATAGTGGGAGAGAGCCGGTCCAGTACCCCAAATGAAAGTCCTCTGTAGATTTTAAACACTGTCTACTTTCAAAACTGAGACAGTTTAAGATAAAAGACTTCTGCTCAAAGGAATTATTAAAACAATGTTGCAAAAGAATATACAACAAGGAAAACAATTACCCCAGAAACATAGTGTCAAGGACAGCCATCCTGTAGCTGTCCAGTTTGAGTAAATCTTTTACTGAGGCTTCTAAAAAAAGAGCAGAATTATTTGGACTTGAACATTTTTAGCCATTGTCTGTTAAAAGGTAAATTTATTGTAAATTTCGCTACCTCTCTTTTGACATATTTAAAGGTTAGGTACATTCTTCAGAGAGCTTTGTGTTCCTGTAACTCAGAAACAAGAATTCTGTTTAAAATCACTGCACTTCTAGCCCCGTGAGGATCAGAGACACTGGAACTGTTACGGGTAACCCTTGTTTGGGAATTGCAGAGTTGTGGCCGCTCCCAGCCCAGACACTCTTGTCTGGAATACAGTTCCCAGTAGTTTGGTAGGACCATGAAGCCTGAGGCCCCAGAGGTCAAGGTGGGACTCAGAGTGTGTCTGGGTCGCGTCATTTGGGAGCAGAACGGCAGCCATCCAGGCCTTTGTGCTGGTCTGGAGCCAGGCAAGGGCCGGCTCATTTGTAAATCTGTCTGCTTCGGGCCGTGTGCCCAGCAGGATGTGCACAGTAGGAAGTGGCCGTCAGGGTCACTATTTATTGCCTAGAGAGGATAGAGGAGCTGTCGCATCTGGGCTGACTCCATCCTGCAGGATCCCTGGCCCCCCACAGCTGCTGGCCTCGCTCAGGCACCCTTGAAGCACAAACACAAGTATGGGCAGGGATCTTTCCAGCTCAGAGACCCCTGGGGCTCCCCTCTGACTGTCGTCAGTACATGAATTCCCAAGGCAGCACCGCTGTATTTCCCTCCTCCCCTAATGAGGTGGGGACAAGGGGAACAGGGACACAACCGAAAAAAGTATTCCAGTTTCTTCAAAGCTGGCCCCAGATAACCACAATGCTCATTGCATTGTCTCCAGGGATTCCTCCTGGGACAGCAGGGACGAAGTGAGGCCAAGATGCAAGGAGAGACCGGCGAGCCCTGGAGCAGGGGACAGAGGGACACTGTGTCCGGGCAGCCGTGTAGTCAGAGGCAGGGAAGGGGGTGGCTACCCCCAAAAAGTGCCTCTGTCCCCCCACATCTGAGAGTCCCAGTCTCTGTCCAGTCCAATATAGCTTGCAGAGGTGGCTGTCCTCTCAGGGCACCATGGCCACCCCCAGGCCGGCTGCACTCGAAGAGATGGAGCCGATGAGTGCCTGGTCCCAGGGACCCAGCTCAGAGGCTGCAGTTCTGATCCAAGCAGAGGGGCCTCTTGTCCGGAGGCCCAAAAGGCTGGGAACAGACTCCAGGCTGCCGTCAGACTGAGGGCAGTGGCCTGGGGTCAGGATGGGCACCGAGCTGAAGAGAACTCCTGGAGCAGCAGGCACCTCTGAGGACCCCATGCGGTCAAACTCGCGGCAGAGCAGAAGCTGGTGACTGCAGGACTCCGAGGCAGCTCAATGCCCGTTCGGCTTCCTGAAACTAATTTTCCTGACAGCTTATGTAAAAGGAACTCATGTAACGTATTAAAAATACCTGCATTTGGGCCAGGGATATAGCTCAGTGGCACTGCGCCTGCCTCACAAGAGTGGGGCATCCGAGTTTGACCCCCGGGACTGCAGGGGGTGTGGGGAGGAAGCCTGCATTTGTGTCGGGTCAGCTAGGGGACACTCAGCAAGTTTCCAGGTCGAGCCAGCAGGGCGGAGACTTGTGTTCTAACAAACTTTCACCCCAGACACCTTCTGTGCCTGTCACAAAGAGCCACAGAAACCCCAGAGGGTCTCAAGGCACAGGAGTCTCCTCCTCCTCCTCAGCTGCTCTGTCAAAACCTGAGTGGTGGCCCCAAAATGGAAATTTCTGCTGTCACTGCTGTGGAGGCTAGAAGTCCAAACTCGAGGTGTCACCAAGGGCTGTGCTCCCTGTGGGGATGCAAAGAAGGCGCCTTCCTGCTCTTCGGGCTCTCTGCGGCTCTGGGGCGCTTGCTGTGCTGGTCGCATCCTGGCCTCCTCGCCTCTCTGAGCATCTGCGTCCTGTCAGTGTCAGCGCAGGCAGGGCCACGCCACGCCACGATGCTCTCACCCAGACCCTAACTGCAGCTCCAGGGACATCTGCACGGCACTTCCCCAGGAAAGTCCAGGTTCCAGGCATTTATCTTTTGGGGGCCCCAGGTCGCCCCACCACAGCACACTCCAAGGGAGAGACGGAAAATGGACAGGGTCTCCTCTGCGGGCCCAGGACCTGGACGGGGACATTCTCCCTATGCACACGCCTGGCCTCTCTGGAGCTGGCACAGAGCCAGTGCAGGGCTCCCGGGAACTTTAAGGGAGAAACAGCAGGGAGGTGCAGATCTTGAGCAGGGTGTAGACCTTGAAGCACCCACCCCAACCTCTGATGAGTGGCCCAGAACCACTCTCAAGAGCAGCCAAGCTGGAGCTGATACTGGGTGTTGTTCAGGCTTCCCTGAAGGAGGGGAGGGCGGGATGGCAGGCAGGCAGGACACGAACTGCTCTCACAGTCTCATCACCCCTGTGGGGACCACAGAGCCACACAGCAGCCTCACTTTCCTGCCGAGTTGCAGGTGCTGGCTGTACCTTCAGCCTGAACATCAGGCCGGGCAGCGTCTGTCTGTCCCCCACCTGCTGTGTCCCCTCTGCCCCGAGGTGCCCAGCGTTGTTGTGTGCATTTTGAGGCCTCAGGCCCCCCACCAGTGAGGCTGCTCATAACTGAAGCACTTCCCAGAACAGCCTGGCCTGGTCAGCAGAGGCACTGTGACGGCCAGCGGCCTGGGTGTTAACTAGGCTCAGCTCCACTCTGGGGCTCATCCTAGGGCCTGGTAAGGCCCAAACGGACGAGGAGGCCAGGCTGCAGTTGAGTTTCCCAGCTCCCTCGGGTCCCGGGGGTGTGTGGAGGCTCTGCCTGGCACTCCCAGACTCCACCTGATCCCCCACCCAGCCCTGGTTCCCCAGTGGCCCAGAGGTCCCTGCCCTTTCTGCCCTAGGGCTGAGGGAGTGAGTAGGGTGGGCCCTAGGGCCTGCCCTGGGCCAGGCAGTCTGGTCTTGGGCTACAGCCGCACCACCCCTGCCACACAGTGAGCCATGAGGGACAGCAGAGCCGGTCCAGCCCGGTCCCTGTCCTGGAGCCTCTGTGGAGCCTTAATGAAATTCCTCCTGGCATTTAGCCCATTCACAGGGCAGATGGGGCCCTGGGGCAGGCTCTCTGATGCTCTTAAAGCCCAGGCATGGGAATCTGAGGAGGAGATGGTTCTCCCAGGGTGCTGAGGTCCCAGAGCTGGCAGGGTAGGTCACAGCCATAACGACGGCGAATAAGTGAGCTTTGGTTTCTCGAGAAACAGCACTGTTGGGCAGTAAAACCGAGAGGATGGGCTCTTTAGGAAGGAACTTGAGAGGCACCTGTGGGACCCCTCTCCACATGCCCTGTCCCTGCAGTATGGAGCCAGTTCCTGACACCTGTCTGCAGTTTCCCCAGAGAACCAGGCATCTTGTGCACCTGCAGGCCTTTGCAACACAGAAGCGCTTCACAGTGACGAGGGCTTTCTTGTCATTGTGTTGATTGGGGGCCGGCTGGCTATTCTGCATGAATAGTGGGACACCACAGCCGAGCCGAACCGGCTTCCTGCTGCCCTGTTGAGTGCTGTTCGACTTGTCATTGTTGATTGGGGGCCGGCTGGCTATTCTGCATGAATAGTGGGACACCACAGCCGAGCCGAACCAGCTTCCTGCTGCCCTGTTGAGTGCTGTTCGGATGCTCTGATCCTGTGTGTGTGTCTGTCCCTCTCAGCTCTAATCGGGGGCCTGGCTTCTGTGGGGAACAGAGGGATCTGAGCTCCAGAGCTCAGCAGGCAGTGAACACCGAGAATAAACAGGGATGTCACCCCCTGGACCACGGCTTCCCTCCCGGAGACAGGGTCCCCCCAGCAAGGGCGGTCCGGAGCCAACTCTCGCACTGCACAAAGCTGTCAGAGCTCAGCAGAAGTGGCCCTGACAGTGCCCATGGCTGGCCGGCTGCTCATCAGCGGCTCCGAGGCCCCAGCTCCAGCACTAGGGGCTGCGGATTTCCGAGGGGAGACACCAGTGCCTGCGGCTGCTGACCAACAGAGCATCAGCTCAGGGTCAGGGGGCAAAGCAGGCCTTCAGGATCCGACCAGCAACCCTGGGAGGCTGGAGCCCGGGACACAGCAGGTGGCCCAGAGAACCTGGGTGTCCAGGTGGTTGGAGGGGACTCTAGACTAGGGGTTGCAGCCAGTGGCCTGGCTTTGCAGTCACCACGGACACAGCCCTGGATCTCAGGAATCCCCAGAGGCCAATGGCAGCTCACCAGGGCAGGCAGGTGTGGTGTCTTGGTGAGGAGCAGAGAGGCAAAGCCCAGGTCTGTGCTGTGAGCGTTTCCTGAGCTGCGACCTGGGCGACAGCAAACCACGCCGGTCTCATCGGGGCTCCCAGTTGCCTAAAGCCCGTGATGCTCGAGGGGCAAGGTAGGGCGATCTGGCCTGCTCCTGGCTGACTCTGTGCCCTCCTGCTGAGGATGAGGAAGAGTCACACGGGCTCTGGAGCACTAGGCTGGATGGCAGGAGGAAGCAGGGCTACTCTACAGCCTGTCAAGGGAGTGGTCCCAGGGCCCCCAAGCCGGGGAAGGGAGTGTTTCAGTGGCCCCAGATTATCCCAGCTTCTGAGCTTTGATCCAGTAGGGGTTCGGGCTCACTGAGGTTCACGCACTTCCCTTCTCCCGACACCACAGGCCCCAGGCTCTGCTCTGCGCAGTGTGGCCCAGATGCTCCCTGCCTCCCAGCACCCTGACCTCAGTGCTGCTGTCGAGGGGACAGATGGCCAGTCCAGCACACATGGAGCCAGACTTTGTGCTGTCTCCACTTCGGCATCCACCGGAGCTGCTCGCAGTCCTCTCCCTGCCCTGGGCTGGTTCCCCAGGGCCATGCAGTGCTGGGCAGACAGCACAGCTGTTTGCCTCGGTGTGAGTCCCGCTGCAGACAAGGAGAAAGGAAAGAAGCTGAGAACTGAAGGCTGCACCTGTGCCAGGACGCTGGGCTCTGCCACAGATTCGGGCTGGTGCTTTGGTCAGTCCAGTGAATGCCAGCTCCAGTGAAGGTCCCCAGGACCCCTGGTCAGCCCAGCCAAGAGCCCAGCTGGGCTCTGTCGCCTGCACCCAGAACCAGATTTCAGCAGCATCTTTGCTTAGGACACCCGTACCTCAGGCCCCTCTTGAGTGGCTCCTGGAGGTGCTGAGCTGGAAAGGGACCCCGAGGCCTGCTGAAACCCTTGCCCTGTCCTTCTAACAACAGTTGGAGAAAGCCAGTTGCATGAGTCAAGAGATAGGTGCCCACCCCTTGGCCCAGCCCCAGTGGGGAGCTGGTGGCCAGGAGGGAGTTGTCCTCAGACATGAGCACAGCCCAAATGCCCCTACCCCAACCCTCGCTCAGAGCCACCCAGTCCACTTCTCTGCCTGCCAAAGCAGCTCAATCCAATGTGAGATGCTCAGGGAGGGTCCCGGGTGGGGAGAATGCAGGCTCCTCAGGTTCCAGCCTTCGGGGAAAAGCAGCAGAAGGGAGAATAAACCGTCAGCACCCTTCTGCTTGTGAGGGAGGCATCTTGGAAGCCGTGATGGACCAGGGGCGTCCTCTGGAGACCCCCAGTGGAGCATAGCCTGACACCCAGAGCACTGCAGCAGGACTCAGACCCCTCGGCTTACCCAGAGCAGTGGGCCCACGATGCCAGGGCCATGACTTGGGCTTCAAAGTTTAATTATCAGTAGACTGTTGTGTAGAACAGTTTCTGATGTGGTAAAGAATTCAGCACATAGTACAAGAGAGTTCCTGAAGTCTCTCTGCCCCACCCCGTCCGCCCATTACTATTTCGTGCTGGTGTGGTACATTGTGACAACCAGGAACGATGTGTCATTATTAGCAAAAACAAAAAACCTAGTTCGCCAGGGTTCACACTTGGCCTTGTGCACTCCGGGTATGGGCAACTGCATAGTGACAGTGACAGCATCGTGAATCACACAGCCCAGTCTCACTGCCCCCCGGTGCCCCTGTTCTACCTGCTCCTCCCTCTCTTCCCCCAGCTCCTGCCAATCATGGGTTTTCTACTGTCTCTGTAGTGTTCCAGAAGATCACACACTACACAGCCTTTTCAGATTGGCCTCTCTTGCCTAGGAATATTCATTTAAGAGTCTTCCATGTCTTCTCGTGGCTCTCGTTGTTTTTTATCACTGAACCAGACACCCTGTCTGGATATCGGTTTATCATTCACTGAAGGACATCCTGGTTTCAGGTTTCCTAGGGACATAAGTTTTCAACTCCTTTAGATGAATATGGACGGGTACAACTGCTGGATTGCAGAGTGAGATCTGTTTAGTTTTGTAAAGTAATTGTCAGCTGTCCTTCAAAGAAGCTGTACCACTCAGCTCTCCTGCTAGTGGAGAGCAAGAGCTGCCAGGCTCCACACTGGGGCAGGACCTGGTGTGGCCAAGCTTTTGTGTTTCAGCCGTTCTGTTTATTTCACTGCTTTAAGTTACCATTCTGCGGTGACAGACACAGAGAACCTTCTTGGAGCTTCTTTTCTCCTTTGTATCTGTCTTTCTTGAGGAGGTGTGTGTTCAGATCCTTGGCCCATTTCTTAATCCAACTGTTCATTTTCTTTTCTTTTCTTTTCTTTTCTTTTTGGTACCTGCGGTGGAACTCTGGTCCTTCGGCTTGCAAGGCAGGCAGTGGCACCACTGAGCTAAATCCCTGGTCCTCCCTGTTCATTTCCTTATTGTTGAATGTTAAGAGTTTTTTGTATATTTTAGGTCACAGTCATTAATCAGGTATGTCTTTTGCAAATATTTTCCTTCAGACTGTGGTTATCTTCTCATTCTCTTGGCAGTATCATTTCCCAAGCACAACTTTTTAATTTTAACAAAATCCAATTTATAGTTTTTCTTCTCGTGGATCATGCTTTTCATGTGTCTCTCACTGCCAAGCCCAAGGTCCCTGAGACTTTTCTCCTGTGCTATCAAGGTGTTTTCTTACCCTGCACTTTGTATCAGGTCTGGAGTGCGCCACCCATCTGTTTGTCTCCTCTCTTGCCAGTGCCGGCTCTCCTGATTACTGTAGTTTAAGTCTTGGACTCTGATGGCACCGGTCCCCTACCTGGTTTCTCCTTCAGTTTCACACTGACCACTCTGGGTCTTTTCCCTTTCTATATAGACTTCATAATCAGCTTGCTATTGCCATGGAACCATTTTCTGGGATTTTGACTGGGACTAAGTTGACTCTATAGATCTTTTTGTTTTGTTTTGTTTTTTGAGACAGGGTCTCACTATGTAGTTGAGACTGACCTGAAACTCACTGTGTAGCCCAGGCTGGTCTCGAACTTGCAGCAATCCTCCTGCCTCAGCCTCCCAAGTGCTGGGATTGCAGGCATGTGCCACCATGCCCGGCCAACTCTATAAATCTTAGTGATACCAAGTCTTCTTATCCATGAACACAGAATATCTGTTCACTTATTTGGGTCTTCGATTATGTCATCAGAATTGTGTTTTCCTCCAATACAGCTAGTGTTTTTATTTTGCTGTGTTTATACTTAACGTATTTCACCTTTTGGTGCTAACGTAAACAATATTGCACTTTTTATTTCAAATTCCGAGGGTTCATTGTTGATATACAGAAAAGCACCTGGCTTTTGCATGTTAACCTTATATCCTGCAACTTTGTCGGTCACTTATTACTTCGAAGAGTTTCTTGATTCATTGGCATTTTCTACATAGCTAGTTGGTCGTCCACAAACAGGAGTTTTCTTTTGTCCTTCCTGTTGTGCACCCTTTTCTTTCCCTTCCTTGTCTGACCTCCCCATGTAAGGCTGAGCAGGCCCTGTGGTTTACCCTTCGTAAGGTGTTTCCTGTAGGTTATCCGCGGTTTCCCGTCGGGCTGAGCAAGTTCTGCACTCCCAGCGGGGAGGAGTTGTACCGTGAGTGGGAGTCTGCCCCTGTTGATGCAGTCCCGTGGTTTGTTTCCCTTAACCTGTTGATGGGAGGGTCTGCGTCAGTTGTAGAATGTTGAACCAGTTTTGTGTACTTGAATGAATCCCACTCGGTCATGGTGTATGCTCCTACTGTCTTGCACTGCTAGAAAGGTGACATCAGGTTAGGTATTTTATACTGAGCAGAAGATTATCTGGGCTGGGCATGGCGGCACATGACCATGATTCCTGCACTTGGGAGGCTGAGACAGGAGGATTGCCATGAGTTCAGTGTTAGCCTCGGCTACATAGTGAGTTCAGGGCCAGCCTGAACTACAAAGGTAGACCCTGCCTCGAAAGAAAGAGAGAGAGAGAGAGAGAGAGAGAGAGAGAGAGAGAGAGAGAGTGAAAATTATTTGGATTGTGGTTTGGGAGGCTGGGAATTTGAGGGTGAGGACCCAAATCTCGCTGTGCCGTTAACATAGGTGTCATGAGGTGAGGAAGAGACAGGAGAGCGAGGGGCCAAGGTTCCCTCTGTAACAGACTCAGTCCTGAGCTAGTGACATGAAGGCTCCCTTGTGACCTGTACCTCCCTGTCAGGCCCACTGCTCAACAGTGTGGCCCTGGGGCTAAGTCTGCAGTGCATGAGCTTTGGGGTCACATTCAAACTTTAGCGCATATTTGGATTTGATTTGCGATATTTTGTTGGGAGTTCTGTACTCATATTCATAAGAGATACGGGTCTGTGGCCGCTCCCTCCCAACCCTGCCCACTCAGATGGAGCTACATCCTCACCTCTTTCTGGTTTTTAAAATTTTGCATGAGGACCTCACTAAATTGCCCAGGCAGGACTCAACTTGCAATCCTCCTGCCTCAGCCTCTCTATTGCTGGGATTATAGGTGAGCATACCCTGCCGCACCTGGCTGGTTTCTCTCCCTTATGTCTGAGTCTGGTATTGGGGTACGTCCTCACTGAGTGAGTTATAAAGTGTTCCTCTGCTTTTATGTTCTGGAAGAGACTGTGGCAAATTGATACCACTTGCCCGTTAGTGTTTGATAAAATCACCAGGGAGACGCCTGGTCCTGGTGCTTCTGATTTGGAAGTTTATTAATTGCTGATTTGGCTTGTTTAGGAGGTAGAGGCCCACTGAAGCCGTCTGTTTCTCCTTTGTGAGTCTGGTAGATCGGTTCTTCCTCTGTGCTATCGCATTTGTGGGCAGAGTCTTTCATAGACGCCTTTGTCATCTTAATGTCCGTGGGATCAGTAGCGATGGCCCCTCTTCCATTTCTGATTTAGAAACTTTTGTCTTCTCTGTTTTTTATTAGTCTGGCTAGAGGTTTATCTATTTTATCGATCTTTTTAAAAAGTCAGCTTTGGTTTTGTTGACTTTATTGATTTCCTGTTTCTAGCGTCAGTTTAACAAGCTCTGTGTGTGGCCACCCATCTGCAGTGGCTGCCTGACCAGGCTGGGCAAGGTGGGTCCTTCCCTCTACCCTGGGAGGCCGTGGCTGGGGGTCAGGAGATGCTGCCCAGGCAGCTCTCTGTGTGACCTGGCAGAGTGGCTTGTGACCCCGGAGTAGGCCTGGCCGGGTGTCTTTCCCCCAGCAGTATGCAGGCAGCACCCAGGAGGAGATCCAGCACCCAGGAGACTGCATGTCTCTCCAGCAGCCGGGTGTGTACCCCAAAACTGGGACTCCTCACCCTGCTGGATTCACAGATGCACATGCTGCTGAAGGGCACGCTGGGACTGAGTTGCCCGTGTGCCCGGGGAGGGGAAGCTCCAGGGAGATGGACTGCGCACTTCACGCTCAGCCTCAGCCTCAGAGCCTGGCAGCTGCCCGCGAAGCCAGCAGCCCGGAGACCAGATGCACCCATCTTTCCTCCACCATCACTGGGTTGCTCTGTAATAAAGGAACTAAATAAATCTGGGAAAGCAGCAGGCGTTCTGGCATAGGGACTGCTCAGAACTGCAGTCAGCAGGATTCTTATCCCCCGACCCAAGAAGCAAGATGGCAGAGGGACGAATGGGTGGCAAGATGTGCTAGCTGTGACCAACTGCTCTTTGCCTCAGTTTCCCCACCTGAGCAGTCATGAGGTTTGAATGAGTTGGCATTTGCTGGGAACCATACCTGGCATTAGGTGGGCAGATTGCTGATTCTTCTAATCCAGATCCTCAGGGCTCTCTGCTCTTCGTGCAGGTTTCCCAGCAAGTGAAGCAAGTTAAACAGGAAGTTGGCCTCCTTAGGCCCTCTCACCCCGGCCTGGAGTCAAATGGAACATCTTTAGTTCCCATGTGGCTGAGGTGGGAAGCGCAAGCTCTATTACCCCACAAGCAGGCAGGGTGGTGGGGCCCGCATGGCACAAGTGGGCCATGGGTCAGTCAGGCTCCAGTGGGGTAGAGAAGCTTCCACCAGAGGCCGGATTTCTCCCAGCTCCTTGGACTCCATGCTGTGGACTCCGCACACTCCTGAGCTGTTGTTGCCCTGTCCACCCATATGGACAGGATGTCCTGGCCCTTTGTTGGGCCCAGGGCCATCTGGAGAGAGAATCTGATGTTCAGGGCAGATGGGCAGGAACAGTGGGCACTGTGTATGTATGTGGGCAAGGCCATACCTCACCCAATGGCCCCGGGCCCGGCCATGGCCAAAAACTCTCAGACCACACCAGAACCCCAAGAAAAGCAGGTCTAAATCAAGGGAGAGGCAAGGCCCCTACTTTTTACTTCTCCCCTTCTAGCCTCTCCTCAGTTCTCCAGGCCTGTGGAGTCGTTGTCCTCCCGGGCACGGTGTGGTGTCTCAGGCTGAGGGTCTGTTGCAGTTTAGAGCATCTGGGTTCTGGAATGCTCTTTGGTGAGGAGTCAGTGGGATTTGCCACATCACAGCAGAAAGGCATAGCTCAGGCAGGCTGGCCACGAGCCACAAGAAAAGCCCACTTGTGCTCTGTGAACAGCCAGGCTGTGAATATTCATGTCAACATTGGACTTGCAAACGCCGGCAATTTAAATATCATCAGTGCCTGTGTCCGTCTTTTGGAGAAGATCTGTCAGAGAAAATGCATGTTGATTACAGTCCTAGTGGAGGGAGACAAGGGGTCCTGTCCCTGCACAGCCGCCAGCGAGGCCTCTCACCCACACACTGCCAGGAGGGTGAGAATTGGTGCTAATTAGGAGGGAATGAAGCTGCTAATTCCCTGGGAAGCCTCAGCTGACAGGAGGGCCTCCTCGCTGGGGCCCAAGAAGCCTCCCCGGGGCGGGGCCCTCAACTGGAATCCAAGCTCCATTCCAGCTGTCCAGGCGGAAGAGAGCAGTCCTAGACGCCTCAAGGCCGTTGTTCCTGCCGCTCACGGTGACCCCTGGAGGACCAGCATCTGGAGGGAGAAGGGGAGAAGGGAGATGGCTCTCAGCTGAGGAGGGAGGGAAGGCTCTGAGCTGGGAGCAGAACTCCAGAGGAGTGAGCACCATGTGCATGGCAGTGGTGCACCCTGCGTGATTCACCCTGATGTCTGAGCGCAGGTGCTCGCATCCGGGAAGACAGGAAAGGCAGCGCAGCACTACGCCAGGGCTCGGAGGGGGAGCCCTGCCCTGCGAGCAGGCCTGCTCGGTGTGCACGCCGGCTGGCCGTGGCGTCATCTGTGACCCCCAGGCGCCCGACCCCTTTGCACTTCCTGTCCTGGGCTGACCTTGAGGCCTGGGGTAGAGGCTGCAAGAGAGGAGGGGAGGAGCAGAGGGAGGCAGCAAGATGGAGGACGGGACTTTGGGTGCTTTCTGTGCAGCAGCCCCCAGCCCCTGCTCCTGGCACATGGTGCAGCTGGCTCTGCCGGAGCCTGCTGTGTGGCCTGGGCTTCACAGTGACCCAAGAGGAGGCGAGCCTGGCTTCCCAGAGGTGCAGCCGCTCCTCGTCCCTGGCACTCTTCTCTAGTGCGCTTTTGCGCGAGTGTGCTGGGAGACAATGACCCACTGGCTCGTGCAGACCCGGAGGCCCAGGTCTCTGCTGACAGTGCCTGGGCCAAGCACAGACCAGGGGGGCCAGAAGACCGTGTACCTGGCCAGGGGCAGCTCCATGGGAGGGTGGGATGCACACATGGTCCCCAAGGGTGGAGCCCCCAGCACCACGGGGATTGAAGAGTTGGTACAAAAGCGAGAGTGTGCAGCGTCTCATTGCTACTTTTGCGTGTTCAAATGATAATAATTTGGATTTACACGATGAAAATTGTTTCCACCTGTTTGCACTTTTAAGGTCCGACTATCTGACATTTTGAAGTTTGTGATAGCCTGTCTTGCTTCTCCCTCTGCCTTGGACAGGAGCTGCCCATCTGCACACACACTTGTGTGTCCTTACAGGGTTCAAGGGCCTGCTGGGGTGCCTCTTACTAGTGCTGGACCCCGTTTTGAGTGGCACAGACACAGTCCAGCTCCACACGGCCCTGGGCGAGGATGGATAGAGCCTCGGAGTCAGTGCGGCCCTGTGCAAGTCGTGTGTGAGAGCTAAGGAGAGAGCTGGGCTCCTCCCTCCTGCCGCTCCAGCTCAGGCAGGGCTGGGCACCCCATCACCTCTTCTGGGTGCCCTGCTGGTCCTCAAGAGAGGGGCAGCACTGGGCCCCAGAGGAGCCTGCCTGGAGAAGCCAGCCCAGCTGGCTGCACCACACAACACTGCTCCCAGTCAGCCCCATTCGTAGCCCTCAGACTGTGTGATGGGGGGCCGCCCTCAGACTGGGGGCGCTGATGGAAGGCCCAGCCGCAGCCAGGAGAGAACAATTGCCTCATTTGCTTCTCTCAAAGCCTGGTGGTTTTTAAGCAAGATTGCATCTCTACAACAAAAACTCCAACATATGGCCTCAAAACACAGTCTGACAAATGAACCGATTATGTCTTTGTGACAAGCTCGTTATCAAGTGGAAAATTAGGTTCTTTTTATGGGTGGGGAAGGATGCAGAGGGAAGTGTCCCCTGGGGTGGTCACCACCCTCCTGCACTGCTGCTGGAGGACGGCACTGCCAGCCCCTCCCAGGCAGGCAGCAGGTGCAGGGCCAGCCCCCAGCCCTGCTAGCAAGTGCAGATCCCTGCCCTGTGGGCTCTGGTAGAGGAGTCCACTGCCTCCAAAGCAGCATCACAGGACGGAAGGGACACTGGGCTTAGGGGACAGTGGCAGAGGAGTGGAAGACATTCATTACTATTCTGCTTCCTTGAAGGGTCTGACTCTCTGTCTGTATCCAGCCAGTTCCTTCATGGCCAAGAGTTGTGCTCATAGGCAGGCGATTGCTGCTTAAATCTGTTCATTCTCGCCCCGCAGTAGGAGCCAGTGTGTGGTGAGTACGAAGGCCGCTCTGAAACTCCCTGCAGCGTAGGTCCAGAGTCAGGAGCTGGGATCTGCTGAGGCTCAGGGGCCAGATGGAGTTGTATGAGGGGGCTGTGGGTGCCCAGGAGGAATCCTTTAATCGTGAAAATGCAGCATTAGCTCAGCCCAGCACTGCTGTGTGTTTTGTCTTGTAACCTGTGGTCTGGGAGAATCTGTAGACCAGGGCCTTTGAGTGCCTTCCAGTGGCCATTCCAGAGCTGTGGCGGGAAGCTTGTCCTGCTGGGCAGGCTCTGGCACTGCAGGACAGGGCCTCCGGTGCAGACAGAGCTGTGCAGGTGGCCCAGGCCTTCCCTGCCTTGGAGCCAAGCACCCAGGGCTGCAGTTAGCATCTGGTGCATGGGCAGTGGAGACACGGGTCAGCACCAGGGGCAGCCAGAATCGGCCCCTGTTGTGCTGGGCCCCTCAGCCTGCCTGGGGCTGCAGGACCGGTGTTTGTGCCTTGTGTTCTCCTCTCCTGTCCTGTGGCACTCGGCTGAGGGTGGCTGGAGGGAGGCTGGGGGTCGCCTGGGACTGTTGTCTGCTCTGAGTTCTGCTGAAGCCAGAAGGACCTCCTTTCACATACTCCTGGGTTGTGCTTGACAAGGCATCCTGGTGGGCGTGACCGGTGACACTGGTGGGAATCAGGATGCCGAGGGCCTACAGGAAGAGGGGCTGCTCAGCAGCATTGGAAAGAGTCTCTGCGGGGACACACACAAGACGAGACCCCTCCGACTGTCAGGTGAAAGAAGCCAGGAGCAGCTGCTGGCCCAGGAGACAGAGAAAGCTTGAAGACACACAGTGGTCTCTCCAGAGTCCACTTGCCGCCTGCACCGCCAAGAGCATCGCTGGAGGGGGCGTCCCTGCTCAGAGGCTACAGACAAGGCCAGGCCAGCTGTGCCCTTTTCAGTGAAGACCCAAAGCTGCACAGCGTGCTGAAACCTGCACTCTGTCTGTTGATGCTCTTGCAGAACCAGGGCCACAGGACTGGGCCCCTTGGTGGGGCAGGGAGTGGAACAGCCAGTGTTCGACCTGGAGAGCTGAGGTCCTCTCGGTGTTGCCACCGTGTCTACCTTCACTGGCTCCAGCCCCCCGCCGAGGCTCCCCAGTGCAGGCTGCCATCCATGCCCCTCAGGCCCCTGGCTCTCACTCTGCGCCCGAGGCAGAGCATCCTGAGCACAGAACTGCACCTGCCTCCTGCTTGACCCTCCCTGCTTCCCAGAGGCCCCAAGGCGAGCCCTGGCCTCCCTGCTCCCCGACCCTGCCTGCCCCTCTTGTGCCTGCCTCCTTGCCCCAGGGTCCGTGTAAAGCTCCCTCCTCTGCCAAGAGCCCACCCCTCAGACTGCCTCTTGTCTCACGCTGGCCTCTGTCACTCCCTCCACAGCTCTTCCTCTCATTGCCATGTTGGTCTATCAGCTCCCCACCTCTCTGCGCAGGTCCCGTGCATACAGCATGTGCTCGGAAACGCACGGGAAGGTTAGGCAAAGTGAACCTGGGCACCAGAGGGCAGGGACATGGATGGGCAGAGTGGCCCATGCCCGGCACCCTTGAGTGGGCAGACAGGAGGCAGATATAGCCAGTGACTTTGGAGATATTCCAAGGAAAGTGGGAAGCCTGCTTCCTGCTCAGCTCTGCAAGGATGGTCTGTGCTGTGACATGGCTTCACTTCCTAAAACCACCTCTACTGCCTCCACACTCTTGAGGGGGGAAGGATGAGCTTCTGGTGAAACCCAGGGAGAGGGCTCGACAGGGCCAAGAGCCAAGGCGACGGGTGTGCAGCCCTGGGCACTGGCCTCCTCTTTCCCAAGTGGTGGGATGGGCAGGGGTCAGAGCCAGTGGTGAGCAGGGCCCCAGCACAGCTTGGCCATTGGCTGCCCTGGGCAGCAGAGTCTGCCCAGTGCGAGGAGGGAGCATGCTCAGGGCCATCTGGCAAGACAAGCGCTGGCCTGCCTGACCTCCACTCTGCGCTGTAGGCCAATCCCGGTGCTTCTGCCCTCCGCAGCCCATCTCCCACACATGCACGTGGAGAGGATCGCAGTTCCCATGCTGTGCCATTCATAAAGTGGAGAAGCCTGTCTGCTGTTGCAGAGAGGCCCGTGACTGCAGAGGACAAACGAGGGCCGGCCTGACGCTGTCCAGTGGCTTTGCAGGAGAGGGAGGGACGGTCTTTAGCTTGAGGGCAGCAGGTCCCCCGTGACTCTTGTGTCACCGCTTGCTCTGAGTTTATGGCTGCTTCCATGTCCTCCACTCAGGACCTCAGTGTCCACGCCAGCCAGTTCTGAGCAGCAGCGGCGATGGTCGCGCTCTGTTTTAGAGTTGCACCCCCACCTGCCCAGGCATGAAGTGTCACACGTGGGGTGGGGGCAGGGCCCGGTCCTGCCCCAGTCAGGGCAGCTGTCCACGCAGGAGGCTCTGAAGGGTGGTGTTGTGGCTGCTGCAAGGTCTCCTCCCTCACACTGGCCACCCAGCGCCCCTTCCGGTGGGCAGGTCGACCATCTCTGTCTGAAGTAATCAGATTCACCTAGGCAGGGACGGAGCACTAATTCTATTGAACCGCGCCAAGATGCTGAGTGGAGCCAGATGTCCACGGGGAAGCACGGTGGCCAACTTTGCCATGGATGGTAATTAGACATTGGGAGGAACAGGATATTTGCCCACACAATTGCATAGTAAGGAAACACACTGGAAATTGTGGGGCCGGAGAGACAGCTGCTGGCGACAGTGGGAACCAGAGAACAGCACCGGGACTTGGTCACAGGGCGGGGAGCGCAGATGCTGGGTGCTTCTGTGAATGTGCGTCTGAAATGCAAAGCCAGTCCTGCTGAGACTACGGCTCCCCATGGGGGCCCTGGCCTTGTGGAGCTCGGATGTGCAGCTGAGGGCTTTGCCCAACTCCCTGGGAACCCACAGCCAGTCCCACAGGCCCTCCAGATCTTCTGGCAGGGAGCAAAGAAATTTGAGGGTAGTAGTTCAGCTTTTATGAAGGGCCTAGGCTAAGGCTCCTAACACTTAGTAAGTATGTTCACCCCACTGTTAATCCTGGAATCAAATTAGTGCCTTGCATTTTAGCAAGATGCAAACAAAAGACTTATTAGCAACCTGATGGTGTTGGCTCGTGGTTTGGAGACCGGGTGAGCAGAAGCTGGTTATTACATGTGGGAGCTGCCATGCAAGACGTTCTTCTCCACAGATGGGGTCACTGTCAGCCTGAGGGCAGAGAAAGCTCAGCAGAGCACCCACAGACCATGAGTTTCTGGGCAGAGAAATGTGTTCAGTGTTAGGCCATCCGCGAGGTTCCTTCCTGTCCGATGCTGCCAGGCCCTGAGCTGAGTCTGTGCCTGGGGCAGAGCCATGCCGCTTGGTTGTGGCTCTGCAGTGCTGCTGAGCCTTCAAGGATTTTGCAGCCCTGTTTGCTGCTGCTTAGCAGACACCCCACAGGTCTGAACATGCTAATGGGCTTTTTGGCTGGCAGATATCTGAAAGCATAGCAGACACACCTTGATGGCTAGCTCCATGTGCTGATGGCTTGGGTCCCTTTTTAACAAGTACAAGGAAGACAGAAAAGCAACCTGCCATCCCCTCTCTAGTTAATGAGGCACTTCCAGAACTGTACTGGGGCTCTGGACCGAAGCCAGGCCCTGTGCCTGCCCTGCTGTGCTGAGCCCAGGGAGGGCCCTTCCCAAGGCTCCACACTGGTGGAGGAGGGCAGGGCGTCAGAAAGGCCATTTCCTAATGCGGCTGAGGCCTCCGGGCTGTTAGTGGTCTCCCAGCAGCCGGACTGGTGCCAGGCCTGGAACACAGCCGGGTGCAGACAGGATGTGACTCCTGATCTTCCAAGTTCATGTTCACGCAGAAGCCCCAGCCATCAGAAGGGAAACGGTTCTACCTCCCACGCCCAGGGCCGCTGGCTGCCCAGCAAGGAGGGGACAGCAGCCCTGCAGAGATCACAGGCTGCTCACCTGCCCATCTTGGAGAAGGGGCTGGAGGCCTCGTGACAGAGCCCTGCTCTAGCCCTGTCCCTGTCCCCTTCCAGGCTCTGGCCCACACCCAGTCCAGCCCCTCCCTGAGCAGAGCGCGCCGCTGTCCGTGGTGCTGAAACCCACCTCTCCCTGAGGCTTTGGAAATCTTTGGACTGTGACCCCAGTCTGTGGCTTAGCCTCTCCCAGAAATCCCAAAGCAGAACAAAAAGACAAGAACTAGGTGTAGGTAGTGGAGTAAAGGAAGGAAGGAGGTAAACAGAAGCTGCTGGGTAGTTTTTAGCCCAGGAGGCGCCCAAGGACTCACAGCCTAGATGGTCTCAAAACCTGGCAGCTACCCCAACAAAATGCCCTTTGGGAAGTGAGGTGGGCTGTGCCTGCCTCTCTCACTTGTGAGGACAAGGACCATGTGCCCTGTCTGTCTGGCTCATGTGTCCACTTGAGAGTCTTATGACACAGGTAGTAACAGTTCGGGCTGTGGACTTGAACACTTGTGTTTCTTCCAACATAAAATGAGGGCACTGTAGTTTACCTCACAGACTTGACATTGTGCCCATGAAGGGCACATAGGGTTGAGTTGGTGTCCGGCTTCCACAAAGCAACCCAGAGTGGTCACCCAAGGGTATGCTATCAGCTAGAAAGCGGAAGTTACATGGATCCCAACATTATTCCATTGTTGATCCCAAATGCACACATGAGCTGTCAGAGAGTAGAATGGATCAGGAATAGCCACCAAGAATTTGCCAGGAGCTGCACTGTTCCTCTCCTTCCCTGCAGTGCCTCTCAGACACCAGGATGACCACAGGTCTCCCTAGATGAGAGGCCCTGTCTTCTCCCACTCCTCTGAGTGTTGGCTCAGAAATGCCAGTTTCTCCAGGTCCATGGCTCCCTTCCTGAAGGCCCCAGCTGGGGTTCTCATGGGTCAGGAGGCTGCTGCCGAGAATGCAGTGCTCCCTGTTGCCCTGTTTCTGTTTCCAAGCTACTCCACAGTGGTCATGTGTGTCCCTGCTGTGCAGCAAGTCCCACAGCTTTGGCTCCCAAACCATGCTGGGCATGAGCTGGACGCCTGTGGGGTGATGGGGGGTTCGAGTGGGTGCAGCAGCCGGGGCTGCAGGCCCAATGCATCACAGCTGATCAGGCAACACAGGTTATTCTCCCACTTCTGCTGTCTCAGAAGAGTCACTGATGCCTCGACATTCAGTGTTTCTGGAATCCATTGCGTCGTCATCCTGGTCTCAGCAGCAGTGGAAGTGAGAGGTGGGGAGCAGCGAGAACCCCGAGAAGCTGTCCCATGCCAACATTTGCTGAGAGCTCCTCCCTCGGGGTCTGTCCAGGCCTGACGGGCCGGTCATCCCATCAGAGTCCTCTGCCAGGCCAGCCGAGGTGGCCCCAGCAGTCACTGTGGCGGAGTGGTGAGCAGCTGGCCTCTTCACTTCCTGCAGCCTCAGTGGCTACCCTGCAGCTCCTCTAGGTTTCACAAACATCCTCAGCAGTGTCCTGTACCTTCCTACTCACCTTGGGCTGGCTCTGAGCTCTGAAGCATCCAGTGAATTGGAGCTGTCTCTTTGTCTACACACAATGGGATTCATTAGCAAAAGCTCCAGTACAAGATAAGTGATTGTTCTGCAGAGTATGAAATAGGGTGAGCAGGTCCAGGCGTGCTCAGGGCCATGTCAGGCACACTCCTTCTGGCCAGGTGAGCCTTTGCCTATTTGCAAACATGCTCTGTGCAGCCCATCCTTGCAAGCTCAGACCTATTGCCCAGAGGCCATGCCCCTGACCAGCTACCAGAAACATGATTCCTTTTTATTGTTTAATCCCATTCATCAACCCCCCTCCTTCCCACAAAAGCACAAGTGCAGGGAGGACAGAAACCTGGCTGCCTTAGTCCTTGGATCAACCCATTCCAGCTTTCCAAGCTGAAGCCCTGTGGCCAACCTCGCCCACCACTTTGCGTGCCTTGATGTCAACCCTGGGTGTTGTGAAGGATGCTGCAAAGGCTCCTGGGTGCTTGAGGCAATCGGGTAAGCACCTACAGGCCCTTCTTTTTGAAATGGGAAAGCTGAGTCCTACAGGCTATTCAGAACCTGTCTGAGGTCACAGCAGGCCAGATGACAGGCTGTCTGTGCATCTGGGGTTCAGGTCCCCACCCCAACTTCCAGTTGTCCCAACCCTGAGGTACTCTGGTGCTTCCCAGAGGCCCCACTTGGTACTCAGGAAATTCCAGTCCAGAGCTGAGCCAGAGGGAGGGGCTGCTTGCAGCCAAGGGAGCAGAGAACTAGGGTGTTCCTGGGCTTGTCGTGTCTCAACTGCAGTCACTGTTCCCCCGGGGCCCTCTCCTTGGGTCCCACCAACCCAGCTTCTTAGACCTGGCCCCCGAGGCCCAGGCTCAGGGCTGCTCAGCACCCAGAGCCCAGAGCCCAGCAGCCAGTTCCTACCCAGGGGTGTTGGTGCCCAGGACAGATGCAGAGGGACAGACAGATGGAGGTCAAAATGTAGGGGAGAGATGGAGACACCAGAGACAGAGAGGTGAGCCATGCCAGGTGCCTGACCTGATCCAGCTGGCTGTTGATCCCATGCCATGATGAGATGGCCCTTCCCACAGCCAGCCCTGGGCACGCACGGTCCCCGCCTCTCTCCTGCTCCTACCCATGTCCCTCCTGCAGATCAGAGCCCACGAGCCAGCCCACACAAGTCCCCCAGAGTATGGAGGTCCCTCTGCTCCCTCTAGAGGCATAGCACAAGGCACTGTGGGTGCTGCAGCCTGAGTGTGATGGCACAGGCACCTCTCCAGCCAGCCAGCATGCCCCTGAGCTGATGAATCAGTGAGACGTTTCCCTCCAGGCCACCCTCTGGCTGGGCTGGGCTACACAGAAGGGTCAGAGGTGGACACTCAGCCTGGGAGGGGCATGCCCTGCGGGGTCAGAGAAGGGTTAGTGGGTTAGGGGCGCCGGGGCCTGGCAGCCACCATGCTGACTCCTGCTGCTGTCTCGTCTCCTCCTCAGGCCTCTGAGTTTGTGGGACCTTCTGCTGGGGCAGCTCAGGGCCCCACAGGCTCCTGCACACCATGGTGTCTGAGGTCAGATTCGTCCACTAGCCAGGGTCTCCCCGAAGCCCCAAGCCGTACCCAGCCAGGCAGCCTCCAGCACTGCCTTGTGTTTATAGCTCACTGTAGGTTTTTCTGCTTCATCAGTGTCTGCTGCCCTGGAACCCAGGCTTTCTGCAGTGAGCAGGGAAAGAGAGAGAGGGAGGGATGCTAAAAAGCAAAGACAGCATCAGCGGGAATCAGAGGTGAAAGAAGAGGTGTTACAACCAATGCTCCAAAAGAAAAAAGAATCAAATATGCTCCCGTGAGCAATTAACCACACGTGAAGGAGGTCACCTAGCAAAACCACACAGCCAGAACTAAATCATGAGGAAGGAGAGAAATCTGTAATAATCAAAGAGACCAACTCTGTAATCAACAACCTTCTAACAAAGAAAAGGCTAGGAAGGCCAGGGATTTATCTCAGTGGCACCACGCCTGCCCCAAAAGTGCAAGGTCCTGAGTTTGATCCCTGGTACCAAGAAAAACCCAAAACTCCCAGCAAGAAAAACTGCAAGTCCAGGAGCACTGGCTGCAGGGACAGCTGGATCCTGACATCACGAAGTGCTCATCTGTTGCCTGTGCTGGCTTCATACTCAGTCAGGCAGGGCCCCTTGGGGGAAAGGGAAAGGGTGCAGTGGCCACACACACAGGCACCTGCTCAGCGAGCCCAGAGCAAGGTGGATGTTCAGTAACGGCCTGGGCAGAGCCTCACTGGACAAATGTGATTGGTGCAGGGATGAGTAGTGGCCTGCATTTGCCCAATGGGGGCTGGCCCGTGCCCTTCGGAATGTGCTAATTGGCCAGCTCAGGTTCCATTTGCGCTTGTGTGGAGTGCTGTTTTTAGGGGAAGGAGGGCTAAGGAGCAGGCCTAGCATCCTGCAGTCCAGGCTGGCCAGCACTACCACGTGTCCCCCTTCTCCCCCTGCTGAGATACGGTCTTGATCACGGGTCACGCTGTGTCTGATGGGAGTGCAGTGGTCCGAGGGTTCCGAGCCTCTGTCTGCAGTGCTTGGGCACGTGGAGCCTAGGTGAGCTGAGGCCTCCCCTTCTCTGGAGGCCCCGAGCGCTTGCTTCCTGAGTGGGGCCAGGCCTGCAGAGGCGCCTCGGCCAGCACCCGCAGAGCAAGCCTGCCGTGTCCGAGAGACCTCTGGCACTTCAGTGGCTATGCCACTGCCTGCAGTCATGGGGCACAGCGGTGCTGGCCCTCAGGCAGGACGGGCAGTTCTCACGGGGACTGGCGGGCCATGCCCTCAATTGTCCCGGGAGCATCCCTGACGCACTTTCCTCCTCCACAGCTACGGGGCAGCTCTGGCCGCCCGGAGTTGGCAGGTACCCACGGGGGATGCTCAGCTGGCAGCAGAGATGGGGCCGGGCTCAAATCCACCTGAGCCTTGGGCGGGGACTCACCTTGCTAGGTGTGGCTTCCCAGATGCAGGGCAGATGTGGAGGTTGGAGCTGGGGGTGCGGGCACTTTCCTGCCTGGAGAGGCAGCGAGCGGGGCGGGGGTCTTGCTCCATCCGGCTGAGCGGTCTGGGGCAGCGTGCAGCCCCTGGGCTTGGCCTCCTGGAGCATTCAGGGCCTGTGGCCAGGACTCAGAGTGCCCGGCCTCTGTTCAGCAAGGTCGCCGGAATCTGAGTGCCCACTGTGCAGTGGGACCCTGCTGGGCTTCCGGCGGTGCTGGGCACCGGGTCAGGGCAGCCGCTCTCCAGGCCCCACCCACAGAAGCAGCGGGTGGGGCAGTGGGCGTGGGGCTTCTGCCTGGCTGGCTGCTCATCTGTGCTCTCTCTCTCAGGTCAACACCTTCACGTCCTTCGTGTTCCCCATGGCGGTCATCTCAGTCCTGAACACCGTCATCGCTAACAAGCTGACCGTCACGGCACGCCAGGCCGCCGAGCTGGGGACGCAGCCCGGCACATTCAGCATGTCCATTGAGCCCGGCAGGATTCAGGCCCTGCGGCACGGCGTCCGGGTGCTCCGTATGTAACTGGGGCCCTGGGGTGGGCCGGCCAGGGTCCCTAACCTGGGGGGGGGGTCCGGCAGGACCTGGGGCGTGCTGCTCTCTGTGTATCCACCATATGCCTGGCAGGTCTGCTGGGCACTGGCTCTGGCCCAGCATCTCGCTCACAGATGTAAGGGCAGTGGATGGGTCAGCACTGCATGGAACAGGGCTCCAGGGAAAACCAACTGCCTCTAGTGACCAGTGGGAAGAAGAGAGAAAAATCGACATCACCAAGCCTCACAGCTGTGGGGAGGCTCTCTGGGAGGTAGTGTCCAGCCCTTCTGGACAAGGAGCAGGTCTTGAAAACAAAGCAGCAGGCAGGGGTGTGCCGTGCAAAAGTCGTGTGGTCATCAGGTACTTGGGAAGGAAGCTAGGCAGAGGGACAGGCCATTTCATGGGGCCCACACAGCCTCAGGAAACAGTGGCTTTGTCCAGGTGTGATGAGCAAGTCTCAGGAGGGACAGAAGCTTTTTTATTCTGTGTCCTGTGGTGTGCACTTTCACCCGCTAAAGCCTCTGGCTTGGAGCCCTTCCTGGTCCTGGCACCCTGTGGGCTCCAAGCTGTGGCCTTGGGCAGTCAGCTGGCTGTGCCACCGCTGTGCTAAGCATCCTTTGGGGATCCAGCCCCATGGCCGGGGCAGAGCAGGAGCAGGGGTCTGCATGGGTGGCACCCTCTAGGGACTGGGGCAGGAGAAGGGCTTATTCTCCCCATAGTCAGGCCGGCAGAGCCCATCTGGTCTCCACTGCCCTCCCAGGCCCTGAGGCAGGGCTGGGCCAGGCAGACGAGCTCCTGACCTGAGCTGCTGTCCCAAAGTTGTCTGCGCAGATGCTGCCCGCCCCCTCCAGGACACACCTGGCCCGGCCCCCAGAGCTGCACCTGCACCGTGCCGTGCGCCGGGGCTGCCCCAGAGCCCACTGCTGGCCCTTCCTGTGGGGCTGCCTGGCCTCCAGGCCTGTCGCTGTCTCGGCCAAGTTTCTGCCACCCCCACCGGTCTCCCGGGCAACAGAGCTCAGGCATGAACACCGGCCCCTGCCCGTCGTCCTGTCCCATGCACCCCAGTGGCTCTTGCCTGCTGGGCCCTGGCATGGCTCTGCCCAGGACACCACCACTTCCCCCGAGTGTCTGGGTCTCTGCCCCAGAAGAGACTATTGATGACCTCACAGTACAATCTAGGTGCCCCATCCAGCCCGATCCCACTGTCACAGCTGAATCCCCTCAGCCCCCAGGGATTCACCCGAAGCGATCAGCCAGAGCTGACTGGGGTGACAGCCACTGGGGTACAAGAGCAGCACCCCTCTGGGGCCCAGGCACCTCAACTCTGCTTCCAGGGAACTTGAGAGACTGCATTCTTAGCAGACTTTAGTCTCCTCAGGCAAGGACAGCCTCAAACCAGCAGAGCTTGGGGGCCCTGGTCCACCCTGCATCCTGCCAACGGGGAGGTGGGAGCCCCGCCTGGCTGTGTGCAGTGACTCGGGGCACGGCCTGTCACCCTGGGCTCTGGAGCCTTCTGCTTGGAGGGAGGCGCCCAAACAGTTTTCCATCTTTTGTTTTAAAAATTGTGGCTAAAAGTTATATAACATGAGCTGTACCGTCTTCGCCTAGCTTGGCGCACCGTCGGGCACAGCCCCACCGCTGTTCGGTGTCACCCGCTCAGCTCTGGGTGCATTCGGCCTCCCTCACCCCTCCCTCACCCTGCCACTGCTCACCACTCGCAGTCCCTGCTGGTCCGACTCGGGTGCGGGTCCCACGTGAACAGACACCTGCAGGACCTGTGCTCTCTGACTGACCATGAGGTCTTCGGATCTCATCCAGGCTGAAGCATGTGTCGGAACCGCCTTCCTCTCCGAGCGGACCGGGCTGCTTCCCCTTCCCCTCTTCCAGCTGTGGGGTGGGCGTGGACCCTGCTGTCCCGCTCCGGCTGGGGGTCCCCTCCCACCGAGGGACCGCTGGGTCCTGTGTTAACACTGGTTTTTTGAGGCGTGGTTGAGCTGTGCTCTCCAGCAGCTGCCCGCCTCGCTTTCCCAGCCCTGCTGTCTGATTTGGAGCAACCATGCCGGGCTTTCGTTTTTCAGGGATGAGCGTTGTTGGGCAACTTCTCGGGGCCTTGCGGCGGCTTATGCAGACTCTCGGTGTCTGTCCAAGTCCCCTGTCTGTTTCTGAATCAAGCTGTTCACTCCTTACTGCCAGTTCTCCGCGGTTCTGTCTAAAGCTTGACGTTAGCGCTTGTAGACCGAGCCAGCCTCCGTGCCGGTTGCTCCCTTGGACACACAGACAACTCTGTCAACCGCAAGGTCCTATCTGTATCTTTCCCTCTTCTGCATTCGCTCACGCCCTGGAAACCATTGCATTCAAAGAATCACCAAACTCGGCATTCTGAAGTTTTTATGTTATGCTTTCTTCTGGAAGAGTCAGAGTCTCAAGTCTTCCACTCAGGTCCTCAGTGCAGTTTGGGTTGGTTTTGTCCAGGTGGGAGGGGAGGCCCAGTTCTGCAGCTCCGCGTGCACGTGGCCGGTGTCCAGCCCAGTGGGAAGTGACCGCACTCCCCCACCGGGCGTAGGTCCTTTGTGTGCAAGGGCATGTGCGTTGCTTTGTTCTGTGTCTGTCTGTCTGTCTGCCCTCACCCAACTGCTTTGATTACTGTAGTTTGGATGAAGTTTTGAAATCAGAAAGTGTGAGAACTCAAGCCTTATTATTCTCCTACAAGATTATTTGGGGCAGTCAAGTTTCCTTGAGATTCCTTATGAACTTCAGGATTTTTTCTATTTCTGAAAAAAAAGCCATGTGATTGATGGGGGTGTGTTGAATCTATGGATCATTTGTTTGTGGTGACAGCTTTAAGAATACTGTCTTCTAGGGCTGGGATTTGGCTCTGGTGCCACCATAAGCACAAGGTCCCAAGTTCGATCCCTGGTACCAAACAAACAAACAAAAAGAATGCTGTCTTGCAGCCCATGAATTTATAATGTGTCCCGCGTGTCCCTGTGGCCTGCGGCTGCCCCTGGGCCCGTGTCTGTCTCTCTCTGAGCGGTCTCCCTGTTCCTCAGGCGCCGTGGTCATCGCCTTCGTGGTCTGCTGGCTGCCCTACCACGTGCGCCGCCTCATGTTCTGCTACATCTCAGACGAGCAGTGGACCCCGTGAGTACTGGGCTCTGGGCAGGCGCCCGCAGCACGGCAGGCGGGGCCAGGGTGATGAGAACCCCTGGACCACGGGTGCAGTGCACAGCAGGCGGCCGCAGAGAGCCGGGAAGCAGCTGCAGCGGACCCTGAGAGCCAGAGTCGTGGCACTGGGCCTGAGGGCCTTCCTCACACACGACCAGCTGTAGGGTCTCTGCCACCCAGACCAGACGCACAGCACAGCGGGGACTCGCAAGGCCGTGGGGGAGGCAGCCTGCTTCCCTCTCTGGCTGTGGAGAGGCAGATTCTGCCAGGCGGGCTGCCGGGCAGGGGCCAGGCCCTGCCTGAAGGGGCCCCGTCCACTCGAGAGCGAGGTTAGAGCAGGGTCACACCTCCCTTGAGGAAACTCCCCAGGGTGCGGGGTGCCCCCAGCCACCTGCCTCCGCCAGCCAGGCCATCACTGGCGACTTCTGTGCACCCTGTGGATCCTGGGGGCCGTGGTTCTGAACACCTTTTCTTCCCAGGTTCCTCTACGACTTCTACCACTACTTCTACATGCTGACCAACACGCTCTTCTACGTCAGCTCCACCATCAACCCCATCCTCTACAACCTTGTCTCGGCCAACTTCCGCCAGATCTTCCTGTCCACCCTGGCCTGCCTCTGTCCCGCGTGGCGGCGCAGGAGGAAGAGGCCGACCTTCCCGCGGAAGGCCAACAGTGTGTCCAGCAACCACGGCTTCTCCAGCAGCACCACCCGGGAGACGCTGTACTAGGACTACGGGGACCCGCAAGGCCTAGAGGCGCTGCTGGGGCAGCAGCACCCCAGACCCTCGGTGGGGACAGCCGGCAGCCACTGGGTGCACCCCAGAGACCTGTCCCTTTCGGCTTCGCCCCTCAGCCCAGCCCTCCTCCCCCACCTTCCTCTCTCTCCTTCCCCTCCCCCTTTAAAAGCCAGAACCCGGAGACCGGTCCTTTCCCGGATCCAAGAAGGGCCTTGACGAGAGCAGTTAGTGCTCGGAGAGAGGAGGCAGCTTCCTTTGTTCCCAGACTAATGGATGTTTAGAGAGAAAGAAAAAAGGACATGAAAGAGTTGCTGGGCCGGCCCCTGAGCCGGGCCCTTCGGCACCCCCATCTCAACACTGCTGCGTCTGGCCCACCAGCTCCAAGAGTTCTAGAATTGCTGACCACATTCACCTCCCACCTCTGGTCCAGCCCGGGCCCAGGCACAGTGGCCCCGGGCCTCGCTCCCAGGCTTCTACTCCAGGCTTGGGCCTGAGCTGCTGCTGTTACCCCAGGCTGCCTGTGGCCCACAGAGGGACCCATGCTGTGATGTATACAAAAGGACAAAAGAGGCCTCCTGGGAGAGCCACACCTGGGCCTCCCGCTGGCCTGGCCCTACCTAGACTGACTCCCAGGACCTGCATGGACACACGGTGGGCAGATAGTGGCTCTTCCTTTCCCCGCCCAGGATGCACCCACGCACACAGCTGGCAGCCCGCCAGGCAGCGCTGGCTTCAGGGTGGGGCCTCAGAGAAGGGTCACACGGGCCAGGGGCCAGGTCCTCAGCAGGTGAAGACAGGACCGATGTCCAGGCACCCAGCTGGCCAGCAGCTCTGGGCTGAGACAGGCCCATCTGTCACAGCCGCCAGGCAGAGGCCTTGGCCCCCAGCTCCAGGCGCCGGGGAAGGCAGGCGCCTCCTCAGTCTCTAGCAGCCGTCTCCAAATAGGAAAGGAAAGGACCTGCTGGGCTCCCTGCTGAGAAGGTAGCCTGAGCCCTAGACCAGGCAGGGGCTGGAGCGGGAGTGGGAGAACAGGAAGGACCTGGACAGCAGAGTCTGGCCTGGAGAAGTGGGTGTTACAGTCTCAGCCCCCCACCCGCCCAGGAAGGAAACCAGAGGTGAACAGACGGCCTGTAGGACAGTGCTGCTGGGGTGCAGGGCCCAGTCCTGGCTGGGGCAGCTCCCTCTGGACTAAAGTGCTGAGTTGGAGGCCAGGTTACAAGTGCCACCCAGATCTGGCCACCTGGACGTGAACTGGTGTGGTACGTGAAGCCACAAAATCCCTCTGTAAGCCACATGACCCTCCAGGTCACCAGGGCGGGCCTGGTGCAAGTCAGGCCTGTTTGCTGACCCCAGGGAGGACCTCGGCCTCTAAGAGGCCTGCTGCGCCCAGCGCTGTTGGTTGAGGTCGGCGTGGTGCCCCCTGCTCAGTGGGTAGACTCAGAGTTTAGCAGATCCAAAGCCCTGAGGCAGGGCCTGGGCACCGGAGTCTGAACTAGCACTTGAAGTCAGGACCAGACAAGCCTGAAAAGACCTTGCCTTCCTAGACATTGAGAATGCCACGATTCCTCCTAGCCTCAGTTTCTCCGCCTAAGAAACTAGCACAGCCATTCTACCCTCTCAGCTGGCTGGGACTATCCTGGAGGACCTGGCTCAGAATGTATGCAAGGGACAGTCCCTGAGATGGGCAGAGCTGACCCCCTTCTACCTGGCCAGGTGCCAACGGTGCAGGTCAGCACGGAGGGTGTGAGTTTCAACACCGAATCCTTGTCACTGCTCTCTTTACACTTGTGTCCATGCGCCTGCAGAAACGGGTGCATCTGGACCGGCTCTGTGTCCTGGCTCCAAAGGCTTCACTCTGTGTGCTGAGCTCGAGCCCCAGGGAGTCCAGAGCCCCATGAGCCAGCGTGTTGACAAAGCCCATCGTGTGTCTCCAGTGACCCTCCGTGTTCTATCCCTTCACGTGGCAACCAGAGAGCAAACCCCTGTGTCTCTCAATAAAGGAGTCTGTGGACCCCCGACTCAGACTCTTCCTTACGGCCCTGGCGTATCCATCCTTTCCTTCACTCATTCCCTCCTCAGACAGGGGCTGCCGCAGCGGACAGCTGTCCACTCACCTCTCATCAGAACACGTGGGCATCGGCCCTGCTCCTGGAGAATGGGCCCTATCTGGGCCTCCCCCGCCACCCAGTGAGCCAAGAGCCCCCACCCTGTGCTTCCTCCTGTCAGAAATTTCTCCATGGAAGTTGACCAATGATTTTTAAATTCTGATTAAATTTTTAAAAGTAAAATCATTAGGGAAGAGAATGTAACACAGTGGTAGAGCACTTGCTTGGCATGTACAAGGCCCGGGCTTCCATGCCCAGCAGTACAAAAAAAAAAGTGTGAAATAAAATTTCATTCTCTTTAAAGAAGTCTGTCCAAGAGCAGGAGAAGGGCCAATGTTTTGGTGGAAGAAGGAGAGATCTGAGTATAACCCTGACAAACCTCTGGCTTCTGGGGCCCAGTTGGAGCAGTGCCTCTGAAGAAGACAGAGAAGAGCTGGAAATAATCCCGACAGACACTTTCCTGTCTTCTCTAAGATGCTAAGGAGCCTGGACTCAACTGCAGAAAACCTCCTACCCCACTGGCCCTCGGCCCTGCCAGCCCTCTGAGGCTCTCTGCCACCCACCTCAGGACCTCCCACTTTCTCGCAGTCCACCTGTGTCTCCGTGGCCCCGTCAGATGGACCACGGCCGGCGGGGCTCCCCGAGATCTCCCCATCCACGTTCTCTGCCCCAGGACCCTCCCACACCCTCTGACCTTCTCCGTCTCTCGCACCCAACTCCAGGGAGGAGGAAGAAGCCAGAACCGCTCTGAGGGCCACGGCGCGGGGGAGTCATGGGAAGATGTGTGAAGAATCCTGTCCACTTGCACCAGTGTTCAGTGGTGTGAGGAGTCACACATGTGCGCACACGCACCAATATGCACACCAGCCTTACAGGAACTGACGCCGAGTCATTGGCCTCCCTGCCCGACTCCCCACCCCAGATGCTTCTGCATGGGAGGGTCCTACCTCGCCCCTTTCCTGCCCTGCTCTGCCCTCCTTGCTGCAACAGATCCCCCGGCACAAGGCACAGCTGCAGGCCCTGGTCCACAGGCGAGGATGCCTTCTGTGGGCAGAGGCGGCCCCACAGGCCCCTGTCCCCCGGGTCCTTGGCATCAGAGGGTGGTCGGCAGCAGAGCCAGCAGGAGCCTGCCAGAGTCCAGCCGAGCACCTCCAGCCTGTGCAGCCAGCAGTCCTGGGCCCAGACTCTGCACCCTCAATGATCCGGACCACCGCACTCTCCCTGTGCGCCCTCCTTCACTCGTTCATTTCCCAGCCGGTGCTGCCCAGGCCCCTCTTGGACTGGTGTGGAGGTGAGGCTGTGAGGCTCAGGAGACAAGCTGACAAGAGCGCCAAAGGCATGCAGTGCTAACGGTGAGACTCCAGGCCAGGCAGCGTGAGACAGAGACGACAGGAAGCAGCTTTGACCGTCAGTCCCAGCCTGACTGCAGCCCCAGCCCACCCTGCAGGCCTCTGGGCTCAGCCCTGGTCCCAGGCCTGGACAGCGGAGAACAGTGGCTCCGTTGCCGTCACTAGGCCACGGGCAGAGCCTGGGAGCCACTTCTCTGTGTTTCGATACCTTTGAAGGAAGAAAAACCACCCGAGCTTCCGTCCCCAGAGAGCCCCTCCCCCACCCTTCCCTGCCACTCCCTGCAATTAAGATCTGAATCCCAGCTTTTATCGGAACACCATGGAAACCATGTCCTGGCGGAGTTTGTGGAAGGAGTGCCGCCAAGTGGGAGAGGGTGGGCCAAGGGAAGCGGGCCAGGTCAGAAGAGGCAGACAGGTGCAGGGCGCCCCGATGACAGCAGGGCTCTCCTGCTGCCACTCCACACAAGTTTGCAAACACCTGCACACACGCAGCACACATCACACATGCAGATACATGTGCGCACACACTCATGAACACACCTGTGCCCTGGACACATGAATCCATGGGAGTGGACACACGTATGCTATGCATAAACACACTCGTGTGCACGTGCAGACTCAGGCACTCTGTGCAAATGAGCATGCACACGTGCATGTGTACACACCCGGGCTTCACGGGACCTGCACCATTAGGGCCATTCCTTGGGTCTGGGAGCCCGGCAGGGGCACAGGGAGGAGGCACCCCCAGGCAGACACCGCCACAGGTGGTTCTTAGGGCCTGGGAGACCTGCTCTGCTGGGTTCCTGTCTCCCGCCTAGTTCAGTCAGTCCTCAGTGAGAAGATGAGGCCCTGCTCCAGTGCACAGGGCCCCGGGACCGCCCTCAGCCCTCGTCCACACGAGGAGGAACTGGATAGACATGGGCGCGCCTCACTCTGCAGACCATCACTCTGTCCACAGCTCGGACAGCTGCTCAGCAGGGCACCGGCCTTTATCTTCCTGAGCTGCTTGAGCACGGCTCCCTCCACGTGCCCTCCTTGCAGGTCCCTCTGGAATAAATAATCTGCTTACACTCAGTCCCAGTTTCAGACTCTGCGGCCAGAAAATGAGAGAAGATGTCGCACACAGTCCAGGTAGGGCAGTGAGAGGACAAGGCCCAGACGCCTAGGCCCTGGCACGGGGTACAGACAGGGCAGGAAGGAGGCAAGACAGAGGAGGGAGAGAGGATCAGGAGAGAAAGGAGGTTAAGGAACCAGGAAGGAACGGAGCAAGAGGCCACACTGATCTGGAGGAGAGGCCCAGAGGCAGCAGGAAGAATGTTCTAGGCCTCATCCAGACCCCACCCCAGGAGTAGGCCTCGCCCTGCACAGCCTCCTACCTGAAAGAGAAAGAACCATGGCCCCTGTGCAGACAGCTCAGGACCGGAAGTTTCCCTCATCCCTCTGTGAGCACTTTACAGGTGAGGAAACTGAGGCCTGGTAAGAGGGAGTGACCTGCCTATAGTCCGAGACGTCTCAGCACCAGAGCTAAAACTAAAACTGGAAACCTTCCCCATAGCCAGGCTGGAGCAGAGGCCCCGGAACATCATGGGTCACAGTGCAGGGCTCAGCCTGCTTCCCACACTTGCTCTGGGGCTGAGGTGCTTCCCCTTCCCCTTCTCAGACTCGGGAACTTCCCCAGACACCCCCACAAGCCAGAGGCACCCAGCCGGGGTTCCGGCTCCCCAGGATGGAAGGTCTTGCAGCCCACACACAGGGACCCAGGACATTGCTCCTGCCAGGGCCTTGGGCCAGACTCTGCCGGGGGCCAGAGTGGAACACCCACCCTCCAGTTGGGAGCAGGAGAGGTGAGGGTGCCAGGGACAGCAGATAGAGGAAGGGCCTCCGCTCTCAGGGGTCCCCACATGGGGGCATCTCTGCTGTTGGCAGTGTCCCTTGGCACCCTTCTGCTCTGCTCTGCTTCTCCTGGACTCTAGGTCTATGCTGGCCTTAGAGAGGGACAGGTCAGTCCCCTTTCTACTCCTTGGTTCTCAGCTGCCTCTGGCTGCCCTTCTGGGAAGGGTCAGGTCCCCAGGCTCTGGGTGGGAGGAGTTTGCCAGGCAAGATGGATGTTTGGGGAACTCCCCACATTGCAGGGACAGCTGTGCCCTTTGTTTCCTGACACGTCTTCTGGGGCTCGGAGCCCCCATGAGCAGCAGAGCCCGGCTTGTCTCAGGGAAGTGACAGGCCATCCTGGCATCAGCGCCGTCCCTGGCATGTCAGCCACAGGTCCTCCTGGGAAGGCATCAGCAGCCCCCTGAGCAGCACGCACAGGTGGGGTGCAGTCTATCCCGCCCCTCCTCCAGCCAGGTGCTGGCTCGCGGCCCCAGCCAGTGCTTTGTGTCCATTGTCCCATGGAAACCTCACCTGGACCCCACCTGCTGTGGGTGTTACTCTCCCCTCCACTTGAAATAACTTGGGCCTTCATCCTTCCATGGGGAGGCTTCTCTCCACCTGCCCAGAGCAGCAAGCTCTGGACCCAGTGACTGCACAGAACTGGTTGAAATCTCTGCTCTGGAGTTTCCTGGACGGGAGCTGTGGAAACTCAAGCTCCCCAGGAGCCCATTGTGGGAAAGCTGAGCTTTCATTTACGAGGCGTGGCCACGGGTCATTCTTGCCTTAGGAGCTGCGCTGCCTGTAAAATGCTGAAACTATCCGAGCTGGAGGAAGCTGGGAAGGCAAGACAGTGCTGCCCCAGGCAGGGCCACACTGGACCACAGATCCCTCGGCCTCCTGGCCAGCTTCCCGTTGCCAACTGCGGACACAGCCTCCAAACGAACTGTTTGCCTTTCTGCATCTTTGCCTGACAGTGAGCCTGGCTGCCAGACACTACTTTTCCTGTCCACGGGGACTATACACGGCCACACCAGCCACATGCCAGCCTCCTCCTCCCGAGGCCCAGGCCCACCGCCCACCCCAGCCCCCGGCCTTCCAGCCTGCTGTGTGCACCGTAAGTTCCAAATGGAAGACGTGGTCCCTGTGGAAGCGTTCACTCACTCCTGAAAATTCTGAGTACGAAAGAGCACGTAGTACGCATGAGTCGCCACTCACCCCACCCAGAGATAAGCACTGCTAGACATGCTGCCAGCACGGCCAGCAGCCACAGGATAGAGCCCAGCGCCACAGCGCGGCCTGTTCTCCCAGCAGCCTCGGCCCTTCTTCCCAGCTCACACAAAAGCAAAGGCCGCTCTTTCAGATTAAGAGTTTGACATTTAGATGCTTCTGAAGCCACGCTGGCCTGGCAGCACAGAAGTCCTTGTCCGGGTAGAGAACCGTGCCTCTTCACCAGGGACGCCAGGCCATCACCACACAGTGACAGCTCTGACGGTCCGGCCCCACTGCGGCTCCCAGACCTCGAGAACAGCATGGGAGACTCTGCCAACAGGCTGCCCACGTTTATCTTTATCTTATCTTTCCTTTTATTATGGGCTATTTCTTAACATACTTAAAAACAGCCCCAGGTTCCTGCTGTCCAGGCCAGTTACCTGCTCCCGTTCCATCCTGTTGTACTCACACCCCGTCATTTCCTCTCCGATTCCTTTAATTTGCTCAGTGACTATTTATTGAGCACCTACTGGACACCAGGCCCTGGGGCTCATGAATGAGCAACGCGGTCCCAGCCCTCACAATCCCACAGTGCCATGGGTCCAGCAGCATCCCCTAAGATGCACCCCAAACCTGCAAGTGGGACCTTATTTGAAAAGAGGGCTTTTGCAGATGTGTTAAGGTCTTGAGATGATCGCCCTCCCCAAGCCAGATAACAGGCATCCTTATTGGAGGAGAGGATGTGGGAATGTGGGGGGCAACAAGAAGACGGAGTCCCCAAGCTGAGGACACAAGGAGCAGCAGACACCAGCAGAAGTGGGAACAAGAGATGGGACAGACCGTCCCTCCCAGAGCCCGAGGAGTCCTTGCCCAGGACTCTGAATGGTAGAAATTAACCCTGCAGCACTAAGGCTTCCAGTGTGTGGCCCCAGGAACCTCAGACAGGGTCCCAAGTTGGGTCTCAATGGCCTTGCAGGACACGGGCCCCGGAAGTTCATTGAAGCCCGCACGGATCACTGTGACTGTGCAGCCAGCCCGCCGGGCCTGAGTTCTCGGCGAGGAGGAAGGTCTGGTGCACCGACCTAGACCTAGACCCGTCATCGTGGCCAAACCCCGGCCCTGTGCTGCCCTCCCCAGCTCGGTGCATCGGTGTCCACATCACGAGTGCCTGGGGGACAGCTGTGGGGTTGCCTGGGCTCTCGGCCCACCCCGGCAGGCCACAGGGGCCTCTTCATGGATTTACTGAGTGATGCGCTCACTTCAGCAGCACATACGCTAAAAACGAGCCACGGATTCACCGGGTGAGTCACAAGAGCTGGCTCTGTGAGACGGGCTGGGGCGGATCAGCAGGCGACACTGTGAGCCCATTATTTATTCCCCACCTCGTTTGTGGAAAAGCTTCACGCTCTGAGGAGGCTTCGTCTATCAGATTAAACTGGGGATCCCCATCCAGCGCAGCATTAGCTGGGACAGTGGAGAGCAAGGACCCAACGAGTTCCTCAGGCCCTGCAGAGAACTATCAAGAAATCCTGACGTCCTTGGAGCCAAGAAAGAAATTTGAAAATCTTCAGAAGCAAGATACAGTGAGTGCATCAGCCTTGGCAACACAAAGAGATAAGGCTAGGAGCTTCTAAAGGAACAGCCCTTACACGCCATGGCCTGACAGGGGCTGTCACCAAGGACTCTGCGGAGCCGCAAGCTCGTACAGGGGCCGCCACAGGGCACCATGAGGGCAGCTTCTTCAAGGACATCTTCCGCCCGCTGCCGCCCTGCCCTGGCCCGGTCTGGACCCCTCCGCAAGCTGCAGGCTGTGTCCACCCTGACTGGCAATGAGGGTCCAGGCCAGGCTTGCTCACCAGAGGAATCCCAGCCCTGCCCTGTCCAACTTGAGGGGGAGCCCAGGCCCCTGCTCCCCGGGAAATTTAGGTGGTTTCCAACCAAACCTGTGCCTCCTGATTTGTGAATCCATCCTACGCCAGAGAACATCCCTGCTTTTATTTAAACCTTGCTTGTGGCATTTGGTTTGCAGAAGCCACCAGTGCATCCCTTCAGTCCAGTAAATGCCAGCCTCAGGCCACATGAGAGCCACCCTCTCCCCTCAGCGCCACGTCACTGCCACGCACTCCTCAGCAGGGCCTCAGCCACGTGCAGGAGAAGAGGGGAGTGTGGCAGATGCCCAGGCTGTCAGGCTCCCACAGGCCCCGCCTGACAGCCAGAGCCTGGGCCTTCCCTGGGCAGGGCCCGGCCCTGCTGAGGGTAGCACTTCCTGGCACACAGCCTCACCTGCACACACCAGCTCTGGCTACCATCTTGCTACAGCCAGAGAGCCTGTGGCCCCTGAAACAGAAATCTGGACCCTAGTCCTTTCTGGAACAAGTTTGCTGTCACCACCGTAGGAGTGCAGTGCCAACAATGCATGTGCTCGTGAACTGAACCCAGGGCCTCCTTACTGAGCTACGTACTTACACAACCCTTTTTGAAGTGTATTTTTTAGTGGGAGCCAGGCTATAGTGCCTGAGCTGGGCTCAAACTTGCTATCATCCTGCCTCAGCCTCCTTAAGTGCTCAGATGACAGCCATGTGTCACCACACCGTGTGATTTTTTTTTTCTTTTTTTTTGGTACTGGAAATCAAACTCAGGATCCTGCACTTACCAGGCAGATGCGATACCACTGAGCTAAATCCCCAGCACCCAGCTATATGTGATTTAAATGTCTCTAATAACCATGCCCATAAGGTAAAAAAAGGAATTTGTTTTAATAATATATTTAATTTAGCCTAGCATATTCAAATAATTATCACTTTAATGTATAATGAATGTAAGAAATTGCTGCTTCTTTTTTTCTTAGAAGTGTTTGAAACCAAGATGTATTTTACATCCCAGCATCTCTCAGTTTAGACACTAAATTTGCATTGGAAATACTTGATCTGTATTTAGATTTCATAAACTGCACAGTTCAGAAAATAAATTCACATATGTTGTTCTAAACAATAGTAGTTAGCTGAAGTTAGCATCCATGACTAGAGTATGGATTTTTAAAGTTAAAATTATTTAAAATAAAATAGAAATGTAAAGTTCAGTTCTCTGGTTACACAGCCACATTCAAGGGCTCAGCGGCCCCACACAACCTGTGACTCTGTGGGAAACGTGGATGGCAGTGACCTGAGAGGTCTTGGAGCTGAGCTGTAGTCCAGGGGCCCAACATCCACCTCCTTCCTTCCATGTTGTCCCTGGTCAGATGGCTGACCCACCTCCTGTCCTCCTGGTGCCCAGATGCCTGCCAGGCAGCCCCGGCAGGAACCTCAGGTGGGGTGGTCACAGCTCAAGGACAGACAAAAACGCACAAAAACCCCTGCCTGCCACTGCCACAAGAACGCAGGCCTGAGAGGGGAGCTCCTGCTCTAAGTGCAGGACTAGAGCCTAGGATCACCACTCTGCCCAGGTGCAGAGGCTGAGGGGAGCACAGGGCGTTGAGATGCGGTAGCAGTGCAGCCGTGAGCGAGGAGGATGGGCCCGCACACACGCTGAGGGGGTGGGGGTGGGTCAGAGCCAGGAGGGGCCCAGGCACTCAGGAGGGATGGCCAGGATGGAGAGCTCCTGAGCGCAGGGTACACCGCCCTGCAAGGCTCAAAGCCCGGGGCGGACACAGGCCATGCTGGAGCTCTCAGCCCTACCCCAAGGAGAGTCAGAACGCAGCTCTGGGCTCCTGCTTTTGTTACTGCTGCTAAGGACTGTGTTCTCCGTCCTACAGGCAATCAGGAGCCCTTGGCATAGGAACAGGGCTTGCATTCTGTTGTCTGAGCCCAAGGGGGGAAGGAAGCCCAGGCTGAGCCAAACAAAGGGCAGAGATGCACGGCTCTGTGGCACCTAGGGGTAGGCTGGGACCTGGTCTCCTGTATCCCTGCACGGAGAGGTGGAGCTTTAGCTGTGCCTGTGCATTTCTTTATTGTGCCTCTGTGTGCAGCACCTGTCTCAGCACCTCTAAGTGTCCCTCCAGTGTGAATCTTACTATGCTAATAAAGGTAACGAGATGGGTTACTTTAGTGACAATCCCACCCACACCCTTGTCCCTTGCCTCATGGGATTTGCCCCTCATCACCTGGGAAAGCTCCTACTTGGGGCAGGGTAGATCACTCCCTGCCTCTGTGTGTGATCGTAATGATTTTGTTCTCCTTGACTTGGGCTTCCTGCTTCTCTGTTTGGTACCTCAGCCTCTGAAGGCTGAACTGGTCACATCTTCCTGACTCTGGTTGCCTTAACGCAGAGCCTTGAAGACTGGTCCTTCTTCTTCACTCAGTTTTCTCGTATGTGTCTGTTAACCCTAAGCCTGAGGCAAGCCCAGCCCAGCTGTCTCACTGTCACCCATCATCCGATGGCCGAGGGTGCTCTGGGAGATGGAGCCAAACAAGACACTGACAGACAGCAGATCTTCCTCAACCAGTCAGGGAGATCACAGGGAGGTGCTGGACAGGCTGCCTGCAGCTGTCTGCTGTCAGGGATGGGCAGGGAAGGCGAGGCCTTGGTCTCAGGCTGCTCCTGAGTAAGGACACACCGACCCACATCCTCGGCCACACTGTGAAGGGGCCAGAGCAGGGCAGGGCTGCAGGAAAGGCTGGGCTGAGATGTCACCTCCCTAGGTCTTGCACAACCCCAGAAGGGCCCCGAGGCTTCACATCCCTTCCCTCGTCCTCCAGCAGTCACTGAGTGAACCTGAGTGAGGCCAACAGGGACAGGAAGGAGGGACTCCTGGGAGCACTTGGGCAAGGAGTGGCCAGCAGTCTCCTGAGAGCCACCTCGGTCCCAGAGTCACCCCAGAAGAGCAGGCAGAGGGGACCCTGCCCTCCATGGGGAGCTGGCCAGCACTGTGACCTGCACAGCTGGCTCTATTTGTCCTATCAACCATTTCTCTTGGGCCCAAATTGCTCTTAATCACCTCATTCCTTCTGCCGGACAATCTGGCTCCTCCAGGAGGCTGAGTCATTCATCTGCATTAGAGGACAGTGCTTCCGGTGGCTGAGGGGCAGAACACCCACCGGGGCCATTGCTGCTGTAAGGCCACACCCCTGACTGGGTGCAGAGCAGATGCTTGGCGTCCTATCCAATGGCATGGGCCTGGCTGCCAGAGGTGGCCCACAGCTGAAAGGGACAGCATGTCACCTCCTCCGGGTCCCATGCACCCACTTATATCCATGTCTGGTAATCATGGCCTGGGGCTTCTGCACCTGTCCCCACAGTGCTCTTTGCAAGCCTGCACACCTATTACCATTGCCCAGAGCATAATTAATGAGCTCCTACTGTGTGTGCCAAGCCAGGGAGGGGCATCCATCCTGGGGCCAGCGTGGAAGCCTTAGGTGCCTTCAGTACAGCTCCACCCCGGGTCAGGCTATGTCGTGGGGCAAGGCCCAGGGGCCAGTTCTGGACCTCCCAAGTCCTGGCCTCCTGAGAGCCCCATGAGTGGCTCTCCCCATCCCCTCTACTCTAGGCCCCGAATGGCACAGAGCGAGGAGGGGAACCAGCCTGGGGCTGGGGGTAGGCATAGACTTTAAGGCCCACCTTCCACCCTGCATTCCAATCCTGACCGGAGCCCAGCCAGGACAGCCCAGCCTCACCTAGCTGGAGGGCCCTGCAAGGCAGATCCTCTCGTCAGGCAGTGTCCACAGCAAGAAGGCCTCTCCACAGGTCGCTCGTGGGAGAGACGCAGGTGGGCCAAAGCCCCGAGCCCCTCCCGCACAGCCCTGGCCACACCTCCCAGGCTCTGGCCTCCAGACTTGCCAGGGGCACCCCACCTGTCTGCTTCCCCTGTGAGCAGAACCCCACCCACAGACCCATCACTGCAGTAAGGAGGAGGCACTGGTCCAGGGCCTGACAGCCACTGAGGTGCACCTGGAGGAACAGCAGCACAGCCACCACACAGGCGAAACAGGTATGTGGGTGACTAGCCAGGGTGGCAGCCAGGAGCTGGGACCAGGTCCGCCGTGTTCCCAGCACCCGCCTTGCAGCCGGCACCCCATGCTCATCCCCTGCTCAGGAGGCTGTGGGGGGGTGACTCCTGTCGCCCTGTACCCGGAAATGCAAATCCAAAAGCAAACAAAATTTTAAAAGAGGCTCTTCTCACAGCTTTACTTTGAACTTGAAATCAAGATGTACTTGACACATGGTTAAACCTTTTTAAAAGCTAAACAAGCCTGTAGCCAGCTTGCACGGTGGGAGAGTCTTTCTGGAGGACCCGGGAGCCATCTGTCTCTAAAACGCAAACACAGAAGACAGCACGGTCCCCTCACTCGGGCATGGGGTGGTCCCAAACTGCCTCCTGTCACGGAGACACGGAACTTTATTTTCCCTTTGGAAAAACCAATCAGCGATCACAGATGGGGAGCACAGTCTCCAGGTGGATCGGACTGAAGTGCGCATGACAAAGGCGCTGTCACTCCAGCTGGTGCCGTTACTCCGGCACAGGTGTAGTGGGCTGCACTGCGGGGCTCCTCCTACCTCGAACACTCTCGGCCGATTGCCTGGGATGCGCACTGCAGCGTGGTTTGAGGCTTTTTCAACAATAAAACTGTTTTCTTCCCTTCTGCCTTTGTAGAGAGGTTTTTCGCTTTGGCAGGAGATTTTATTTCAAATTCTATTTCCTCGATATGGACAAGTCGCCCCAACTCTGCAGGGCTTGGGAGGGCAAGGGACCGGACACTGTCCCCCCATCAGTGTCTTCCAGTTTATTCCCCACTTTCTCACATGCCTGTAGATGATGTCCCTGCTCAGAGAAAAATGTAGGTGCCCCAGGGAGAGTGCATAGGGTCAGGGATGTGGCTCAGTGGCACTGCACCTACCAGGCAATCATAAGGTCCTGAGTTTGATCCCCGGTACCAGGAAAATAAAGAAAGAAAAAGAGAGTGCATCATGCTAGGCCCCAACACACTGACCCTCATGAAAGGAATAAGCAGGCTGGCCATCTCCCAGAGACTGTGCCCACCTGCCCTGGCAAAGGGAGCTCTCAGCTGTCAGAGGGTGCCGTCCCCGTGATCACCTTCCCATCCTAACAGAACGCAGCCTCATATATAATTTAAGGTGCAGCTATAACCGACACTGCTGGCTGCCTGCACACTCCAGGCTGAGCTCAGGACTTTTCAAAGTGCCCTGTAGTGCGTCCACTTCTTGGTTAGGAAGCCCCAAATAGTAATGAACTTTCTGAGTCCTGACCTGGACTTGCTTCTATGTGTCATCTTTTATGTATAATTTTATTTATTTATTTTAATTTACTTTTTTGTCCCGGGGATCAAACTCGAGTCCTTGCGCTGTGAGGCAGGCAGTGGAACCACTGAGCTAAATCCCCAGCTCTAATTTTAAATACACACAGTTTTCTCGTAGTTCACAAGAAAACTTGCAGTTCCACCAGCTCGGGCCAGCTCGTTCCCTCGGGGGACTGTGAACAGTGGCCCTTCTGTCACACGTGGTGCTGGGCATCAGGGTGTCTCTGTCTACCTGCAGCTGTGGGCCTTTCCATATCAGCCTCAGATCTGCGCCATTCTGGGTAGCAGTGTTCAGTGCCAGTGTGGCCCGAGGTGCTGGCGTGGTTGTGCACCCTCCGTGCCTTGTCATTTTATGCCGTGGTCTCCGCAGCTGGCAGAGTCCCTGAAAAGACCTGCTGCCCACTGGCCGGGAAGCCCTTGGTGTCCAGGGGTCAGATGAAGGTGTAAGGTGGGGCGGAGCGGAGTGGGCAGCTCCCCAGAGCCCACCGCCAGAGCAGGTGAGCCGCGGGAGAAAGCAGCTCCCTCCAGCTCAGTTCACACCCACATGGCTCCTCGCTCACATTTCCTCCCCACTGAGGAAACTCGGCAGTGAAGGAGACAGAGCTGTGTCTCCCAGCCTCCCGGCAGCCCACGCAAGTCCCCGGGAGCGAGGACGTGCCTGTTGTCTGTTGACGATTCCGTGAGTTGATTGTAATATGTCAAGACTTAGGGGGAGATATGATAAATACTTGTAATTTTCTTCCTCTGTAGAAGTCGCAGTAGCTTGACGGTGGCTTCCTCAGAGAACACAGCCCGACAGACAGGGAGGGGCTCCGGTCCAAGGCCTCACAGCCAAAAGCCTGGGAATTGAGGGAAACACAGTGGGGTCACAGACCCAAGGGTGACAGAGAGGACCCCGGGCAGACCCGTGGGCAGTTCTCACACACTGGACGGAGACAAAGGGCTCCTCTGGGGCTCCTGGACAACTGCAGTTGGGCCCACACCTCCAAAGATTCCCTGGCTTCCCTGGGGCTCAGGAACCAGAACTTTGAGGAAAGAAAGAGCCACCCTAGCAGCTCTGCCTGAGAAGCGGACGTGCAGACCCAGGCTGGGTGTCAGACATCGCCTGTGTGCCACAGAGCTCAGGAAAGGGGCTGGCTGGGCTGGGCAGGAGCCGATGGGCGCGTCTGGGCTTTGTTGGGCACACGCTTGCTCTAGGTCCCAAAAGACAGGAAAACAGCCCGTGATGGGTGTGTGGGGTCCCTTGGCCCTACTGAGAGCCCAAGTGGCCCAGAAAAACCCCCAGCCCTGGCCCCTGCTCCTCAGACCTAGACCACCGGAGGCTCTAAGATGCTGGCGCTGAGCCCAGCCACACTGCCCAGGAGGAAGGGTCCCTGGCGAGGCTGGACAGAACTGGACAGAACCCTACATGGCCTGAGCAGGCAATTGCCTTTGTCCCAGGAGGGCCATCGTCCCGCTGTCCGCCATGGCCTGTTGTGCAAGTGTCAGTGGGATACAGGGCGCTCGAGGCACTTTCTAGAGATTCTTTCTAGATTCTTGTTGTCCTGCACTAAAAATTAGTTTAGGAGCGCAAAAGGTAGCAAGGCTTTACATTTAATAAAGGCAGGAAAAGAAGGACGCTCTTCAAAGTGAGAGCAGGCCGCCAGTGTAACGCTGTCTCTGTTCCCCCGCTCCCCAGGCTGATGTCAGATCTAGGTGGTCCTATCAGAAACCTGATTGAGTTCTCTCAAGGAGAACTGAAGACTGCACTCTCTGATTGGCCCCAGGTGCCGGGCTTGGGTCCACGTCTCCTGGATCTCTGTGATCGACAGGTTACACCCACTTGCCCAGCCAGCTGACTACGCCCTGGTCGCCTGCTTCACAAGGCTCACAGCCAGCCTGCCCACCCTGCCTTCAGAGATGAAGTAATGGGGCCCTTGACCCAGCAGGCAGCGTTGGACCAACGTAAACACCAGTCTGTCCAGCCAGACTGATTGAGAGGGCCCAGAGGAGCCAATGCACGACTGGGCAGGAGAGCCCCGGCCTTCAGGACTGAGAGGCAAAGAGGTCCAGCCAGGCACTCTGCTGAGACAGGGCAGGAACACCTGCTCCACACAGGTTGGAGTGTTAAGGTCCCTCTGAGAACCTGGGCCACAGATATGGCCACTGCCGCCCAGGACCCCCTAAGGTGGCACCTGCACCTGCAAACGCAGGGCCTCCTTCGCTGGGCCTCTTTGGCGGCTATCGAGAGAGCAGAAGATGGGACTTGTGTCCGTGTTTCCTGTGTTGTTTGGCTCAGTCTGGTCCCTGGCAGCCCCTGAGATTTGGCTGAGCTGCTGGCCCCCTTACAAGTCAGAAAAGTGCATCTGGGCTGGAGGAAGAAAGCCCAGGATGGCAGGGACTTAGTCTACCCTGCCTCCTGGAGTGCCTGCGAGACTCCGATTCCCAGCAGCGCCACAAGCTCTGGCAACATCACCATCCAATCATTCCGTGTCCTCCAAAGCCAGCTGGGGGCCCATTCTGCTGCTGACCACCCCAGATTTCACCACCAGAAACTGGGGAAGGCACATTAGAAAGGCAGGTGGTGGTGTCCCTCCAACTGCACAGCACAGTGGCCTGTCCCTGAGGACAGGGGCTCAAAACCTGCCCCCGGTGCAGTCACAGATGTCAGCCTCCTCGGCCTCTGCAAATCCTAGGCAAAGGCAGCCCTGGGCAGATTCAAGCGGGAACTGAGCCTCCTGTAGTGACAGGTGCCCATCCAGGCACCTCAGAAGGAACCTGGTGTGCGGCCCTGGTGAAACTGGTATCCCTGAGGGTGGGGACAGAGGAGCAGGTCAGCTCTGTGGCCCAGTGCTTTAAGTCCCTCCTCCCCACTTCTGAAAACTAGCACCCCATCCCGGACCCTCGGGATCAAGGTGGGGTGAAGGGATGTGCTTAAGAAGCAGTCCTGAGGGATTAGCTTCAGCAGAAGCGCTCGCTCTGGAGTGCCAGGATTCAAAACCAGCCATGTGTGACATTATACAACATTACACAAGCCCCCCAATCAAACTGGGGACACGCTGAGCTACATCGGAGTCCTGTTTATTTATGTTCTTGTGAGCTAAGGTCTTGCTGAATTGCCCAGGCAAGATTTGAACTTGCAGTCCTCTTTCCTCCGCATCCTAAAGTGCTGCGATGACAGGCACACGGCCCCCATGCCTGGTTTACTTTGTGTAATTTCAAAATTGCAGAAAAGTTACAAGATTCTACCAAGAGCTTACCCACACCCTCCCGGCTCATCAGCATTTCACATCTGCCCAGGTTCGCTTTCCCACCCCTTCCGCTCTGAGAGACTTTTCTGGGCCATCTGAGATGGGTCCCTGCCTCTGGCCTTGGCACACAGGCACCCGCCCCGCTCCCGGCTCCCTGCTCAAGTCTGCTCCGGCCTTCACTGCTCGCTGTTCCTAACACGCACTTGCGGTGGGGGACAACACACCCGGGCGCTCACGCTCCATCCTAGCTCTGCTTCTGTGCCCCAGTGTTTCTTAGCTGTCGTCGGGTGTTACATCTTCCACGCTCAGCCTCGTAACTTTCCGAGCCTGGACCACACCCTGGGGAGTGTGAGCCTCCTCCCTCCCGGTGTGCGCTGCCTTCCTGATCAGGACCCAGGACGTCCACCTCCCGCCCTCACACACAAGTCCTCCTTCTTTTGCCTCACGTGCCATTCGTCTAACCAGGCATCGAATGAGCAGCCCTTAACGTCACCATGATGCGGTATCATTTTCTAAGAAAGCACGCGTGAGTCCCCACAGCAGGAAACGCAGCCTCACCCGGCCAAGCCCGTCTCCCGGGGCCCGGCTGACCAGCCCGCGCGATGTGAGCGCCGTGACCTCCAGACTCACTGTCCAGGCCCTGGAAGCGCTTGGCTTCGCATCTTCCCCGTGGACTCTCTTAACGGATCTGGCCCACACTCCGGCTCTGCTCTGTCTCTGAGTTCAGAGATGCCGCCCTTCCGCCTGGCAGCAGCGGGCACACAGCAAGCGTGGCCAACATCGTGCCATCCCTCCCCCCATCCTCTGCGCTCCACATAAGTCAGCCTCTGCTGCATCAGCCTCCAGTGTGGACAGCAGGGCGGGGCACGGGAGCCTTGCCTCAGAGGACTCTTCATGCCTGTAAGAAAGGCTCCTTCTGCAGAGAGCGCTGGCCGCTCTGATTGGGCCTCCCCGCAGTGTGCAGCAAGGAAGCGGAGTGGCCTTGGGAGCCGAGCTCCCGGACCTTCTGCCCCTTCAAGTTCCTTCGGCCCTGCTGGGTCCCCGGCACTGGCTGGTCTGAGGTGATTACTGCCCTGGACACGGCCTTGGCGGGCTCTGTGGCCGTCCCACCACCACTCCTGCGGTACTTTTCCTGGGCTTGAGGAATCGGAGAAGCTGCCAATAACAGAATTGCCTCCGCTGCTGGCTACTACTTCAGGGCTATAATGGGGAGGCCTGCAGGGCTCAGGCATCGCTGGAGTCAGCTCTGTGTCGCAAGGGGGAGAAATCTTCAAAGCCAACAGCCACGTGGTACGCCAGCCCCTGAGGTGAGGGAGCCATACCCATGGTGGCCTGTGCCACATTCACCCACCTGGTCCAGTCAAGAGCTGCTGCCCCTGTGGCTGGGCCCTCCAGGGCAGCCCCTGGGCCTCACCCTCTGATAAGGCCACGGGCTCCCTGGGGCTGCTGAACGGAATTGGTCAGAGCCTGGTGGGTCACAGCGGCCACCCCTGGAGGCAGCACATTCAGAGCGGGAGGAGCTGGTGCTCTGGACCCACAGGGCAGTGCCCGGCCTCCCCACCCGGTATAGCAAAACGGTTACCCAGCATTCCTGAGCCTCGGTTTCCCTTTCTGCTATGGGGTTCACAGGGGCACTGCTGTAAGGTTTTCTGTGAAAAATAAATGATGAATGGACGCAGCCCTGGCCCAGAGGGGGCAGAGACCCTTCCTGTGCCCTAACAGCTTGGGTCCTGCCTGCTGGTCTCTGGGCACCTCAGGCCAGGCTGCTGTGCTCTGAGTCATCTTTGTCATTACACAAAGGGCCTACGAGGATCCAAACTTGTGAGCCCCCTGCCTCAGCCTCCCAGGGTGCTGGAATTATAGGTTATTTCACCAAACCCAGCTCAGGGCCTACTTTTTGATGACAAAGGACTGCAACAAGGACTTGGAAGGCAACACATCCCACCAGAGCCAGTGAACACGACAGTCCCACAGAACTGAAAGCAGCCAGCCTGGTGCCCTAACGCTGCCCACAGAGCTGTGAGAGCTGCGTGGGGTGCTGGGACCCCTCTTAGATCTGAGACCCCGGAGGCACATGCCTGCCTTCAGGGAAGCATAGCCATTCCTGAGGCCTCATGGGAAGAACTGGGTTTCTTCTCACCAGGCAGAGGACAGCCAGAGATGGGCCAGGCTGGCCAAGCAGGTAGCTCTGCCTTCATTGGTTCCTGCTGTGAGTTTGTGACCATCTGGGTTCAAATGTGGGTGGGGATCGCCCCCTACCGGCACAATGTGTGCACTGCAGGCCTTGGTTGGCCAGAGCTGGTTAGTCAGTGGGTTTCCTCAAAGCCCAACTTCTAATTTCTCTAAGACCTCAGGCTACTTTGGTGAGAGAGGGAATAATTAGGCTAGGACTTTACTCTTCTTAGTTTTCCCCAGAGAAGAAGAAAGATGGGGGTGTAGGAGTTGGCCAGGCCTCTCTTGGACAGTGTGTCCAAGAAGGGGACACTCAGGTCCTGGGGGGGCGGGACTCAGAGGCCACCTGGTCTGGGATCCTTGCCCACGGGGCCACTCAGCCTGAGAGAGAAGAGCATAGCTGTCAGCATCCAGATGTCCAGCTGAGGCCCAGAGGGCAGCCCGTGTTGGGTGACCAGGACCCCGCTGGCCTCCCAGCACCCAGGACCCAGACTATATGTGGCGGGAGCAGCCCTGCAGAGTACTCGGCCAGGGGCCTCAGTGTGCCCACAGCTACAAGGACACACAGGTGTGTCTGACCAAACCTTCCAGACACTCCTGCTGGACCCGGCTCTCCCGACCAAGGACGAGGTGCTCCCTTGGAAGCAGGGTCCGAGCACCCCTCTCAGCAGTAGTCACTGCCCTACAGAGTCATCAGCTTCCCACGTGAGCACCCAGTGCTGATTCACACTCGGGCTGGTAGCGGCCAGACCTTTGTAATGCTGACCACAGGAAAGCCTGGGCCTGGACGTGTCCTACCCAGGATCCAGATGCCTGAAAGGCCATCTGTGAAGGCAGTTCAAGCACCATGGATCAGAGAAGGTGGGCACCCTTTCCGTCCCAACACTGGAGCGAGTAAGTGGGTCTGCTGGTTAGTCAGTCTACCCATAAGTGGTGACATTGTGCAGGGCACGGGTGGGAGGTAATGAACGGCACGGGGGGCGGCACAGCCAGACCCGGCCCTGCCCCTGGAGCCAGGCTGCACAGGCAGGAGAGGCCAACTGAACAAATGTCCCCAGTGGTCCGGATGACTGACGTGAGAAGTGCATCCCACAAGACACCTCACAGCCGTGGGGCCAAGCAGGCCCCTTGGTTACCTGAGAGCTGGACAGGAGAGCGACGCTCAAGGGGCTGGGGAGGCCTGCGCAGTCCTGGGCAGGGGTGAGAGCCCTGGGAGGGGCCAGCAGGGAGAGAGGTGGGGTGGGCACAGCCCAGCCATTCTGGCTCCAGGACAGGAGACTGTGGACAGGTTCCTTCCCCTCCGGCCTCCGACTCCTTTCAGAACAGGTGTGGAGACAGCATGGGAGGCGGAACAGTTACTCCTGACAAGTGCTGACCTGAACCACACCACGGGGCACAGCACACCTGCCCAGGGAATGGTGGAGCAGGCAGGTGCCTGGAGGGGACACACTGAGCACATGCCTGAATGCAGACACAGCCAAGGCCCCGGGTCTCTGGTCTCTCTCTTCTCTCTCTCTCTCTCTCTCTCAGTACTGAGGATTGAACCAAGGGCCTGTACACTGAGCTACGTTGCCAGCCCTTTTTTATTTTTATTTTTTATTGAAAGGGTCTTACTAAGTCACGAAGTTGCCCAGGCTCAAACTTTCGATCCTCCTGCCTCAGCCTCCTAGAGTTCTGGGATTATAGGCACGCGCCACCATGCCCAGCCAGCTTTGCTTATTTACTATTGCAAATGATACATTACCGTCTAGAGTTTTTTATTTAATTTTCTAAACAGGCTAGTCGTTGATGTGCTTCAAAAACCACTTCCCACTAAAGGACACAGAGGAAAGGGCCCCACACGATGCCCCACCCACCCTACCCAAAGAGCCACTGTCACTGTCTCTTAACCTTCCGTGTTCCACAGGGAGTGCAGGGGTGCTGGCTGTGCACACTGAGCTCTTCTCAGAGCATTCTGTCCTTGGAGTTCTTTCCTGCTTCTGGCTCCAGGCTGGCTTCTCTGAGCCCAGCAGGGACTCGGCACTGCCCCTCACCTTGGCATATGTCCCCTCCTGTGAGCCACTCCCAGAGGCCACACAGGGGGCCGCAGTCCTTCCCTTGTGCCACACCCAGGCTCTGCCTTTCCCCAGGCCCTGGACTTGGCCCCTGACGTCCATCGAGGTCTTACAGCAGACCTGTGCAGGTGAATGTGGCCCAAAGAGCTGCTGTCAAGATGAAAAGAAGACGTGATGCCTTTTTGTCTTTCTTATGCCCACCACCATCCCCTGCACTGTACCCCAGGGGTCCTGGAGGTCAAGGTGGCCCCAAGCATCCAGAAGAGCCCTCTGGTCTGGCCAGACCCTGCCGGCATCCAGGCCTCCGAGGTGCCCAAGGCAGGGCCAGCGCTGCGTTGAACTGCGTGTCTTTCCTGCACCCTCACACCTCTCTCAGACCCCACTGTCCTGGCAGGTGTGCAGTGGGCCTTGCTCAGTAACCCACCAGGATGAGCTCTGCCCAGGCAGCCGAAATTTAACATCCGGGCACTGGCTTGGCTGGGGTGGGCGCAGGGGGGAAGAAATGGCACTGGCGCTGTCCGCTTGCCTCTCTAGCAGACCCAGGCAGGCTCTGCAAACACTCGCAGCATCACCGCTTCCCTCTGTACTTCTGTTTACATGCTTCCTCCCCCATTTTATTTTGAAGCTGCCCATTCTGAGTGACCCCTTGACGCCCAGACATCCAAAAGGAATCACAACGGAGACCGGACGCCCACAAACTGCCTGCTCCCAGCTCAACTCCTTAATCCTGCTTGCATCTGGCTCCAGCTGTGCCGGTGTGTTCACAGAAACAGGGAATTCAGCCAAATCGCAGTGCAGCAAGCAGAGTCCTCGCAGCTAGCCACAGTGCCGACCTTCCCTGGCAGGAAGCCCGCTCCGGCATATTCCGCCTCCCACGTACCTGTTCGGCTTCCAGTGAAGGAGGGAAGAAGAGTTTCCGCTTGCCAAATGGCGCAGCCTGTCTCGGTGCACAGAGCCTGGTTGCAAGACACAGGTCCTAGGATGTCAGTGAAAGGAGCCAGACAGCCACCTCTAGGGGGACCGCGCTCAGCTGTGGCGGCACAGAGAGCAAGGGGATCAGCCCGGCCCCAGAGGACCCGGCCCGGGGAGGAGATGAGGGAAGCCCTCCGAGGGAGGAGGCTCTCAGAGGCAGTGGGGAGAGCACCGAGCCCATCCAGCGACGGGCGGGCCCTGCGGAGCCCAGGGAACGGCGAGAGGGCAACGGTGAGGGCCTCCATAGTGTCTGCCTGCACTGTCTCTTAAGAATGTTTTAATTAGTACATGTTTGAGGTACATCATGATCACATTTGTCGCGGGGAGTTGGCACACAGACATTGCTGAAGGTCTCCCGCGCAGCTCCAGCCAAGGGCCCGAGGCGGGCGTGGCCTGGGGAAAGGACGCGGGAAAGGCCCGGGCGGAGCGGACGTCAGTGGCTATGGCATTGAATTTCGCGGGGTAGGAGCCCAGGCCACCCTGGCGTCACACCTGTCTGAGCTCGCTCCGCGCCCGCCGGACCCTGACAGCCGCATCCCCAGAGCGCCGAGGTGCGCGCAGAAGCGGAGGCTGGCGGCGCAGGACCCAAGCCGATAGCCGAGCCGCAGCACCTGTGCCGGGGGCTTCAACCTGGGGCTTGCAACTTGCAGCTTGTCCAGCGGCCAGGCGCCCACTTCTGCGGGAGCTGTCCGTGCTGTCTGGGCACCAGGGATCGAACTCGGGACCTCGCGCTTGCGAGGCAGGCTGCGGAACCACTGAGCTACTTTTTAAAACAAGTCTATTGAGAGGTCGACGACATAGTGCACGATCGACCATCTAAGGGGACGGTGGCCACAGCCTAACTACAGCGCTTCCATCACCTTACACCTGACCTCCCAGCAGTCGCGCCCAAGCCACCCTCCCTCCCCAGCGCCCGGGACCGCAAGCCTGGTGCATCTGCCTACACTGGAGGTCTCCGGCAGCCTCGTGTATTAGGCGTCTGTGAGTCTGTTTCTTCACAGAACTTGATATATTCTGGCTACAAGTCCCTTAGAATTTGAAAATGTTTCCTCCCACCCCGTGGGTTGTGTCCTTTGAAACATAAAGTTTTTAAGTTTGTTTTGTTGTTTTGATGCAGGTTTTTCAAAACTGTGCCTTCTTGCTTTTTAACTACCCGCGAGTCACCACCCCCCGCCCCGCGGAAGAAACGGTCGGGCATGCCGCCAGGGGGCGCAGCGGGCACACTCCGGAAGCCAACCTTTGGTTGCGCCTGCGCCTACAAGGAGCGCGCGC
>NW_022900934.1:1273643-1274442 GCF_012274545.1 Fukomys damarensis | reverse complement strand
CCTGCTGTCCTGGACACCCCTGCCCCCCACCCGAGACACCCTTGCTCCCTTCGGTGTCCCTGCACCCACAGGCTCCTGACCCCTTTGACACCCTGCTCCCTGCCACACCCCACCCCGCAACATCCTCCTAGCCTGGCCCTCCTCCATCACCCCCACTGACCCCTGCCCTGTCCCACTTGGCCTGTCCTGTGGGCCTGCTCCTCCTGTCACTACCCTCACACACTAGTGTCCTCTTCCTCCCATCCCAGCTCCTGCTCTCCACCATGTCTGCCTCACCCGTTCATTCCTCTGGGCTGAGCACAGTCCCCTGCGTCCTCCCCTCCCTGCCTCCTCCCCTCCCTCTCTCCCCTTCACCTGCTGTCTTGCTGCTCCTCCCACAGGTGTGAACCGACACTTCCACATGATTTGTATCCGGGACAAGTTCAGCCAGAATATTGGGCGACAGGTTCCATCCAAGGTCATCTGGGACCACCTGAGCACTATGTATGACATGCAGGCACTGGTGAGCTGGACTCCTACTCCCCCAGTCTTGGGGGCATTGGGGAAACAGGAGGCACACCCTGTCCTCCAAAGGCCAGAGCTAGTGGGCTGGAGCATGCCCACTGCTGGGCATGTGGGGGTCTGCTGGGCAGAGCTGCAGGTGGCCCCAGCAGATGAGTCCTGGTTCTCGCCATAAGTCGTTAATGAGAGCTCAATGATGCTACGAAAAGCACCGGCATAGTGATGGTAGCTGGCTGCTTTTTCAGGAACCCTACTTTATCCGACCTCATTTTTTTTTTTTTTTTTTTTTTTTTTTTTT
>NW_022900934.1:1266793-1273313 GCF_012274545.1 Fukomys damarensis | reverse complement strand
GTACTGGGGATCCAACTCAGGCCCTTGCGCTTGTGAGGCAGGTGGTGGAAGGAACCCTACTTTAGTTTGGGTAGTCAGCAAAAGTCTCCAGGATGTAACTGGGAATTTGAGACCCTGGGGTGAGACACACACTGCAGGGACAAGCTGGGATGCAGAGGCACAGGCCCCTCCTTGGTTTTCGGATGACCCAGAAGTGTAGGTAGAGGGTGACCTTACCTGAATCACTGTAAGGTAAAACAGCTTCTGTGGGAGATGGACAGATAAAGGCTGTGTCCTCACTGAACTCAGAGCTAGTGGTGTCTGATCAGCAGTAGGTTAACTAGATAACCAGGGTGGCCAGGAGAGCTGGTGGTGTCTGATAGGCGAGCGGGTTAACTAGGTCATAGAGATGGCAAGGGGCAACAGGTGGCTGTTTCTGGCAGAGAAAGGGCAGGTGTTGCAGCCCTGTAGCAGCAGAGGTTGGCAGGTCCAGGAAGTCGGAGTGAGTGTTCCTGGGGTGTGAGTTGGGGCTGGCAGCTGGGTTCCCAGAAGGGGAGTGCTAGTGGGAGCAGAGTCTGCACCTCTTCCTGGAGCCATACTCATCCTCCTGTTTGGACCCGGGTGCGAGCTGTGCTACTGAGACTGAGAACACTTGTCTGTTTCCCTCAGACAAACTCTGTGTGTCCCTCTCATAGCTGTAGGAGAAGGGCAGAGAGGAATGCTCTAAGAATTGGAGCCCACGTTGAGGACATTCTGTGGGGTTTGCACTGGGTTAACATCAGATGCAGCAAACTGCTAAACTGCATATTCTGGATCTTGCTTTCTCCTGACTATACATTGAGTGCATTAGTCAGGTGCTGGTTCCTGGGCAGCACCTGCTTTGTCAGAAGCTCCCTTTCTCTTGACTCCCTTGGCTAGTGGCTTGACGTTTTATGGAGTCATTTTGGGGCACTGGTCTTCAGATACTTCCTGTACCAGGATTCGGAGAGATCAGTGCAACACTGCCTGTTTTGGGGGAAGACAGAGAAAGTGCCAAAGCCTGAGGCAGGCACAGGTGCTGGCTCTAAGAGGGCACAGTGGACTGCAAGACCAGGCTGTCCTCTCCTCTGGCGTATAGCACCTTAACAGGTACTGCCTGGCTTTGTGCAGCATCCAGGCTGCTGATAGAAGCCCATCACCTGATCCCTCCCAGTCCAGGGCTCCTTCCTGCCAGCTCACTCTTTCTGTGGTTCATTGGTCTGACCCCTCTAATCTGTGTGACCTGAGGAAGCCCCATCAGCCTTGGTGACTTACTGCACTTGCTTTGCTTTCCTTGCTGGCTCTCCATGCATGTGGCTTTTTCTGCTGATGCCCTCAGGGTCTTTGGGCTCCTGCTATGTGGACAGGAACAAGAGAGGCACCTGTGAGCTTTCCTCAATGTCACTGCTCCCTGGACACCCTTTGAGAAAGCAGTCTCCTGGTGAGAAGGCCATAGTGGTGAACCACGCTTTAGAGTGTGCTAACAGGCTGCTATGTCCTCAGTCCTCTCTGGTGGTGGCCTCTCCACCTAGTCTAGCCCTTCCTGTCTGACAGGAAAGCCCCGCCATGCTGGACTCTGCAGGGGGAAGGAAGAAGGCTCTTCACCCTGAGTGCCACCCACTCGCAGCCTCCAGTAGTTGTGGCGCTCGCCCACTGCTCACTAGCTGCCTCCATGTGTCTTTAGTGACCTGCTAATGTCACATTTCCTTTGTTTCTTGTGAGTACAAAATGCTCTGCTCTTCCTTAGCACGAGTCTGAGATTCTTCCCTTCCCGAATCCAGAGAGGAACTTTGTCCTTCCTGAAGAGATCATTCAAGAGGTCCGAGAAGGTGAGGTTTGGGTGAGGTGAGGTCTGAGAATAGAAGAGTCCAGACCTGGACCAGCAGTAGGGCAATCAGGGTGGAGGTCAGGCACTTCCAGGGAGGTGTGAGGGTGCTGCTCAGGCCCACCTCTGCCTGTACAGGGGAGGTCTTGGGAACCTGCGGGTTGGGGAGGACCTTGTTCAAGAGCAGTCGTGTGACAGACACCGAGACCTGTGTGGGCAGCAAGAGTTGGGCAGTGCTGACCTGACCGTCCCCAGTGCTGGCCATCACCGAGGGTTTCCAGTGAACGTCAGCCGTCTCCTCCACAGGAAAAGTGATCATCGAAGAGGAAATGAAAGAGGAGATGAAGGAAGACGTGGACCCCCACAGTGGGGCTGATGATGGTGAGTGTGGAGCTACTCACCCTCCCCTGCGCCCCATCTCCCCAGCTAGAAAGACCTCCCACATGCAGGGCAAGGTTGGGTGGCCATAAAGTCTGTGAGACGGAGGCTCCAGTTACAGGCGGGTCCTCAGTGCAGGGCTCCTGACAGCCTTCCCCGTGCAGGGCCAGGTGCTCAGCTGCCCCTCATCTGGCGTCATGGCAGAGCCTGGAAGCCTGAGCATGTGACATCCCGAGGCGCTCATGGTTGGGAGGCCCTCAGGAGGACCAGTCCCATGCATCAGGGTCCCCCACCCCAGAGGAAGCTGCTGTTGTGTTCAGAGGGTCGTGTGCGTGGATTCTGGTCTTCTAACTGAACAGGAAGATGAACTGAGATTCTGAATGTTCTGTTTTCAGTGAAATGATTTTGTTTCTCAGTTTTTTCATCTTCAGGGAGCTTGGGGAAAGCAACAGAGAAATCCAGCAAAGACAAAGAGAAGAACTCTTCAGACTTGGGGTGCAAAGAAGGGGCAGACAAGCGGAAGCGCAGCCGGGTCACTGACAAAGTTCTGACAGCAAACAGTAACCCCTCCAGCCCCAGCGCTGCCAAGCGGCGCCGAACATAGACGCCCCGACCCCTGGGGGCAGCAGAACCCTTCTGATGCTTCAGGCTGCTGCTACCTGCCCTCCGGTCCTTGGCGAGCATGTTCATCTAATGGGGACTCACATGGAGGTTTCCACCGTGCTGCCAGACCATCAGGGGACTCGAGGACCTGACAGACCAGGAGCGACCCCGCTTTCTGCTTCCTCCCAGGTGTCCTGCGCCCACCACTCAGGAGGGGAATGAGCAGGGGGTGAGGAGACGACTTGAATCAGCAAGCAATAAGGCATTGTCTTCACTCTTTGCTCAGCCGCTGTATTTCCTGGGTACCCTCTGCATTTTCTTGGCCCTCTGTCTCCCTCTGCCCCGACTGAGACCTGAGGGAGCATGGCCCAGGATGTCATGCTACTCGCCGTGGTGGACGCTTCCAACCGAGAACCTAAGGACTGGATAATTTGCCTCATTCACTTGTACTGTAATGATGTATATAACTTGGTTGGTATTTCACTATTTAATTTTTAAGAAACCTATTTTATACTAGTGTTTTATATGAGCAAAAATACTGCAGAAGTTAAACCTATGTTGTATTTTTTCGGAGATGTTTTGTTTCAAGGTAACAACTACTGAGATACTTTTTGATCAGTTTTTATATCCCAGATACAGAGAATTTGTAGAGATTATTTTTGTAATTCTAGTGACTCCTGAAAAGACCAAATGAGGGAGTGGAGGGGAAAGCACAACCATTGGGCTGAGGCGGTGGTGGCCTCGGTGTGGCCTGGGGTGCACTTCATTTGGCTGCGAACATTAAAGCACAAAAAAGTCAACCTGGAGTGGTGGTTTTGATATGGAAGTAGGTTAGCTTTTTATGCAGTAGAAAGTTTTATTTATGTAACTGAAGAGCCCACTTAGACAATGTAACATAACTTGCTACCCTGTGCAAAACAGTAACAGGCCCAGTGTTGTTACTTTGTTGAACCTAAAAGCCCTTCAAACTGCCAAGGGAGAGAAGAAAGGGTCCCACTGCCCTGGGCACCAGATGCCACTGGCTATAGAACAAATGGAAACTGCATCGTGCAATTCATACTTAAAGGGTTTTAATTGTTGAAAGCCATTGGTAATGCTAAGACTGAATATCTCAGCAGAGGCACTCTGCTGTGTCAAAGACCCAGGACTATGAAGACACCTTCCTGCAGGGGACAGTCATTTCCACCCAGAGTGGTGGGATTCAGTATCAGGTGGGTGTGGCTTCACCTCTCCCGGTCTGCCCCAGGGGCCACCTGGAAGAGACAGTGGACACCACTTCTTCCACACAGTGGGAATCAAGCAGCACGAGTGATAACAGCTTCCAGAATCAGGGCAGGACATTCTTGGGACAAGTAATATGGCTCCAGAATGCAGCTGTTTCTGTCTGGAGGAAACTCCAACTGAGCTCCCCTTGGCCAGACTGCAGGGCTCAGCCGGCCTGCATGCCTGGGGGCCACACGTGTGACCCCAGTGCCCCTCCCAGCAAGGGCAGCAAAGCCATCTGGAAAGCTGAGCCATCCTGGGCGCCATCCGGCTGCTGAGGAATTCTCAGGGAAGCTGCAGGGCTGAGACATGGGCTCCCTGGAGATGAGTTCTGCACAAACCATTCCCAAAGGCAGGTAATGTGCACCATGGTGTGACCGTACTTTTAAAAGGCTGTGCAATGCCTTAGAAACAACCTGGTTCTGTGGCACTTGTACTGGCAGCAGGCAGCAGGTTTGCTGTCCCCCAAGAGTGGTATTGTCAGCACAGAATGCTTGTTTTTCTACCTTCTGGGGCAGCGGCAGGGCCAGCCTTCAACCCAAGTGCCCCCAGACCAGCCAGCCCTTGAACAGCCATCACGCCCCTGATGTCCACCTGAAGCTCCAGGCCAACTCTGATGGGATACCCAGGTCTGGGTTTCATTCACCGTGAGGCCACGCTCACTGTTGCAGTGTGCAATTTGCAGACCTGTCCAGAGCCCCACAGCTTCAGGGGTTCACCGCTGCCCTTTCAGAACATAGGGCAGAGTGGCCCAGGCACCAGTCAGGAGAGAGTTAAAAGGCAAAAAGCAAGGCTCAGGGGCCAGCACCCAGAAAGTTCTTGAGGTGTCCCATGGCTAAAACTGGAAGACTGCATTCAGTTCACAGTGTCACTGGTTCCCCCACTGTTAGACCTGTCAGCTGGCATCTCGGTGGGGCTGGAAGCAGCTCCCCAGCAGTTAGCCTCAGGCCAAACCTAAGATTCAGGTCTGAGCTGCACCTAAGTTTTTTGAAACAAGAAGGTGGCACATCATTTCTGAAGAAGCTGCTTACCTGAGTGGCCCTCAGCAGATGTCAGGTGTTCTGACTGCAGTGGGAAGAAAGGGCGGCCGCCTCTGGCCCCGGGGTATCCCCAAGGACGCGCTTCTCTCCTTTCAGCCTGTGTGGGACCATCCCTGTGCTTCCTGCCTCCAAGACTTCGTGCGCTCCCTCCCCGTGACTCCCTTCCACGGATAATGGAGAGACCCGCAAGGGCACGGGTGTTCTCCCCACGCAGAGAGGCTTCCGTGACCGCACACTGATGGATCTGGAGAAGCAAAGCCCACGCGGCACACTGAAGGGCCTCACGGCAGGGAGCTCCCCCCCACCTAGTGGCAGGGACCAGGAAGACTGCCCGGGCGGAGGGGAGGGCGGGGACCGGGGGCCGCCCTGCGTGCACGGGGAGGAAGGACCACTGAGGAGGGAATTCTCGGGGTCAGGCACCCTCGGGGAGGCCGACCACGGACCGAAGCAGGGACAGGCCATCTGGGGGTGTTGGGGCCAGACTGTTGCGAGCAGGGAGCAAGGATAGTAATACGAGTAGGCAGACGCCAAATGCCTTTCTGAATGCCTTTGATCACACAATACACACTTCTACTGACTACCGCCCGGCACTACTGACTACCGCCCGCCCGGCAGTTGCCACTCCCTATATCTGCACAGATCCGAGGAGCGCGACTTCCTTATCCTGTAAGGTGATTCGTGGTTCAGCGTCGGCTGTGGCCAGTGCCCTCACCTCTGGGGGTGCACTCAGGGCTGGTGCCTCCAGATGTCCTGGGCGAGAGTCTTGGCTGTGACCTCGTGCAAGATCCCCTATGCGGCCAGTGGCCACCAAGTCTCCTGATCACCGAGTGCGACGAGCTGGTCTTCTGCGCCCTCTTTTATACTGTTCTTATGTCTGTGTGGCACTGATTCGGGCTTATCTGTTACATTACATTACTTCATACACGAGGGTGTTACAGGTGCTTATCATATCAGGGGGCCAACTCCTACACACACACATGTACACCCATTCTGCAGGGACTCTGCAGCGGCTTTCCCCGCTTATCAGTCTTGTTCAGTCATGGCCTCTGTCACGGCCTCAGGCTCAGTGACAGCTGTCATTGGAAAAGGATGGGCTTATCTGTTACATTACATTACTTCATACACGAGGGTGTTACAGGTGCTTATCATATCAGGGGGCCAACTCCTACACACACACATGTACACCCATTCTGCAGGGACTCTGCAGCGGCTTTCCCCGCTTATCAGTCTTGTTCAGTCATGGCCTCTGTCACGGCCTCAGGCTCAGTGACAGCTGTCATTGGAAAAGGATGTAAATTATATAATGAATTTTGCACACAATGTTTGCTCTCCACACAGACCCCCTCCGTGAAAAACCTCCAGGGCTCCCTTAGGGGAGCCCTCCGGCTGGGGTGCTCCGAGCGGCCGCAACTCC
>NW_022900934.1:1256854-1266556 GCF_012274545.1 Fukomys damarensis | reverse complement strand
GGGCCTAGGTCCTGCATGGGCGACGTCAGCCGGCGCCCGGGGTTGCGCTCGAGCGTGGGTGGCGCTTTCAGGGCGCCTCGAGCACGTCCTTGCTTCTCTTTGTCGCATCCCACGTCCAGGCCTGGTGGCTGTCGTCAAAACGGACCCCACCCGTCCCGTCTGTGGTTACCGCTTCGCCGGCATCTGGCCTCCTGTGACCACCTCCTCCTGGCCGGGGCTGGGGGGGGGGCTTCTCCGCTTTTCCTGCCCCCCACACACCCTTCTCTCTGCCTGGCCCCGTGGGGTGCAGCCTCCACCCCCAGGCAAGGGCTGAGCTCGGGACACCCTCACCCAGGGCCCCGGAGGCTTCCCTGCCATGACCAGCCGGGGCCCAGCCACCTGGATGGCAGCCACTGGTTATTTCTGTTGCACTGGTTTGTCTTTCCTGGAGCTGCTTTTGTCACCAGCAGTTAGCCGGTCGGTCGTTTTGTGAAGCCCTGGAGTCCTGGGAACGGGTATGGGGTGGTGGGGCAGAGTCTGGGATCTTGGCATGTGCTTTCCAGGGTGGATTTTCCCGTGGCAGAGACCACTGGTTTCCTGTTTATCTCCTTGCTGAGTGGTCAGTGGAGTGGCCAGAGGACATGGAGGGGCTCTTGGGCCTACCTGGAAAGCTAGCGCTGCCCTGTGCCCCGCAGCACACACGGTGCTGCAGGCCAGTTCAGTAGCTTCCAGATGGGCATCAGGTGGGCAGGGACCAGGGTCACAGGGTGGGCTTGCGTTCTGCCTGAGTCCCTCGGGAGGCTCTGATGTGATGTGCCCTCTGCTGTTGTTCTTGATCCGTGCTCTTGAAGCAGTATCAGGCCTTGACTGCAAGGTGTGTGACTGCTGGTCCTTCCCTCTGTCTCCTGGGGGGGGGGTGCTTCTGTCCTTCCACTGAGCCCCAAGCCCCTCCCCTTCCACTGCACACCCCCAGCATCCCCTGATGCCCTGCAGAGGACTCTGAAGAGGCTGTTGGGGCTCATTGGGCTTTGTCAAGCCTGCACCTGTCCTGGCCCTGCTCCCAGCTGTGCCTGGTTGCTGCTGGCCACCCTCTTTACCCTGGAAGAGGGGAAGGCCGGGGCAGCTTCTGCTGAGTTTTAAGTTTCCTCTTTAGCTAGCCCTCGTTTAGAAATCAGGAAAAGACAACTCCAGACCCTAACTGGAGTCACATCTAATTAGGGCTTGGAGGTGGGAAGGGGCTCAGAGCTAGGATGGCGGCTGGTCTCCTGGGGCTACCCTATCCTGGGAGCCATTTTTCCCCCTGGACAGGATGAGCTGTCCCTTGTGTGCTGCCCAGGTCTGTCATCCTCCAGCCACCGTGGGCAGGGCGATCATACAGAGCATTGGTAGGGCTGGGTTTCTCTAGCATTCTTGTCACCAGTTACCTGTGATCCTGCCCTGCACCTGTAGGTGCTATACCTGCTGAGTGGGAGCTAAAGTTGCGGGGCAGCAAGGAGCCTCTGATCCTGCTGAAAAGCCATGTGATAGCCTATTGTCTCCATCACATCTGGCTGAAGGAGACGGGGGCTGGGCAGGGAATCACACCCAGCACAAGTGTCTGGTCCCCTTCTGGAGCTGTAGGTGGCAGTGTGGCTGCCCATGGGGATGCAGCTGGTGACATGTTAGAGCACAGTGTAAGAAACACTATGGGCATAGCGGATCTTAGAGGGTATAACATGGCCTGCAAACCCAGAGAGGAGGCAGAGCTGTGGCTTGGGGACTGGAGACCGTTGGCAGGTACCCCGAGGAAGTGTGCATTTCCTTCTGGGCTGCGCACACCTGAGTGGGAGCCGGGAGTCCGAAGGGGAATGGACAGGCCTCAGCCACAGCTGCTTCTGTTTGGGCAGGGTTGGGACACTTCATTAGGATCCAGATCTGCCCACCCCCAACAGAAGCCAGGCTGGGGGAACTGAGGAACCATGAAAAATACCCACTCCTCAGAGACGGCTCCTCACCAGCTGACCCAGGCTGCAGTGCCCCACCAGTGTAGGGGCAGGATGAGGGCCGGGGAGTCTCCATGGGAGCCTCATCCTTTTCTTTCTCTTCCCAGTCCAGGATGACAGGGACCCGCAACTGGAGAGCCATGCAGGATATGTGCCGATACCGGCACCACTACCCGGTAGGTGCCCATGGCCCTCTGCTGCCTCCACAGCACCCTGAGACACAAAAGCCCTCCCATCAGCTCCCTTTCAGAATGTCTGGTGTCCCACCAGTATGCGTCTTGGGTGGGATGTGTCCCTTGTCCAGAGCACAGGTCTGCTGTGGATTCAGATCCCTGCCCTTCCCTTAATGGCAGGGTGATCAGAGCGTGTTCCTCTGCCTCTTGAGCCCCTGCTCTCCAGCCTCCTGACACAGGGGTGCAGGTCCGGCAGGATGCTTCCCAACTGGGCTTCCCCATGTGATGTAGGACCATCTGGGTGGAGGGTCATCCTCAGCCCATATTCTCTGTACCCAGGAATCTCAGGTAACCCTTGAGGTGCAGAGGAAGGAGAGCCCCCGGCCCTGGCCAGCCTTGATGGGGAGGTAAAGATGGCGCTGTGCTCTGTGCCTGTCCTCACCTGCAGAGTGAGGAGCCCAGGCTGGGCTCTGGGGTCTTGGGTCAGCCTTGGGAGACCCAGAGGTTTGCAGACACCTGCTCCCTGGAATTCGGAGTCTGAGAGGTCGTTAGAGACAGCCTCTTTCTGACACATCCCTAGCCATCCCCTTTCTCTGGCTCTTCAGGATTTGGTAGAACGAGACTCCAATGGTGACATGCCCAACTTGAGTTTCTACAGAAATGAGATCCGCTTCCTGCCTAATGGTAAATATGGAAAAAGCACACTGAGCTGTGGGCAGTAATTTGGGACCTGGATGGGCTGCGCCCTGGTCTGGCCCCAGCTTCAGCAGCCTTGCAGTGCCCTCTGGAGGCAGCCAGGGTTGGAAAACTGAAGGGCCAGAGAGTAAAGTTGACTTTTCTGCTAACATCACCTCTCAAAACTGCCTGACTTTGCTGCTGACTCAGAAAAGCAGTGCATGCAAACCAATAAGCTACAAATGGTTTTCACACTTGTATGTGTATTTTCTGAAGTAAAAGTTACACGAAATTAAAATTTTGGTGCCAGGAAGAGTTTATCGCCACCTGCCCACACCTGTTCACCCCCTTTTCATGACAACACGAAACACAGACTGACTACGGCAGGGACCGTGTGGCCCACACAGCCTAGGCCGGCCTGTGTTCCCGGTTGTGTTTACTGGGCATTGTTTGCAGAGAGTTCCACGGTGAACAGGCCATGTGCTGGGTTAGGCCATGAGGTCACCCTTTTACAGAAATGAGTGAGTCCGGGGCCCCCACCCGCTTGGCCAAGTCAGCAGCAAGGGTTCGGTTTTCAAATTGCAGAGGGGCCAGAGGCCTGGGCACCCAAAATTGTTGTAACAAATGAAGCACAGAAAACCCTGCTGAGCCCCAACAAACTTGTAGGGTGAAATTGGGGGTGAGGGGACTGTTGGCCACACTGTTCCCCAAGCCCCATCACGGTGGCCTTCATCTGCTGTCCCCATTGGCTCACAGGCTGTTTCGTGGAGGACATTCTTCAGAACTGGAAGGACAACTATGAGCTCCTGGAGGACAATCACTCCTACATCCAGTGGTGAGTGGGCCGGTGTGTGGCGAGACCTCTGGGAGGGCCGGGCCCTGGCTGCTGCCACCCCCCGACCCCGCTGCTCCCTGGTGTGCACCGAGCACTTCGTCCCCTCCAGAAGCCGGATCCGCGCTGCAGCTGATGATGCCTGCACACCTGTGAGTGGGCATCTTTGGGCACGGCAGGGTCCACTGGCTGCTAAGGAAAGACTCAGGCCTGGCCCAGAGCTGTCAGCTGTCATCGCGGCAGCCATGCCCTTAAGTTCTTGAGGCGGATGGGGCAGGCCTGCCTATCAGGTCCCATGGCCTCAGAGCCAGTCCTCAGAGCCCCTGGGGACAGGGCGGGCAGCGTTGTACCTCACCTGTGCTTGCATGAGATACCACACCAGCAACACAGGCAAACTCTGTCATAGGGTGCATCGTGGGGCTGTGTGCACCCATGACCAGAGAGAAGAGGGGTGAGAGGCACAGCCCAGAACAGGCGGCAGGCGGGCCAACATGGTGACCGAGTGACCCTGCCACACAGCCTGCTGAGCGCGCTGGCTGGGTGCCAGTCAGCCGTGCTCCCCTGTCCTGGCTGCCCACTCCCACCCTCGCCCCTCTGCCCTAGAGAAGGCAGGGAGCTGTACTGGGCCACCTGCCCCTAAAGGGCCTGCACCATCTGTGTCTGCACAGGCTGTTTCCTCTGCGGGAACCGGGAGTGAACTGGCATGCCAAGCCGCTCACACTCAGGGAGGTTGAGGTGAGTCCCTGGCTTGGTCCGGGAGGGACTGGGGAAGCGGCCCTCCCTTGGGTCCCCTCTGACCCTGACCGTGGACTGCCAGGATGGGGACGGCACAGGAGCCTGAGAGGTGGTGCTCTCCCCTCCACAGTGGCCCTGCCAGCACATAGAAATCTACCTGAGGGAAGCTGCCACCTATAGGGAGCTGGGGACGGCCCAAGAGATCAGTGGTGGGAACAAGGAACAGAGGGGCTTGGGCAGTGAACAGTGCCTTGTGGCAGGTAGAGGAGGTTCACGGAAAAGGCAGCCTTGTTGTGACTTGGGAAATTCGACTCTGGTACTACAGTTCGGAGGAAAGCAAGACTTGTTCACTTGTCCCTTGCCCAAGAGAATGAGTCAGGCACTGAGAGAGGCAGCTGCTGGCCCAGGGTCTGTGTGGCTCCACTGACGCTCCTCAGGGACAATGGCCCAGGGACAGCTGCCTGAGCTAGGGGTATTTCTCAGGCCTTCAAAAGCTCCACGGAGGTCCAGGAACGGCTCATCCGGGCCTACGAGCTCATGCTTGGCTTCTATGGCATCCAGCTGGAGGACCGAGACACGGGCGCTGTGTGCCGGGCACAAAACTACCACAAGCGCTTCCAGAACCTGAACTGGTGAGGACAGGTCTCCTGTGTGGCCCCTCCATGCCCGCAGGTGGTCTGGGTTGTGTGTTCTTACCATGGAGGGTCACTGGGAAAGCAGGGACAGTGCACACTGCCCAGACACCCCGGCCCTGCCCCGCCCCAGCTGGGCATCCTCTGACCTCCAGGGCACACAGCCCTTTCTGGTTCTGGGTGAGTCCTATGTCCCAGGCAGCTCTGGGCTGTGGTGGGCTGTGGCTGCATCGCACCCCGAATGCCCTCCCACAGGCGCAGCCACAATAACCTGCGCATCACCCGCATCCTCAAGTCGCTGGGCGAGCTGGGCCTGGAGCACTACCAGGCTCCGCTGGCGCGCTTCTTCCTCGAGGAGACACTGGTGCACCACGAGCTACCGGGCGTGCGCCAGAGTGCCCTGGACTACTTCCTGTTTGCGGTGCGCAGCCGGCGCCAGCGCCGTGAGCTCGTGCATTTCGCCTGGCTGCACTTCCAGCCCCGCTGCAAGTTCCTCTGGGGTCCCCGAGACAAGCTGCTGAAGTTCAAACCCCAGGCTACGGTCCAGGCTCTGGCCAGCCCCAGGCAGGTGAAGCGAGACAGGGTCCTGGAGGACACCCCGCAGGAGGCCAGCGCCCAGGGTCAGACCTGCGGGCCGGAGAAGGACCAGGGAGGGGACGGTGTATTGGCCGAGGGTCCCCAGCCGCTGGGTGAAAAGCTCCAGGACGCAGGAAACCTGGAGGGAGACCAGGAGGATCAGGCCGAACCCCCAAGCCCCAAAGAGAGCAAGAAGAGGAAGTTGGAGGCCAACAGGCGGGAGCAGGCCCCAGGGGAGCTGGGGTCCCAGGGCGTGTCTGAGGTGGAGAAGATAGCTCTGAACCTGGAAGGCTGTGCCCTCAGTCAAGGCAGTCGTGACCTAGGGGAGGCCGAGCAGCCGTGTCCCAAGTCCCCAGCAGCCAGGGCGGCCGATGAGGTGAGGAAGCGGAGGAAGGTGGAAGAGGATGCAGGGCGTGAGGAAGTGGAGACCCGTGGCGGCAGCCCGATGCCGGCTTCTGCCCCAGGGGAGTGCCCCAAGGCCCAGGATTGTGGGGATGGGGGAGAGGGGGACCCAGGAAGCCAGGCCAGAGCGGAGCAGGCTGCTCCAAGGAGTCCATCAGACGGGCCTGGTCCTGCCACCACAGGAACCTCAGAAGCTGAGACAGGAGGAGGTGGCCAGGACGGGGCCTTCTGTCACACCTGGAAAGCCTTAAGGGACAGGAGCCAGCAGCATCTTGGCCCTGCCCAGCCCCGGTGCTGAGGGGGATCTGGGGCCCGGCACCCTGTTGCTGGCTCTTCACGGTGCCCAGCAGTGCTGGCCTCTCCCTGGTGATCACATTCAGTGGCCACCGGAAGGACCGAGTCCCTGCCCTCAGGGAAGGCCAAGGCCTTCAGAACCCTTCTTACCTCACTGCATCCCCACCCAGCTCTCTCGGAGCCCCACATTTGTAAATATGAAGGGGGAGGTCTCGGCGGGAGAGGGTTTGTTTTCTTAGTCTGGTGCCAAGCGAGGCCTTTTCTGAATAAACTCACTTGACTTTGGGGCCTTTGGGTGTGGACTGAGGCTCTTTTCGGTGCTCTGTGGGGCTGGTTGTATAACGTGTTCTCTGGGCTTTCTTCCCCGGGTCCTAGGTGGCCCCAGCATGCTTGAGTCTGGTCCTCAAGGTCCCCTGGAGCCGGAGGGCCAAACAGTTGGCCCCTGGCTGCCTTTTGTCACCTGCTTAAGAGTTGGTGAGGACTGCAGGGTTCTCAGGTGGCTGGGGAGCAGTGTCTGGGGGCTGCAGATCTAGCCTGGGCCTTCGCAGCTGCCCTCACAAGCGCAGTAAGCAGTAATCTCTAGCCCTCCCTGCACTGTCTCTCTGTGGCCCAGCACTGCCCCTCTCCAGGACGTCCCCTTGTCCCCAGCACTTGCAGGTTGCTGTGTGAGGAGCTGTTCTGGGGCCTCTGAGGGCACCGCTGACTCGCAGCTCCCCAAGGGACCACAGACAGACTTGCCATGGGCAGAACACTGGACGTGGGGCACAGACCTGGGGTCCATCGCAAGGCGGGAAGCGTCACTGTTCTGAGTCAGGGCTCTGCTCGGGAGGAAGCTGTCACTGTCTACTGGAGCACTGGGCTTTTGCTGCTGGCTGCGCTCCCACTCTTCAACTTGAGTTTTGAAATGGATTTTTACTGTACAGGGGAAACAGGCACAGCGTGATGCAGTGTCAGTTTGGTGGTGTCCCTCTGATCACTGGTGCTCGGGGTCTTGCGTTGGGTAGGGAATCCCACTCCTGCTTGGGGAGGCGGGGCCTGCCTCAACTTGAAGGAGAGCAGTGTCCCCAAGTGGGAGGACAGTGCCTTGGTTCTGCCAGCTCAAGGTGATACTGGAGAGGCTGGGCTCTTAACGGTGGGTGAGGCCAGCACCCTCCCTGTCCTCGGCCAGCCCAGCCAGTGGCCTTGTGACAAGGTGAAGGCCAGTCCAGCAGAGGCCCAGTGGGCCCAGATGCCAGCCGCTTCCCTGGCCTGCGATGAGGGCACCTGTGCCTCGGTGCCCTGACCAGCTGCCTCTGGGCACGTGAGTGGCTGCGCTGTGGCCTGGGCCAGGAGCAGGCATGAGGGGTGGCTACAGCCTTGCTTTCTCCGGAACTTGTTCCTGGGCCAGGGATTGGGGGCTGCCCAGAGCCCCTCATCCCTGCCCCTACGGTCTGAGCAAGGACTGCACGCTGTCCCCTGCCCCGCTGATGTAACCTGCAGGACCCCGGGCAGTGAATGGCCGGCTGCCTTCTTCCATGGTGGAGGAGTCATCAGTTCCTGCTCCTGGGCAGAGGAGTGACGCGCTCCACCCCTTCCTGTTACTTCCACCATCTCCAAAGTTGGTTCAGCCTTCAGAGTTGAGGCCCCAACCCAAGGGCGCCAAGCTGGAGGTAGCATTTTCTGGCAATGCCGAGGATTCCTGGAGGCAGCCTGTACCCTGCCAGTGTGGTGAACTCCATCAATGACTTGGTCCTTGGGCAGTACCTGTGCGCCAAAGGCTGGTTGCAACTCAAGTTGGTGGTAAGTCGATACAGCTGATATTTCGATTACCTGGGTACATGCTATTGGTAACATGAAGCAGACGAACCTTCCATTAACCTAATTAACCCAAGTTGTTTGTATGTGAGGCCGGACTTAACTTGAGGGGCTGCTGTACTTGGCAGAAGGCACCCAGCATCTCCAGGTGCTCACACTTTCAGGACCATCTCCCAGGCAGGAGAGGAAACCTTTATTGTAGCCTTTCTCTCTTTTTTATAGGAAAATATAACCCCCCACACACAAACTTTAATTAACTACCAGAAAGGTACAAAATTGAAAAGTTCTTCTCCAGCTATGATCAAAACACTTAGAATGTCCAAGGTACTGTGGGTCCCTGGGTTACATATTCAGACCTTTACAGAAGCAGGTGAACCTCAGGCTCCTCAGAAGAGAGGACTGGATTAAGACAGCTACAGAAACTGATCGTCGCTCTGTGAGGGAGCAAGCCAAGCTTCCTCAACTGCCAAGAGCACCACCTCGGTGGTCATAAACCCTGCAGAGACCCAGCAAGACTTGAGTCTCAAATGCAGAGTAAGTTTCCAGGTGAGCAGTCAGCAGCGCACAAGTGGACACGGATGGGACAGAGCGCTGATGAGAGCAGTGCACCGGAGCCCAGGGAACTTCCAGGGCCACCTTGGTGCTGGCAGCACGGCCGCCTCCGGACCTCTGCTGTTTCCACACCAGGGTGTTTATGCAACTGCAGGGAAGTGGGCAGTGGTGTCCTCCTGGGTGCTGAGTGTACCTCAGAGCACAGCAGAGCAAGTTCCTTGGTGAAGACTCCTCTAGGGAATGGCTCCCTCTCCAGGATGGTTAGGGGTCACACACTCCTTCCTGCCACCTGGGCGCGAGCCCTTTCGCTGCTGTCCCTGGAGAGAGAACCACCCTGAGACTCCCATGAAGTTTCTGCCAGTGCCAGCTGGACGGGGACTGCCCACTTCGGTCCCTCATCGGGACCAGGTACAAACACCCCGAGCTGTCACAGGCGTGCGCTTCCTCTCCTGCCTGGCACGCCAGAGGAGGCCAGGCCCCGACTGGTCCTCAGTGGCGGCGAGGTGGCCCTCTGCGGCATCACTGCCCCACCCGGGGCAAGAAGGCTGATGCCCGCTCGGGCGTTCAGCTCACCTTCCTCTTGGCAAGCCGGCGCCAGCTTCGCGCTCTGCCCGGCTCTGCGGTGCACACGGGGAAAGTCCGGTGGGTGGGAGAAGAGTCTCCCAGAAAGTGGGGACGCATGCGGCCCTCGGTGGTGTTGGCCTGGCGGCCACGGTGACCAGGACAGCAGCAACCAAGCCAGCACCACGCCCCCTCCATAAAAGGCGCCCTTCAGGAGGGCTGTTCCCAGCCACACCGCGGCTGAAAAGCAAGGGAGAAAGAAGCCCTTCTTGTGCTATGAAAGGCGTGTGTGTGCAACACACCAGTCCCATGGTAATTTTAACTCGCTGGCGGGCCAGAGAGCGCCGCCTGCCTTCTTTCTTCCCGGAGGCACAGCCCCCAACCCCCGCCCCCAGGTAGGCCGGGCAGAATGGGGGGCTTGTAGAGCGCGGGGCGGGGCGGCGGATGCCCAGCCTGAGCTCTGCGCCACCCACCGACCTCCGCCTCCTGCCCCGCCGCCCTCCCGGCACAGCTCA
>NW_022900934.1:1241571-1256266 GCF_012274545.1 Fukomys damarensis | reverse complement strand
CCTTTGTTCCCGGCCACCGCCGGCCGGCGGCAAGGGGTCGCTGCCCGCCCAGACGGATCCCGGAGGGAGGGTCTCGGGTTGGGGACCGCCAAGGTACAGGTGCGGCAGACTTTCTAACGACGTCTCCGTTCCAGAAAGTGGGGCTCCCCGGGCCCCCCGGCCCTCAGGGCCCACCTGGGAAGCCGGGCAAGGACGGAATTGACGTGAGTTCGGGCGTCCTGGGGTTCTGGATGCAGGGGCCGTGTGCAATGGTGGGCTGGGAAGGACCTGCGCCCCTCGCTCCCGCTGGGGCAGAGCCTGCCAGGGGTGGGTGGCCGTGGTCCTTGGTGCTTGGGCCAGGTCCTATACCCTGGGGGTGGCCTGGGCTCCGTGGCATGTGGGGCACCCCTGGGGTGACAAGAGGCCAACTCCGCCCGGGTGTCCAGGGCAGGTAGGGCTCACTTTGGGGACCGCCTATACCCCCCAGAGGGGTGGCTGGGTGTGGGCCTCCCTCGTGATCACTCCCTCCAGGGCCGCCCATGCCTGAGGTTTCCCCGTGAACCTGCTCAGCTCCTTAAGTCCCTTTCCCACTCTGGGTACGGCACATGGGAGTGCTGTGGGACCTGGGCCATGGCCTTGCTGTTTGTCCTATGGGGCTGAGCAGCTGGGGCGCAGGGTCCCCACTTAAACCCATGCATGGAAATCCAGTTAAAGGGCTTAACCATGCTGTGGGGGCCCAGGAACTGAGGGCTGCTGCATGCCTTCCTGGAGAGGGGGGCTGGCTCCCTCCTCTCAAGCAGAGGAGCCCAGAGGCCCCAGTCTTCAAAGCCAGCTCCCTAAATCTCTCAGTCCAGTGCCCTGGGTCACTGCGGGTAGGCTGTGTGGCGTGTTGGGGGGCCTCCCTGTGCCCTCAAAGGGTTGTCAGATTCTGTCTTGGCCCTGCAAAGCCTGAGCCCCTCTGTCTAGCCCCCCTTCCCCTGGTCTGGACTGTGGATGGCAGAGCCCCGGGGTGTGGACAAGGGGGGCTAGGGAGCCCCATTTTGCCCCCATGGGCCAGGCCTCCAGGACAGAGTTGGAGGCCAGCCCTACTGTCCTCCTCTGAGATGGGGTATCAGGGTTCACACAGGAGCATCTGCCCTTCTGCAGGGAGAAGCTGGTCCTCCGGGTCTGCCTGGGCCCCCGGTGAGTGTCCTTGGTGAGGAGGGGCAGCCCATTTCTAGTCGGGGGGGGCACGCTGAACAGAAGGTCATTGATGGCCTGTGTGCCACGTGCTGAGCCCACATCGCCCCAGAAGGGCTGGGAGGGGCATGTGTGGGTTCAGTGTGTCTCTGGGTAGGGTCTGGCTGGGAGCTTTTTTTGGGCCAGTGCCAGGGGGCTGTGGAAGGGACAGTACAGCTCTGCAGGCTGCCCAGGCTGGAGCTGCCAGATGCCTCAGCTTGTCTGGCTCCAGGGCTCCAGGGCCTGTGCCCACTGCAGTCCTGCACAGGGACCTGCTGGCTCTGGGGCGGAGTTGTCCAGGTGAACATCCTACAGCTCTGAGCAAGGGTCAGGAGGGGCAGCCCTCCTGGGCTGGTGAGGGAGGGAAGGATGGGGCCTCCAAGAAAGGGACCCTTTTGGGTGGCTGGACAGAGTCCTGTGCTGAAAGTACTTTTCCTCTGTCCTCACACCTCAGCCCTTTCCTCCCACACAGGGATCAAAAGGGACCCCGGGGAGACCAGGGAAGCCTGGAGAGGTGGGACTGCCAGGACTTCCGGGTGTGGATGTGAGTGTCCCAGCCCCCTCCTGCCCTGGACAGCTCTGATTGCTCTTCTCCAGCTGGGCCTGCTCAGGCAAGCAACCCAGTCCTGACAGAAGTCCCCAGCAGGGGTCCCTGGCCTTGGTCCAGTCCCTGCTGATGTCCGGCAGGGGACAGAACCAGCCCACCACAGAGTCCAAGTTCTGCCAGCTTTTGCTGATCCAGGAACAAGTGACCATTGTCGGGTTCCTGTTCCCTGCTGGCCCCATGGGTCACTGTGGGCAGGTCCAGTAGGCTGGGATCTGAGAAGGGAGCCTGCAGTCCTGCTGGCTTTGTCCCTCTGGGGCCCTGTTGCAGTCTTCCCTGCCCCTCCTGGCCAGCTGTCCCCTGGAGCTCTGAGGGCAGCAGGTGGACAGAGAACAGGGCCAGGCCCCAGGGTCCTTTCTACTTCTCCAGACTCATCTGATTTAAAAAAGACTACAAGACTCAGTTTTGTCCTTGGGCACCTGCTTCCCTCCTCCTGCTTTCCTCCCAGGGTCTGACTGGGCGGGATGGATCTCCTGGACCCAAAGGTGCCCCTGGAGAACGGGTAGGTGCCAGCCCCTGCGACCAGCAGTCACAGTGAAGAGGTGAGGCCCTGGCAGGGGTGGCAGGGGATGTCTTATGTGCAGGTAACGGAGCCGAAGTCCAGGTTGTGGGCGGCCCTGACTGCACTGGCTGGCCCCTGCCCTGCGGTGGGCACAGGGTGTCATGTGGCCAGCCCCTGAGCCTGCCTTCCCCTCTGTCACATCCACGTCTGGTCAGAGTGGTGCTGGCCTCCAGACCACGGCAAGGAGAGCCGTGTGGAGGGCTGCTAACCCCTCCTCACCCTGGAGGTGACCTGCAGCCACCTGCCTGCCAAGTACTGAGTCTGACTGTTGTACACTGACTGCTACCTGGACGGACTCGCTGGCTCTCTCTTCTCCTGGCTTCTGAGGACACATGCTCTCCTTCGTCCTCAGAGAGGGCCAGGGTGGGCAGGGAGCGTGAAGGCTTCTCTGAGTTGGTACTGGGGGTTTCCAGGAGTGGACAGGCATCGGAGTCACTTCTGTGTGGCCCAGGCCAGTCCCCGTGTTGGGCCCTCCTTCTGTGTGGCCCAGTGGCCCTCACAGGAAGACACTCCCCTTCAGGTGGCCAGTGGTGTGTCCTGCCTCGGCCTGAGCCTCGGTCATCTGTAAATGGAGCTTCTGCCCCGCTCTGCCTTCAGAGGACTTGTGGGATCAGACATGGGTGGGGGCGAGTTGGGAAAGAGAGGCAAGGCTCCTGAGCCAGAGCACCCTGACACCGCTTTCTTCCTCAGGGAAGTCTGGGACCCCCGGGGCCGCCTGGGCTGGGGGTGAGTACCTTCCTCCCCTCTCCCTGGCAGCTGCAGGAGCCAGCAGGTTTGGCCACAGCAGTGTGACCTCCCGGAGTCCAAATGCTGTCCCCCTACAGCCTCCCTGGGGACCTGGGCTCCTATCTGGGCTGTGCCCTCTGGAAGGGGGTCCCCAGGGACCAGCCACCCGACCCCAAGGTGCCCCTTGCAGGACCCACCTGAACGGTCTCGGGGGTGGCAGGACAAGCGTCGCCCTATACCCTGACCACCTGCTTGGTTTTGCAGGGCAAAGGCCTCCCTGGACCCCCCGTGAGTACAGACCGCCCCGAGCACCCTACCCAAGCACTCGAGCTCCCAGATCTGCCTCCATGCTCAGAGCCGGCCTGGGCTGGGGTGCCCCACACCATGGCAGGGATGGGGCTTCTTGGGGTCACCCTGAGCACAGCACGCCTGGAGACTTGCCCTTCAGTGGGGACACACTGGCCATGGGGGGACCCTCCTCAGGCTCAGTAGGGCTCCTCACCTGTCAATCTTTCCCTCCCCTAGGGAGAGGCAGGAGTGAGCGGCCTCCCTGGTGGGATTGGCCTCCGTGGTCCGCCGGTGAGTGGCTGCCCAGACGCACTCTTGGAGCCTGCTCCTCTAACCACGTCGTCTCAGACCACCGCGGCGCTCCTTGTCCCTCCCCACCTCTTTCCTCCTGCCTTTGTTGGGGAGCACGAGCAGAAGCTCAAGCAGCCCAGACCTAATGTCGCCCGGCAGACCGATGCCAGCATGGCCTTGTCCAGGGAGCAGGAAGGGACTGGGCAGAGCTGGGCCCTTCGCCGGGGTGGGGCTGGCGCACTCTGAGTTTTATCTTTCCCCAGGGCCCCTCCGGACTTCCAGGCCTGCCGGGGCCCCCAGGACCTCCGGGACCTCCTGTAAGTATAGGCTGGGAGCTCTGGAGTCCCTGAATGGGCCAGAGCAGGGGCTGATTCCATCTCCCTGGAAGACGAGGGGCCCTTGAGTCCAGGGTAGAACTCACAGCCACCCCTCCTCCAGGACAGATGTTTTGTCCTTGTCTGGTGCCCTGATGAAGGGCCAGCAGCACCCAGTGCTGGCCGCTGGAGGATCCCAGCTTCCCGGTGGGTGGGGGAGGCCATGGTCAGAGTGATGGGAGGCAGGTGGACATCACTGTCTCTCTTTCCAGGGACAGCCTGGGGTCCTCCCTGAAGGTGCTACTGACCTGCAGGTGGGCAATGCAGACCTCTGTGAAGGGGGCAGGTTCTGCCTGAGGCTACAGCTGGGGGTTCCCACTCGAGAGGCCCCTGCTCCCCCCAGCAGAAAGGCAGGGCCAGGAAGGGGCTCCCTGGGACTGGGGCACAGTGCAGGCAGCTGGGGTTATGTCCTGGGTCCCCTCCATCTCACCTGCCTGGCTGCCAAGTGGACCGGAATGAGCCAGGAGCCACATGGGTGACCAAACTTAGACAGTCACATCAGGTAGGTAGCAGAGCAGCCACTGCAGTGCCTGGTGCAGACAGGTCTCTTCCTTGTCACAGAAGTTTTTGGGATTCTCTTCTCGGGCTTTGAGCCTTGTCATCTGTAAGAAACACAGACCTGTTTCTCCTCTGTGCAGCTGTTTAGCCTCAGGCAGCACAGTATCCAGAGCACTCTGTTTCAAAGAGAAAGTGCTGACCCCTTTGATGGAACCAGCTGCCCTAGGCTGGCTCTTCTCACTGCTGGTGTTACGCCCGCTGTGTCCCAGGAGGCAGGCGGTGGGCGCCTCGAGTGGCCGGGATGGGGCGGGCCGAGGCCTTGGCCAGCCTGCCCAGGCAGTGAGGAATATGAACAGGCTGCCTGCACCCAAGCCCTGGCCTGCTCACAGCTGGCCTCCAAGCCCGAGCGTTACAGCTGCGGCTTGGGCTCAGCAGCTTCCTCCTCCTAGCAACCAGGTGCTCATACAAGATGAAGGCCCCTTTGTGAGCCAGCAGCCATGTGAATAGCTGCTTTGAAACCCAGGGTTTGCTGAGAAATTGGATCAGCCGTGAGGGAGGGGCATCTGGACAAGCCCGGTTCCCCGAATCCTGTGGGCCCGTCTGGGCTCGGCCACAGCCTCCTCTGCCCACATGCAGCGGACCTGCTCAGGGAGCCACAGGGGCTGGGAGGGTCTAACCACTGTTTCCCAACAGTGCCCTGCCGTCTGCCCTCCAGGCCCCCCTGGGCCTCCTGGAATGCCAGGGTTTAAGGTGAGTGGTGGCTGTGGGGTGGCGTGGGCTTCCTTGCAGCTGGGTCCCCTGTGGCTTTAGGACTTGAGGCCCAGGGTTGTCACAGGGAGAAAGCGGCCTGTCCCCCAACCCTCTCCATCCCAGCGACGCGCTGGAGGCTGATGTGACCTGGCTGGCCCCAGAGTGGCTGTTGGGGAGCTGGAACCATGGGTCCAGCCCAGCCCTGCCACCCTGTTTGGCTGAGGGGCCTCCGGTGAGTCACAGGGTCTCTTGGGCCCATTTCCCAGTCTCGGCCCTGGCCCGTGGTCCTGAGCACCATAGTGCCACTGTGGCCGGGTCCTGAGTGAACCGGGCTAAGGCCTCCGTTCAGTGCTGCCAGGGAGGGCACCGAGGTCTGGAGGCTGTGCTGCTTCTTTGCAGGGCCCCACCGGCTACAAAGGAGAACAAGGAGAAGTCGGCAAGGATGGTGAGAAGGTAAAGCACCTCTGGCCCTGCTGCTGACGCGGGAAGGGCAGCCGAGAGGAGTGGGTGCTGGGCACTGGGCCTCACGGGCTGGCCCTGGCAAGGCACCTGCGGCACGTTTCCCAGTGGGCCTGGCTGGTCAGGGCCCCTCATGTGGCAACTCCCTGGTGTATCGGTGGGGGCAGGGGTGTCCCTGACCGCCTGTTTCCCTCACTCTGCTCACTGTCCTTGGAGGCCACTGTCTGTGACGGGCAGAGTGGCTAGAGGGGGACCAGCACTTGTGTAGGTAGCATGGGACCCTCCCTGGCCAGGAGGAGAGGCACATGCTGCTCGGGCCTGCTGGGGACCCACAGACAGCAGGAGGTATGGAAGAGCCAGGCTGAAGTGTCAACCATCCTCTCTGTCACAGGGTGACCCCGGCCCGCCTGGTCCTGCTGGTATTCCAGGCACTGTGGGGCTGCAGGTGAGGCCAAGGTGGGGCCAAGGTGGCAGGAGGGGAGCCCCATGGGTGGGTGAGTGGTCACTCTGAGATGACTGATCAGTCAGCCAATACCTGAGAGAGAGGCACCTGGGTGAGCCCAGCCCAGGGCCTGAGCTGAGGCAGAACTTCGAGGAGAGCAGAACTTCGAGGTTCCCGGGGCCCAGCAGCTGCCCAGGTTGGGGTGCAGCCAGCTTCTACATCTTCAGCTTTCTCTCTACAGGGCCCTCGAGGGTTAAGAGGACTGTCAGGGCCACTTGGGCCCCCTGGGGACCTCGTAAGTCTGCTGGCCTCCTGGGGGGATGGGGGCCCCTGGGGACCTGCACTGCAGACCCTATGTGGGATCTGTGGGGAATGAGACTCAGCAGCCAGCACCAACCTGCCCTCGTGCTGCTGCCTATGGCTGAGCCACAGCCTCCCTCTGGGTCTTTGTTCCTCCCAGAGGACCCCAAATGTTCTCTCTCTCCTGCAGGGTCCCATTGGGTTCCAAGGGCCACCTGGCACCCCAGGATCGCCTGGGGAAGCGGTACGTGTGTGTCTAGGTGAGGGTGGCCCAGTGCGGGCCCAGGTCCTCTGTCCCTGTTTTCTGCTGTGTCACTCAGCACACTGGATAGGGCTGGCCTGCCCCAGGCTGTGCTGTGCACTGTGGGCACATGGGGGCCTGGCACACCTGGAGGCTCATGGCACACTTGGGGGCACCTGTGGCATGCTTGAGGGGCAGGCTCACAGGAGTCCATCCTTGTGGGTGGCTCTGCCTGTCCCTGTGGGTACAGGTCTGGTTGTGACCCACAGCAGCATCAAACCAGCCACCGACCCTCCCTCATCAGACCTGGAGGGCCTTGGTCTCCTGGGTCCTGCTCATACATGTTGCTAACTCTGTCCCTGCACTTTTTTGTCCTTTCCAGGGTGACAGAGGCGAGAGAGGCCCTGAGGGCTTCCGAGGCCCCAAGGGTGACCTTGTACGTAAGAAACATTGGTTCTCTGGTCCTTCTGGGGAAGAGCCCGATCTCATCCCCCTAGGGTGGGTGGGGCACTTGCCAGACAAGTGGGGTCTGGCCCCATCCTGGCCTCCAGGCAGAGTGCATCTCATGAGCTCAGCTTGGGCTGCCCAGTTGTGCAGTGAGGGCCAGGGAGGAAGCCGCTCTCTCCTGGATGCGCAGGGAGGTTCCAGTTAAGCATCTCTGGCAATGGAGGGACTGTCCCCAAACATGTGCTGCAGCAGCTGCCAGATCCACCCCATCTTCTCCCCCATTTGAGCCCCACAGCAGTGGCACCAGAAGGCCACCAGGCCCAGCTGCTGCACCAATAGCACCCAGCCTTGGTCCGCGCAGGCGCTGGGCTGGGCGCAGCAGCTGCCCCACCCAAAGCACAGCCTGGTATGGCCAGAGCCGCAGGAAGTGTTGAGGCAGCTCTGGTAGAGCTCTCTCAGGACCCCAGCTGTGGCTGTATCTGTCCCTTGCGTGTCTTTAGGGCAGACCTGGTCCCAAAGGAATCCCTGGCATGGCCGGACCGGGTGGGGAGCCGGTGAGTACCTCCCTGCCTCAGTGCACTCAATGGGACACAGATGTACCAGCTCTGGCCTCAGGCACCGTGTGGTGGCCACAGGGCGCAGGAGAGCTGCTGTGCTCCTGTCCTGTGTCCCTGCCTCTCTTTGCTGGCACCAGCCATCCCTGGGCTGGCCTCCTGGGTGTGTGACTTGCAGTCAGATGGGTCATCTGACGGGCCTGTGCCTGCTCACACTCAGCAACTCCCTTCTTCACACGCCAAGCAAAGGTGGGACTGCTCCAGCAGCCCCTCCTGCCCTCTGGCACCAACCTCCATCACCACAGCCCGTCACCCTGCAGGAGGGCCTCAGGGGCCGGGCCAGGACTGTCTGCCCTATGCGGCACGTGGGAAGTAAGGTGCTGGGGTATGACGGTGGGCACAGATGCGGGTTGTGCCGAAGGTCCTGGGCCCTGGCCAGCCCATGATGCCTGCCTGCACCCTGCCCTGCATGGTGGTCTCTGGGGGTGACACAGGCTCCATGTGACCCCCTCAGCAATGAAGCCATGGAACCCTGCGGAGCTCGGGCGCAGGGACCACATTCTGGGGAATGAGAAACAGCACTGCAGAGGAAGGGGAGGGTGGCGTGGCCTTTACTGTTCCTATCCCCAGGGTATGCCAGGCAAGGATGGCCGGGACGGCATGCCAGGACTTGATGGCGAGAAGGTTGGTGCTTGGCTGGCAACCTGTGGGAAGGGGCTGGGGAGAGATCAGCTGTCAAGGCCTCGTACCCATTCTACTCCTGCCCACTCACTCCTCACAGGGAGAGGCCGCTCGCAATGGTGCCCCAGGAGAGAAGGGCCCTGATGGGCTGCCGGTGAGTATACGTGGCAGGCTGAGCTGGCCAGCTCCTCCTACAGGAGGTCCAGGAACTGCCCACTGGGCCTTTAGGCTTACACTGTGTGCCTGTTGTGCAAATGTGCCTGTGCCTGCCCTGTGTGCTGTGGGCCGCCTTCCCATCAGCCCCGCCTGGGGACTCGCAGGGGCTCTGCATCTGAACCCCAGGAAGCTGTCTAAGCCCACCCTGGGGCCAGCAGGCTGGCGCAGTTGTCCCACTTTGGGAGTGCTCTCTCTGGCCTCAGCTGCCTGTGTGCACACTGCCATGGACTCGGCAGCCCTGACCTGAGCTCTGTCCTGACAGGGCCTCCCTGGACGAACGGGGTCCAAAGGCGAGAAGGGAGAGCTGGTATGTGGCTGCTTCCTCCAGGGATGGCAGGGTGGGCAGGCAGTGCCCTGGGCCTGGGCAGAGGATGCAGGACTCACAGCCTCCCCTCTTCCAGGGCAAAGCCGGGGAGCTGGGTGAGGCTGGCCCCTCTGGAGAGCCCGGCATCCCTGTGAGTATCCCTGGCCTTCCCCAGGACATGCCTGAGGCCCCTACTCCTCCCTGCCCTCACCCCCTTCTTCCCCCTGGCAGGGAGACGTCGGCATGCCAGGGGAGCGTGGTGAGGCTGGCCATAGAGGCTCAGTGGTAAGTGTGGGGTGGGCACTGAACAGGCTGAGGTGGTACTTTGGGCGCCCTCATGAGCCTACAGCACAAAAGCTGGGAATTCTGGGAGGGGAGTGTCACCTCCTTAGTCCCTTGCCCTCAGGGAGGCTGTGGGGTGACCTGAGCTGCCCTGTCCTCTGGATCTTCATGCTACAGTGCAGCTGAGATCCCAGCAAGCACAGGGAATCCTGTCTGGTGACAGCCACAGGGCAGTGTTGGGCATTGGTGCCAGCACCGAGTCTGGCCTGACTGATAGGGTCCACATGTCTGCACTCCAGCGCCCCTTAACTGTCTCCCAGGGGGCAGCCCTGCTTCTGTCCCCAACACCTCGGCCAAGTGGCCTGGGATGACAGGGAGGCAGAGCTGGGCCCAGGGCCCTCGTCCCCATCCCACAGGTGACTTCTTGGGCCCAGGACATGCCCCCACACCTGTGTCTTTCAGGGGGCCCTTGGCCCACAAGGTCCTCCTGGGGCCCCCGGCATCCGAGGCTTCCAGGTGGGTTCAGTGGGTGAGGTTTGGGCCAGGGCATTGAGTCCTGCAGGGGTGGGTAGGGGTCCTGAGGGGCTCTGTGGGCTCTAACAACTGGGACCTTATCTATAGGGCCGAAAGGGCAGCACAGGAGAACCTGGCCTCCCGGGTCCCCAAGGCCTCCGTGGTGAAGTGGGTGACCGGGTAAGTGGCTCTCCTGGCAGGCAGCGCCCTCTCATGCACCCCTTCCCGCCTCTAACCTGGTCCCATGGGCACAGGCCACGGGGAGACACCCTGATAGCCAGTGGTCTCACCTGACCCTGCTGCTGCCCCCTGGGTGTGAGGGCAGTGGTGCCAACTTCACAGTCAGCACCCCTCGGTTCCTTTGGCCTTCGTCCCTCTTGGCTATAGAGGCCTGGCTGGGCAAACCATGCACCATGAGGGCCCAAGAACTGGGCGAGAGGAGAGAAGGCAGCTCCAGGGCCTGTGTATCCACTGAGACCTGGTTTGGCAGAGGTCTACCGCTGTGAAGTAGCCGGATGCCAGTACCACATCTCCAGGACCCTGTCCTGCTGGTCTGGCAGCAGCTGGTGACATCAGACCTTGGGAAGACCCGGGGAAGGAGGCATGGCCTACTCAGGGACACCTGGGGACACTTTGGTCACCCCAGAGAAGGCTGGGGGTCTGGTTGGGCCCTGGGGGGCCCATGTGTCTCCTTGTCTGCCCCTGCTGGGCAGTGACAAAACCCTCTTCACATAGTGGGGTGCTGCCCGGCAAAGGGTAGGGACATGGCCACAAATGCAGGGAGAGGTAGACACTACTGCCCCACAGAGGGACAGTGGCCCTTTGTTAGCCTCGGGCAGGACTTTTCAGAGGTGGGAAGATACACAGCAGCTGCAAAGCAGGGCGAAGGCTGGGAGAAGCCTCAGTGTGGGACAGGTCGGGAGTGGGTGGGACCTGCTGTGCCACTCCCACACGGACAGATTTCATGGGAAGAATCACCTGTAGGCCTTACGTACACTGGGCAAGTGCTATACCACTAAGCACTCGACCAGCTAGGCGTCCCTAATTTTACAGTTCAGAGGGAAGGTGATTAAGGTGACACTGGCATAAAACTGTCCCAGGATGGCAAGTGCCATAATACACACAGGGCTCAAAGGCACTGCCAGCAATGCACAATGTGCAGGGCTCCACTTGTCCTCCAGGACTGATTCCAGGAGCTGCATGGGGTGTGGAGTATTCTGCAGGGAAAGCTCCCAACACTCAAGGGTCCACAGGGCACAGAGCGGTGTCCAGAGGGGCCCAGCATCTGTGAGCATGGGATGCCTCTCCGGACTGGGCTGGGCTTCTGAGCCCTCTGCTTTAAGGCCGAGGGGTTTACCATACATGGGTCCAGGCAGTGCCCCGCCTCCTCTCCTGCTCTAACCCAGAGCCCTTTCTCTGCCCAGGGCCCAGGAGGTGCTGCAGGCCCGAAGGGAGACCAGGTGAGTGGACGCTGGTGGGCGGGTTAGATCAGATCTGTCCACAGCACCTCCACGGAGCTGTGCATCTTGGCGGGTTCTGCCTGCCGGGCCGTGCAGCTCTGGTCTGTGTGCACAACTCTGAGGGCTTCCTCCTCGTTTCCCTTCCTCCTCCTCTCTTCTCCTGCTGCACTTGGCATAGCAGCAGTAGAAGTGGGATGGAGACGGCTACTTCTCTTGGGCACACAGCTGGCCGTGGGCTCTGGTCGGCCCTAGGTGCCCCATCGCTGCGCCTGGTCAGGGAGACGGGTTTGTGAGGGCCTGGGCTCTAAGCGGCCCTCCGTGGGAGCAGCTTAGAAAGCTATTTTCTTCTCTCTGCAGCGCTTCTCTCCCTGGAGAAGCTCAAGGGTGGGCGGGTTGTGGCTGTCCCTACAGTGTCACCTCTGAGCCCTTTGGCAGCCAGGCCTTCCTCCAGGTGACTTCAGCCTTGGGCTCCCTGCTGGCCCGGAGGTCTCAGAGGCAGGATCCCTGTGCTGTCCTGGGAGCCTGTTCAAAGGCAGGCGCCAGGCCTGTACTCCGGCCTCGGTCTCAGGTCTGAGTCCTGGTAGCTGGGTAGCTTCATGGAAAGGAGCCGCTGTTAACCTCTGTGCGTGTCGTCTCCAGGGCATTGCAGGTTCCGATGGTCTTCCTGGGGACAAAGGAGAGCTGGTAAGTGGGCCTCGTGACCTAAGGAGCTGGCCAGTCAGTCTGGGCAGGGAGCTGGCCTGGGACAGGGCCAGCAGATGCGGCTCCTGGCGGAAGCACAGGCAGGGCTCCGTGGGCAGCCATGCCAGGACCCCAGTCCCTCAGGTTGAGGCCTGGCCTTGGGCTGTCCCTTAGGAGGCAGGGACCTGGCTAGAAAGCAGCTTCGGGTCTGGTCACTGGCATGTGGAGGCGGGTTCTACACACCTCGTGTGGCTGTGTGGAGTCACTCATCTGAGGTCCTTGGATGAGTCAGTCACAGAAGAGTTCACTGTAACAAACCCTACTTTCACAGAGCGGAGACGGACAGAGTTAAAATAAAATGCTTGGCTGTATCAGGTCACAGACTCCCATTTCTCCTTCTGAGGGTGACAGAAAGGGAATAATCCTAAGATCTGAGAGGGGAAAAAAAAGACCTTTTGGCTTTCCACTGGCAGGGGCTTGAAGTCTATAATTCTTTCCTTTGTATCGGTTAAAACAGAAAGGGATCCTAGTCTCTGGGGCATCCTATGGCCCGGAATGAACTTATGCTTCTCAGTTGCCTGTGCTTAATTTATTTTGGCAAATTCTTACACAGCCTTGGCTGGGACCCTGGAAATCCAAGAAGCAGTGCTTCCTGGTCCCATTCAACTGCTGGGGTGGGGACAGTGGCCAAGGACAGAGCCCTGCCAGCTGGGAAACCTCTTGCATGCTTTTGGCCACACTGATGGGGGCTGGGTGAGGGCTTCCACCTGCCCTTGCTAACCCGGGCTGTTGCAGTTGGCCCATGGACAAGGGGTGGCCCGGGACAGTCAGCCCCTGTGTGTGCCCTGTCCTGCCTGCTGTGTCCCCATCTGTCTGGGTCTGGTCATCCCTGAGGACTCAGGTGAACCAGGGCCCAGCGCTTTAGGACAGAGGCATCCAGTTCAGCATTATTTATAAAAATAATGGAAACAAAGTAAACTAGTATAAGAGAAACTAGTACGGAGTTACAAAGACATTCAAGGGAAAATTAGCTTCAAAAGGCAATCAAGTTAATATGCTCAGCAATATCAAGTGTCCATAGAACAAAAAGAAATAAACCTATCAATATTTCTATGTGGCTTGAAGATGATTTTTAAATTTTCATCCTCAACTAATAGTGGGTTTGTTGGGAGCCACTTCCCACCCGACTAGGGGCAGCACATGGATGACCAGAGCATACACCTTCCCTCCTCACAGGGTCCCAGTGGTTCTGTCGGACCCAAAGGAGAGGTAAGTGTTGGGATTCCCATCCACCTCCATGGCCAGTCCGACCTGCGGCCACCACACACGTCTGCAGTCATAAAAGCAAAAGCTGCAGGGTCAGAGGCCTGCCCGAGTGAGGCTCAGACCTGCTTTGTTCTTTTTCTCTGCAGTCTGGAAGTCGAGGGGAGCTGGGCCCCAAAGGCATCCAGGGACCCAACGGCACCAGTGGTGTCCAGGGCGTCCCTGGACCCCCCGGGCCCATGGGCCTCCAGGGGGTGCAAGGCGTCCCCGGGATTACTGGGAAACCTGGAGTTCCGGTGCGTGGCCCTTCTCGTCAGTCAGTGCCTGGGCATCGGGCTTGTCTTGGAGTAGAGTTTTCTCTAAGTTGCTTTAGGAGCGGAGTACTGGGCACGTCTTAGCGAGGCTGCTAGCATGCTGCCTGTCTGCTGACAGATTGCCGGGTGAATTTCAGGGGAAAGAAGCCAGTGAGCAGCGCATCAGGGAGCTGTGTGGGGACATGATCAACGGTGAGTGGCTGCTGCCCTTCCCCACCTGGGCTCTTGGTGCCCGGGCCGCAGACCACCTTCTGCTCCTTGCTACGCCCCTCTGCCCGCCTTGTGGTGCACTGGGTCCATCCTGTGCCACAGTGAGCAGCTTAGAGGGGCTTCACCATGCCTGGCACATGGCAGATGCCCTGAACCTCTGCTAAAAGCAGGTTTACAGGGAACAAGTCACTGCACCTTAGGGCTTGGAGGGACAGTTCCCCAGCGCCCCCAAGTGGATGTCTCAGGTCCTCTGGGTCCCAGAATTAGGAACATTCCAAGACAAGGGAGTGTCTCCTGTCTAGCCTGGTGACACCCCAACATAGTAAAAGTCACTTTCAGGAGATAAATGGAAACTTCCTTCGGAAAGGCAGTATAGATCTGTGTCATGCATTAAAATATTTTCATAATCTGGGCTGGGGATTTGGCTTAGTGGTCCTGCTGCCTGCCTTTTGAGCACAAGGGCCTGAGTTCGATCCCCCATACCACACACAAAAAAATTTTTTTTCATAATTCTCTGATGTAAATGCTTGTACTCTTGTTTTCCAAAAGAGCAAATTGCACAGTTAGCTGCACACCTAAGGAAGCCTTTGGCACCGGGCTCCATCGGTCGGCCTGGTCCAGCTGGTCCCCCAGGGCCCCCTGGCCCCCCAGGCTCTGTCGGCCACCCTGGTATTCGAGGGCCCCCTGGATATCGTGGTCCCACAGGGGAGCTGGGAGACCCTGGCCTCAGAGGTGAGTAGTCAGCCCAGCATGGGATCACACAGCAAAACCCAGACATCCCACAGCCTGAAGCAGTGGTGCTGTCTTCCTCCAGAGGTACAGGGCGGGGAGAACTGGGCACATCCGGGGTCCAAGGTCACGGGGACATGAGCTATTTCAGCCCATGTACTGGCCTGGGCCTAGTACACATGTCCACATTGGTCACCCTCCCCCGGCAAGGCTGCCGATGAATTACCATGGCCTCTGCTCCGGGAGGTAATGGGGACCCTCCAGGTAACTCCTGGAAGGCTGGAGCTGTGTGCTTTCCGGGCCAGTACA
>NW_022900934.1:1233806-1241394 GCF_012274545.1 Fukomys damarensis | reverse complement strand
CTTTTTTTCAACAGAACATTTAGTGGGGATTGGTAAAGTGTAAGGAATAAAAAATGGGAGTCCCTCTAATAGCACACATATTCCCCAAAATTGGTTGTATATGAAAATGTCTGTTGCAAAAGGCAAATTAAACCATTCAGAATTCTATTTTGAGGATAAGAATCAGAAAGATTTAGGTTTGGAGGGAGGTGCCACAGTTCTGGATCATCATGTGGAAAGCTGAGCACTGGCCCGGGGAGGCTCCGTCAGGTGCCTTGTGGCTCAGGTGAAGGGTTTCACGCCTTACTCCAGTTAACTTCAAGTGACTGGTAACTTCCTGCTTCTCAAAGGTAGCTTAGAAAAGTTTTTAAGGGAAAGTTTTGTGAGTTCCTTCTTCCTTCTGAGATTAAATGCATTGGCAGGTGGAATGATCCCGTATAATTAGCAGCATCTGTTCACTTGTTTTTAAGGCAGTTAAGGGAGGATTCAGCATTGGCGGCAGATGGGTCACCGTCCTCTTGTCCACGGGCAGTGTCTGTCCCAAACTAACCGTCATTTCCTTCGTCGCTCTTAACTGCATACGTCACTATGACAACAAGCACTCCGGGCTGTAGCACAAGCACTTCCTGTTCCCGCTTCCAAACGCGGCTCCAGGCAGCCCACGTTTTGAAGATTCCTACAGGACTGGGCCTTTAGGGGACAGGGCAAACACAGCCCTGAGGAGGAGCAGCCCCCCACCCCCATCCCCACCCCAGGACTGGCAAGTCAGGGCCAGCAAGCCAACCTGCTGGGGCTCAGTGACAAAAGCAGCCGTGGCCTCAGGGACATGTACTAATTAGGCACCCACAACTCTGGTCAGTGTCGGGGGACAACAGCACTGCAGGTATGCTGAGAAACCACAACCAGTTAAAGGTGATGCTGCTGTTAGCACCAGCAAAGCAGAATAGTGTGAATGCTGCCTTTTGCCTTACACTGTGTTGCTGTACTAATCAGAAGTTCAGTTTGGCCTAAACTATGGTTTGGCTCAGCTACTCAAGAGGCTGAGGCGGGAGGATTACAAATTCCAGGCTGGTCTGGACAACTTAGTGAGAGTCTATCTCCAAATAAATTAAAATGAGCTGGGGATGTATCTCAGTGTATAACTGAATATCTAGCCCCCCCAAAACACACAAGGTGAAGTTTGCCAGGAATATGACCCTAGGATGACGTACGCCTCCCACACCCTGGCCCTGGCTTCAGAACCCACAAAGCCAGTGGTGAGGAAGTTTAACACCTCCCCACCACTGTGACTCAGGCAGGCCAAAACACAGGGGAGAGCTAAGAGAGGCATCGGAGGGACAGTTTTAAAATACCCTCAGGTGACGCAGGGGTCCAGAATTAGGGACATGCAAATGAATACCACATCAATACCCAGTGGCTCAGCAGGAATAAGTATTTTCAGCAAACCAAAATGCCACCCACAGTGGCTGCAGAGGTCAGGAGGTGTCACTCACCGCAAGCCATACCCGTGACACCTGCGAGGTTTGGCCTCTGTGCAGTGTGTGGAGGGTGGAACCCTGACTGCGACAGGCAGGATGGAATGCGGCACTGGGGCTGCAGCAGCTGGTCTGATGATGTGGTGTGTCCATCCTCCCTGCAGGAAGTCAGGGTGACAGAGGAGATAAGGGCGCAGTGGGCGCAGGGCTGGACGGACCTGCCGGAGACCAAGGACTCCAAGGTAGGACACTGTCACCCGCAGGGTCCCTGTGGGGAGCGCTCGGCTTAGGGACATGTCTCATTTATTAGGAGAAGAAATGCTTTTCTCTTGGCAAAGCATTCTCAGAGACAAGATTACAAACTGCCTTAAATACTTTAATATGTAAAATTTTAATCAATAAACAGATCTCCCTGTATCTGTTTTAGCTTAGTAGATTTGGTTAAGTACTACTTAACTAGAGCCATTCTGCTGTCTAAATCTTAGTTAAATTCTAAAGGAATTTTCTCTTAATTGATCCAAGTGTACTTCATGCTTCAACTTTTTAATGTTAAAATGAAAGCTTGGCACAGTGGCAACAAGCCTACTCGGGAGATTGAGGCAGGAGGATTGCAAGCTTAAAGTCAGCCTGAGCAAGGCCGGGCATGGTGGCGAACGCCTATAATCCCAGCACTCGGGAGACTGAGGCAGGAGGATTGCTGTGAGTTCGAGACCAGACTGGGCTACACAGTGAGTTCCAGGTCAGTCTCAACTACATAGTGAGACCCTGTCTCAAAAAAAAACAAAAAATAAATAAATAAAAATATAAATATAAATAACTCTCCCATAGCTATAAGATCCTAATGGGCTTGCCTGACTGAGTAATGAACCTCAGTTTCTCAATCATAAATAAATAAATAAATAAATAAAATTTTAAAGAAGTCAGCCTGAGCAGCTTATCAAAACCCTGTCTCAAAATAAAAAATTTTTAAAAAGGGCCGAGGATATAGCTCCATGGTATAGCACTTGCCTCGTATGTGTAAAGCACAGGGTTCAATCGCAGCACCATCAAAAACCAAAAACCAAAACCAAAATTAAAAAACCCCAGACATTCTGTTGAGGAGGGAGCCAGGCTGCCCCACCATGTTCTGACCTTTCGAGACTTACGAGACTAGTTAGGGCCTTCTGGAGTCTCATCCTCCTGGAGCTCACGCATGCACAGTGCTCACTCCTGGCTCCTCCTCTCCTCTCTGGTTCCCGTGAGGTGCACATAGGCCCAGCTCCTGCTTTGCTGCCCCGGCTCTGCCGTCACCTGACAGGCTGGCCAGGCTGCATTGCACCTGAGTGGCCTTGAGCATCGCTTCCCAGTTGCCATGCAACCTCCCCACTGTTCAGGGCACCAGGGGGACTTGGTCTCCATCCCTTGGGTGGTTGACTCTGCCCTTGATTCCCCCACCTCCCACCCAGGTGTGCTTCGCCCCCTCTTGCCCACACCAAAGCCATTCTCCACACATACCCAGCATGCTGTGTCCTCAGGCCCATCCAGCCTCCGCCCGAGATCTGCCTGGGCCTCACTGCCTCTTCCACCCATCCATACCCTGCCCCATGTCAGGCCTTGCCCTGTGGGTCCCAGCCTGGGCTTTCCTCCCCAGCCCCGTCTGGAGTTCAGAAAATAAACAGTTAGGACGGTGGGTTCTTACGACTCTGTCTCCATCTGATCTGCAGGGCCACAAGGTGTGCCTGGCATCAGCAAAGATGGCCGAGATGGTGCCCACGGTGATTCTGGGCTTCCTGGCGATCCTGGCCTTCCTGGTGCTGTTGGGGCTCAGGGGACTCCAGGGATCTGTGACACTTCTGCCTGCCAAGGAGCCGTGTTAGGAGGGAACGGGGAAAAGTCCGGCCCTCGCAGCGCATAGAATTGAACTGAAGAGAGAAGTGATGACAATGACAACTTAAGCTGATAGGTTGGCCAGGTCAACGACGAGGCCATTAGGGCTGGACAGCATGGCCAGAGTCAGTCCAGGAGGCCTTCCCGACCCGGCCTCAGCTTCCTGGTTGGCAGCTGCTGGCCTGAGGGGCCCTGAGAGCAGCAGATGGTGCTGTGCTGGATCCTGTCTGCAGTGCTCACAGTGGCCCATTCATCTGACAGCATACCTCAGACACAGGCCCTATGGATCAGCTACACCCTGTATCTGGAAGGGACGCCGGTGTGTGCGCAGAGCTCCGTACAATCCCCTGGGACAAATTCTGACTTGTTTACATAGACATTTGTGTAAAGACTATGACACAATCCCAATAAAATGATATATTAAATCTTCAGATTAGTGACTCGGCCAGTATAAAATAAAGAACATGCAGTGTCCCTTCAATGGAAAAGTCTAGCCTGCTTGACCTAGTTCTGTGTACAAACCCTCGTCTCTGACTGACGGAATTCACTGAAGGTGACTGCATCACACCAGTCCACGACCTCATCTGCATAAAAATAAAGCCACACACTGGAAACTCCATTCCAAACATGCAGTTTATTACATGTAATGACTTGCAATATGAATGTGTGGGCACTTAAGCAGTCTACTGAGAAAATATTTTACATATGGACAAAATAGCTTATTTAAAGGAAGTCTCTGGAAAATTTTTAGTGAAAAGTTTTAAAATAGTACTGCATTTTGCAACACAAAGTACCATGAGACCGGTAATATTACAAAGGGGAGTGATACAACAAATGCAATAAAATTTTCAAACTACTTCTAGTTAAGAACAATTTACCTTCTTCCAATTGCTAAAGGGACACATTTAAAATGCAAATAAAATAAGTAAAAAGTAATGTACCTTTTAAGAATATATAAATTACAAAGGATGTTCATTTTTTGAGTTATCATGTTAAGAAAACATGATGGAATAAGACAGATAATTGAAAATTACTTACTAATATCAAGATGTCTTCATCCCCAAATGATCTAAGAGGACATTCATGAATAAGTATTTTGTTTTAGGTAAATACTTTTGCAAAATGTGCTCTCAAAGTCCCTACGGGAGTCCCCTGGACTCGAGCCGTGGCGCTGTCAGAGCAAAGCCCCAGGGTCGCAGAACACTGGCGTTCGTGGACATGCCTGAACAGCCCTTTACCAGGATTCCTGTCCAGTCCAGTCACTTGATCTCCACTGCAGGGCTATTCTGCAGACTCCCCTGGGAAGGGCAGGTCACCAAGGAGTCCGGTCTGCTCAGCTTTAGCCTTCTGCCAGTTTTACCGCAAAACACACTCTCAAATTCCTAAAGTCAAGAAGCACCATTAATATACTGACTACATAGATGTGAACACTGCTGTCTTCAAAAGCACAAAAGATTGAAATGAAAAGCTACACAATTACTTCAAAATACTTGGTTTGAAGATGTCACAAACCTCATACCATGTTTTGACATATATGTGATAAAAACAGGTTCAAACATTTTTCCCAGTAGTTACACTACATATGTATTTTTGCAAGGCAGGCGGCGGAACCATTAAGCTAAATCCCTGGCCCTATATATGTATATTTAGCTTTGCCAACAAATTCTCTGACCACACGGAACATAAAAATGTACTATTTTAACCATCTGTATGTGTACAGGTGGGTGGGGTCTACAGAGTATCTGTGCTTCAGCATCCGCCACCCCTCCCACACACTGATGAGTGTCCTGTGGCCAGGCTGGGGTCAGGTGCTCACAAAAAGACAGCTTTGTACTTGCTAAAACTGTAGAAGAGCTGTTCTCTGCAGTGCCCTATCCAGCTCTAAATCCCTGCTCACGTCACCCTGCCCCCCTTCCATTTAAAAAGCTTCAACTGTAAGCTGGGGTGTGGCACATGCCTGAAATCCCAGTGCTCTCAAGGCCGAGGCAGGAGGATTTCAAGTTCTTGATCAGCCTGGGCAACTTAGTGACTTAGGGAGATCCTATCTCAACATAAAGTATAAAAAAGGGCTGGGAGATAGCTCAGTGGGCAGGCCCTGGGATCAATCCCCAGAAACAAACAAACAAACCCCAATTCTAATGCCCAGAACAGGCAGTCTCTGTCTCACAAGACAGAGCCTCAGAGGCAGATGCCATGTGCCTCCTACCCAAACCTCATCAAGTCTAAGGCACCAGTTTACAGGACAGACAGGAGACAGTAAACAGCACTGTGACTATGCAAAATGTGGAAAATTTCATAGGACAAATTACTTTCTCAGTTAATCAATGGCAAGGAAAAAAGAAATGGGGAACAATTATAGATTAAAAGATGTTAAGTATCAACCATCAAATACAATACTTGGATGTCCATTCAAATAAGCCTACAGAAAGACATCTGTGATCCACAGGGAGAAATGTAAGCAGAGATGAGTATCAGGAAACCAGAGCATTACACGGTGCTGCTGCTGTCATGTCTGTACCCTGCCCCTTGCTTCTTGGAGATGTATCTATGCCTGAGACGAGAGTCAGGAACTACTTTAACTTACCAAGGAAGGGGTTGGGGTGGATGGGTCAAACAAATTATCCAGAAAATGAGTTTTAGGGACATGGGAATTCATTGTCCTATTCTCTCCATTTTTTTGTATGTTTAGAAATTCTTTTGGGGGGGTATAGGGGATCGAATTCAGGACCTCGCACTTGCCAGGCAGGCAGTGCCACTGAGCTAAATACCCAGTCTAACAGTATGTTTTATTGTGGTAAAATATATATGAACAAAGTTTGCCACTTTAACCATGTGTTACACGTCCGTGGTGTTAAGTAGTCATGGTACTATACATCCAGTACCCCTAGCTTTTTCTAAAACTTTCTATCATTCCAAATAGAAACTTCCCATTAAACACGGACTCCCCTTCCCCGCCCCCAGCCCCTGGCATGCCCATTCTACCTCCCATCTCTGAATCTAAGGCCACACAGGGCAGCAGCACACTCTCTTTTCGTCACAGTATTTGTCTTCTGGTAACTGGCTTCACTCAGTATAATGTCCTCATCCATGTCGTAGCCAGTGTCAGAATAGCGACGCACAATGGACATAAACTGACTTTATGAAGAACAGCTTGTTTACTAAAGCATCACCTGCTGGACTCCTGGGTTGTTCCCACTTTTGGCCAAGTGCTGTTTGAATATTTGAACAGTGCTGTTGTGAATATTCACAGACAAGTTTTCAGTCTGAATCTGTCTTCAGTTCTTTTGGGATTATACTCAGAAGTGGAATAGCTGGATTCTACAGTAATTTAACTTCTTGAGGAACTGTCATGTTTTCCACAGTGGCCATACCATTTTACATTCCCAACAATGTACAATGCATTTCTTTGCTGACACTCATTTTCAGCCATTCTAATGGGTGTGTGGTGGCATCTCATTGTAGTTTTGATGTGCATTTATTTGCCTAATGACCCATCATTTTGAGATTCATGTATTTACTGGTATTCATAAACATCTTTGGAGAACTGTCTAAACCTTTTACCAACTTTTGTGTGTCATCTGTTACTGTTGCAGTTAAGTTTATATTTAATTCAAGGGCAGGAGGAGGAGAGCAGGTGTTCTGCTGCCATTGGTATAACTTCTCAATCCTTTGTAGTGGTTCTAACATTTTGCTTATCCACATTCTCCCATCCAAGTACTCACCAGGCCCAACCCAGCTTAGCTTCTGAGATCAGACAACACCGGGCGCATTCAGGATGGTGTGGCCATAGACTGCTTAACCACATTCTAAGTAATATCCACTCTCAGAAGTTGTATTTGTATATACACTCTAAAACCCTCCCCAAATTTAAAAAGATTTAAGATGAAATTTAAGATGAACCACATTTAAAATTTATTTTGCTGAGTTGTATTAATGCCGTTCAGTGCATACAGCATGCACTGATTAAATCCAACTTGTCCACCCTTCCAATCTGCAGAAACCCCTCTTTACCTTCGTACAGACTTTGTTTAGCTTCCATGTAGTATGAGAGAACATGCAATACTTTTTTTTTGAGACAGGATCTTACTATGTAGTGCAGGCTGAGTTTGAACTCACTGTGTAGCCCAAACTGGCCTTGAACTTGCAGTGATCCTTCTGCCTCAGCCTCCCAAGTGCGGGGATTACAGGTATGTGCCACCGCACCCAGTTGAATTTTTTTTTTTTTTTTTTTTTTTTTTTTTTTTTTTTGGGGCCCAATCCCCGACCTT
>NW_022900934.1:1232190-1233498 GCF_012274545.1 Fukomys damarensis | reverse complement strand
TTTTTTTTTTTTTTTTTTTTTTTTTTTGCAGTACTGGGACCCAATCCAGGACCTTGCACTTGTGAGACAAACATGGCACCAAGGAACACCCAGCCACAGAACATGCAATACTTGAGCCTAGCTCATTTCAAATAATGTAATGTTCTCTGCTTTCCTTTTTCCTACAGATGGGGTGAATTCATTCTTCTTTATGACTGAATAAAATTCCATTATGTATATATACATTTTCTTCATCCACTCATTGGTTGATGGGAACCTAGGCTGATCCTGTATTACAGCTGATGTGCCAAAGAAACGGGAATGTGAGTCTCTGACAGGCCAATTTGATTTCCTTTGGCTTATACCTAGAAGTGGTATAGCTGGATCATATGGTAGATCTGTTAGTTTTTTGAGAAATTTCTATAGTTTTCCAGAAGAACTCTATGTAATCCCACCAACAGCGTGTAAGCTTTTTCCTCCCTAGCAAGGTGTGGTGACACACACCTGTAATACAGCTACTTGGGAGGGTGAGGCAGGAGAATTGTCAAATTTAAGGCCAGACGGTGCATCTTAGTGAAAGCCTGTTTCAAAAAGTAAAAAAAGGGTTGGGATACAGCTCAGTGACACAGCATCCTGGGTTTGGGCCCCAGAATAGGAAAAAAGTGTTTCTTTTTCTCTGTAATCTCACCAGCATTTGTTATTTTTATTTTCAGAAATAGCTATTCTATGGCCAGGGATTTAGCTCAGTGGTTCTACCACCTGCCTTGCAAGCAAGCGCAAGGTCTCAAAGTTCAAACCCTAATACAAACAAGAAAGAAAGAAAAAAGAAACAGCTATTCTAGGGGATGGTATCTTACTGTAGCTTTTATTTGTATTTCCTTCATAACATGATATTGAACATTTTTTCATACATTTATTGTCCATTTGTACTTTTGAGAAATGTCTAGGTCTTGTGAAATTTTTTTTAGTTCCTCATATATTCTGGATAGTAAGTCTCTCAGGTAAATTTCTTTCTCATTTTGTGGATTATTTCTTCACTCCATTGACTGTTTACTTTGCTGTGCATAATTTTTTAAATATAACTTTTTGTCAACATTGTTTTTATTTCCTGTAAATCACTGCCTATACTGAGGCCTGAAGTGTTTCTCCATGTTTTTTCCAAGTTGTTTCAGGTCTTACATTCATGATTTTGAACAATTTTGTCCAGGGTGAGCAATAGGAATCTATCTTCAATCTTCTACATGTGGATATCCATTTGTCAAACACTGCTTGTTGAAAAGGCTGTCCTTTCTCCAGTGTTTTTTTTTTTTTTTTTTTTTTTTTTTTGTG